>NW_004444029.1:9341231-9413072 GCF_000243295.1 Trichechus manatus latirostris
TTGTTATGTCTTCATGATGGATCATCCCCTTAATCATTATATAGTGTCCTTCTTTGTCTTTTATGGTAGATTTTGTTTTAAAGTCTATTTTATCTGAGTGCTAAATCTTGGAATGTTGGAAGCCATGGCTGTGGATGATGGAGAGCTGTTGAAGGGCTTTAAGGAGGGACAAGGGTGGTTTTCTAAGAACCCTGAGGAGATGAGGTTGGAGGGAGGCCTCCCTGAGGGAGGTGGTGGCAGACGTTAAGTGTTAGAGTGTGCTTCTGGAAATATTTAAGAGGCAGTGTCAACTGAGATGGCCAGCTCAGCCGAGGAGGTCAGAGAGACACAATGTGAGGAGTGGTAGCTTGGTTTACTCAGATATTGAAAATGGTTTACACAATGGCAGAACTTACTAGAAGGAAATACTATGAGCCAAGAGCATCCTCTTTTAGAGCATGGTGTCTGGAGGTGGGTAGACTATGACAGGTGGAGGGTGGTATCGTCACTGGCAGAGGCCTTGAAGGCGGGTAAGGCTCTATAGGAGAGAGAGAGCCATGTTCTGGAATGGGTAGTGGAAGATGCTGGAAGACGTTATGAAGGTGGACAAAGGAGCATCCCTTGATGCTAGTGGGGAGCTGCTGGGGAAGGAGTGTACTCACAGAGAGCAGTGCTGCTGTTCAGTCTCTGCCCTTAACTAATGTCAATTTTAATCTGCGTCGGGTACCAGGAAGAATTCCCCCTCACACATATCCACTCACACGAGGGGCTGATCTGAGTTCTCCTCAACTCAACTCCCATTTGTGCTGCTTCTGTGTCTTGGCGGCTAGGAAATGTGGAGCCCAGGTTTATGTTTAACCTCCACCTCAAGTCTGCCAATCTGCTCTTAGCCCCATTCACCTCTTTAAAGTTTAAAATTGTTGTACTAGTCCCCCTGCTCCTTTTTTTTTTTAAAGTTATCTCCAATAGTTTTAGAAAAGAGAAAATACTAAACAAACAAAAAACTGAAGGTCTGACTCAAGGTTGTAGTTAACTGACTCCACTGTTTTTCATTTTCGTCCACCTGTCAAGGAGCAAACTGGAATCTCTATTCAAATTAAAGCAAAGAGATTTAATGAAGGAATAAAGCAATCCAGGTTGGGCAACACTTAGGATCCACAAAAGTACTCAGGTGAAAGGAATTTTTCACAGAGTTTAAGTACAGAAAATTCAGGAACGTAACTAGGAATAATTCTGATTGGTTGACATTTACAAAATCATGCTTTAACAAACACCAGACAGTTATGAGATCCCCTAAGCACTGTTTTTTTAATCATAAAGTTTGAGTCGGTTATCTTCTTGCTAATGTGTGGATATTTTGGGGGCCAGCCTGAGTGAGTATCCTTCCTGAGAGCATGCTGTGAGAGGAAGGGAGTGGAAGAGAGCCTGCAGGCTTCCGGAGGTATTCTGGCTTGCTGACTTTTGAGAGTCAGTTCAGAATGAGCAGTAAACAACAAAAAATGGAGTCCAGCCTACATCTTTAGCAGAAGCCTCTCTTTATGCCAAGCACCTAGATTTTTTGGGCTCCTTCACACACCTTTAAAACATAGTTCAATTTAGGAAGCATCATTGCCCTTCCTTGTCCCTTTGGTCTGAGTGCTGTGACTTTACATGTAGTTAATAACTACACTGTAACTATACACCCCAGGCTGACTCGTGGGTGCATGTCTTCGTTCCTGAGGCTGCTGGATATCCAGGACTGGCATTTATGTTTTTACCTGATGGTGCCCAGGGAAGGATTACCCAATAAGCAAGACGCACACAGGCTTTCTTGTGTTTACTTACTAATCTACAGTGCACAATTTCACCTGTGAAATTCATTCAAAGACATGGTGAAACCCATGTGAAATTGTGCACTATAGATTAATAAGTAAACACAATGAAGCCCATGCATACTATACTTACAGTAAGCCCATGTGTACCTTGCTTACTGGTTAATCCGCTTCTAATGGAGCCTAAACCAAAACTAACCCAAACCTGTTGCCATCAGGTGGACTCCAACTCCTGGCAACCCCATGTGTTACAGAGTAGAACCTTTCCATAGGGTTGTAATCTCTGGGGCAGCAGATCACCAGAGCTTTCTTTGACAGTGCTGCTGGGTGGGTTTGAATCACCAACCCTTAGGTTAGCAGGTGAGCAAAACACTTGTGCCACCCAAGGACCTGACGGTGCCTAAAGGGCTCCTTGTATCAGCAGTCCCCTGACTTCCCTTGTCAGATGAATCACAGCCCAGAAGGCTGCTCTCTAGGTAACTGAACCCACTCAAGACTGGGCTGTTTCCTGCCCTGGCTTCCTCACCTCTTCCTGTCTCTGAGTCTCCATCATTCCTCAAGGAAAAAGCAACATTGTCACCGTTCCCCAGGGTCCCCAAACCCTAACTCCAATTGTGCTTTCCCAACAACCTGGCCTGAGCAGCTGTTGATCCAGTCACCTCAACAATTGTGGGTGAATTCTGCCCCTTGTGTTTTGTCAGTAAGAACGAGAGTGGAGTTAGTTTGAATCAGAGACAGAAGAGTCTTTTTTATACTAAAAATAAGTAGCTGTAAAGAGAGCAGACCTGTGTGTGTGCGTGTGTGTGTGTGTGTGTGTGCGCGCGCGCGTGTGTGGGGGGTGGGGGGGAAGGTGGGATAGTTTGGAAGGAAAAGGAAAAAAGCAATTGAAAAGGTAATAAAAAAAATTGCTGATGTATTTATACTAGAAAGGAATAATTCAGACTGATTCATGAACTAACCCTATTTCTCTCTCTCTCTTATACACACACACACACACACACACACACACACACACACACACACAGGGGGATGGGGAAGGGGAAGACAGAGAGACAGATTTATGACTCTATGCAATTCCCCTAAAAAGTGTTATGGGGTTTACAAGCTTGGGGGTTTACACAAGCTTTAAATCAGGGGTTTTATGTTCCGGGCAGGCTTAATAGTAAACAACTCAAGTCTTTATTGCTTTATACTGAAAGGAAGGAAATCAAAATGAAAAAAAAAATCTGCCACTTACAGGAGAGAATAGAATATAGTAAATTTAGATTTAATCTTATTTGATCACTTACTTCAGTTTTATTGGTCAGCTAGCTTAGTTTAATCCGGTTGCAGTTCAGCCTCCTTATTAAGTGCAGACTGAGTGATTTCACAACTCGGCATCAAAATACGCTGAAGTATTTTAAGGCCCAAGAGTTAGTTTCCTCCCTGCCCTACACAGTTTTCTGTTGCTCCCTCTTCTTTACGTTGAAAAGAGAGATTCGTTCACCTTTCCCTTCTCTGGGGGTGTTTGATCATTTCTTTTTATTTTACTTTTATTTTTTGTTGTGCTTTAGATGAAGGTTTTCAGAGCAAATTAGTTTCTCATTAAACAGTTAATACGTATATTGTTTCATGACATTGGTTGCCAATCCCACGAAGGGTCAACACTCTCCCCTTCTCGACTTTGCGTTCCCTATTACCAGCTTTCCTGTCCCCTTCTGCCTTCTCGTCCTTGCCCCTGGGCTGATGTGCCCATTTAGTCTTGTTTTGTTTTATGGGCCTGCCGAATCATTGGCTGAAGGGCAAACCTCAGGAGTGACTTCAGTACTGAGTTAAAAGGGGTTTACAGGGGCCATACTCTCGGGGTTTTTCCAGTCTCTGTCAGGCCAGTAAGTCTGGTCTTTTTTTGTGACTTAGAATTTTGTTCTACATTTTTTCCAGCTCTGTCTGGGACTGTCTATTATGATCCCTGTCAGAGCAGTTGGTGGTGGTAGCCAGGCACCATCTAGTTGTGCTGGACTCAGTCTGGTAGAGGCTGTGGTAGTTGCGGTCCAGTAGTCCTTTGGACTAATCTTTCCCTTGTGTCTTTGGTTTTCTTCATTCTCCCTTGCTCCAGATGGGGTGAGACCAGTGGAGTATCTTAGATGGCTGCTCACAAGCTTTTAAGACCCTAGATGCTACTCACCAAAGTGGGATGTAGAACACTCTCTTTATAAACTATGTTATGCCAGTTGAGCTAGATGTTGCCAGAGATCATGGTCCACAGCCCTCAGCCCCGTAATTCGGTCTCTCAGGGAGTTTGAATGTGTCTATGATATTTCCATGAGCTTGCCTTGGCCAAGTTGTGCTGACTACCCTAGTATCGTGTACTGTCTTACCTTTCACCAAAGTTACGACTTCTCTATTGTCTATTTAGTGTTTTCCCACCACCCATCCCTCCCTTCCCTCATAACTATCAAAGATTGTTTCTTTTTGTGTGTAAACCTTGTCATGAGTTTTTATAGTAGTGGTTTCATACAATATTTGTCCTTTTGTGATTGACTTATGTCACTCAGCATAATATCTTCCAGATTCATCCATGTAGTGAGATGCTTCACAGATTCATCGTTGTTCTTTATCGTTGCGTAGTATTCCATTGTGTGTATGTACTGTAGTTTGTTTATCCATTCGTCTGTTGATGGGCACTTAGGTTGTTTCCATCTTTTAGTTACTGTGAATAATGCTGCAGTGAACACAAGGTGTGCATATGTCTATTTGTGTGATGGTTCTTATTTCTGTAGGATACATTCCTAGGAGTGGGATAGCTGGATTGTATGGTATTTCTATTTTAGCTTTTTAAGGAAGCGCCATATTCTTTTCCAAAATGGTTGTACTGTTTTGCATTCCCACCAGCGGTGCATAGGAGTTCCAATCTCCCTGCAGGCTCTCCAACGTTTGTTATTTTCTGTTTTCTTGATTAGTGCCAGTAATGTCAGGGTGAGATGGTATCCCATTGTAGCTTTGATTTGCATTTCTCTCATGGCTAGTGATCATGAGCATTTCCTCATGTGTCTGTAAGCTGCGTGAAGGTCTTCTCTGGTGAAGTGTTTGTTCATATCCTTTAGCCATTTTTAATTGGATTATTTGTCTTTTTGTTGTAGTGGTGTTGGATTTTCCTACGGATTTTAGAGATTAGAACTTTGTCAGATTTGTCATAGCCAGAAATTTTTCCTGGTCCGTAGGTTCTCTTTTTACTCTGTTGGTGATGTCTTTTGATGAGCATAAGTGTTTAATTTTTAGAAGATTCCAGTTATCTGACTTATCTTCTGGTGTTTGTGTATTGTTAGCTTCTCCTGCCCAGCTAGCCCCGTGTGCTGTCCCTGCCCTTTCTTAATGGGCTGTGCCACACCGCTCAGCTAGAGAGCCACCAGCACACGGCCTCCCCAGATCTGCGCTGCCTCCACCACCAGGCTCCCTCAGTACCAATTTTTTTCCTTTTTTTGTTTGTCTTTCTTTTCTTTTGTTGCTGTTTCTTCTCTCTCTCTCCCTTCCTTCCCCCTACCTACCTGCCCCTGTGTGCCACCCCCCCTTCTTGATGGGCTGTGCTATACCTGTTGGCTAGAGAACATCAGGCACACGGCCTCCCCAGGTCTGTGCCACCCCCACAGGCCAGCTCCCTCAGAGCCATATTTTTAATTTTTCTTTATATTTCCCCTTCTCCTTTTCTTTCTCCCTCCCATCTAGGCCCTGTGCTGCCTCCACCCCTTCCTGATAGGCCATACTGTGTTGCCCGGTGAGAGAGAGATTAGCTCGCCACCACCCTAATTCCGCATCACCCCCGATGACTGGCTCTCCCAGCACCATATTTATTTATTTATGTGGTTGTTGTTTTGTTTGTTTTTGTCTTTTTGCTGTTTCTTCTCCCTCCTTCCCTTCTTTCCTTTCCGTTCTCTTGATCACCTAGCCTGTGCAGGGTCCATGCCCCTTCTTGACAAGCAGAGCCACACGGCTCGGCTAGAGAGTCACCAGCACACAGCCTCGAAGGATCTGCCCTGCCCCCACCAGCCGAATCTTACCACTCAGCCATTTTACTTACTTTTTTTTTTTTTTACTTTTTTTTGCCTCTGTTTCTGTCTCTTCTTTCTCTTATCCACTTAGCTGCACATATCACATTCTGTCCCTTCCCTCCTGCCTATCTGCACTGTGCACTGAGCACCACTCCCCTGAGTGGCACCAACGGGAACCATTGGACCCTGCCCAGCACTGTCCTCCAGTCCCACCTTGTTGGCCCCAATACATGCAGCAAATGACCCATATCCACCCCCCCACCATGGACCTGCCCTGCTGCAGCATAGCTGAGCTGGCCCTGCCCACCTGGACAAGGTAGTGAGAAGGATCATGCCCATAGATGAGCAAGCAACAAAGCATGCTCAGCCCGCCTGCCAAGACATAACCAAATAAGAGAAAAAGGTAGGACAAAACAAACAAATCTACAATCAATGAACAAACAAACAAAATTCCTGAATGTCTTGAAGACAGCAGACAATATCAAAACATAAAAAAACAAGACAGGATGGCTCCAGAAAATGACCAAAATAAAACACCAGATAACTTTCTCATAGAAGAAAAGCCACTGAAAATACCTGATAGGGAACTCAAAACTCTAATATCGAGGGCTTTCCAAGAGATGAAGGAAAACACAGAAAAAATAAGGAAAAAATAGACAAAATCAGGGAAAACACAGACAAAGCAATGGAACAATTCAGAAAAATAATACAGGAACAAAATGTGCAAATAAACAAACAACTAGAAATTGTACAAAAACAGCAAGTAGAAATCCAAAAGATAAACAAGATTTCAGAAATGGACAGTGCAATAGAAGATTTTAGAAGCATATCTGAAACAATAGAAGACAAAAGCAGCGAAATTGAAGACAAATCCTTGGATAGCACTTTGAGGTAAAATCAGAGAAAAGAAATGAAGAAAATTGAAGAAACCCTGAGAACGACGTGGGATACAATCAAGAGCAAAAATCTGTGAGTGATCAGAGTTGTAGAACGGGGAGAAAACAGAAAACACGGAGAAGATCATTGAAGAACTGCTGACAGAAAACTTCCCTAATATCATGAAAGACGAAAAGCTGACCATCCAAGAAGCTCAACAAACCCCAGATAGGACAGACCCCCAAAAGAAAATCATCAAGACATATCATAATCACATTTGCTAAAACCAAAGACAAAGAATCCTGAGAACAGCTCGAGAATAACAAAAGTCACATACAAAAGGGAAACAATAAGACTAAGCTCTGATTATTGGGCAGAAACCATGCAGGCAAGAAAGCAATGGGATGACATATACAAAACCTTGAAAGAAGAATATTGCTGACCAGGAATAATATATCCCGCAAAACTCATGCTCAAATATAATGGTGAAATTAGAATATTTTCAGATAAATGGAAATTAAGAGAATATGTAAAAACCAAACCAAACCTCAAGAATTATTAAAGGGAGTCCTTCGGTTATAGAACCAACAACATCAGACAACAATTTGAATCTAAGACCCTGGACTGCATCAGCCAGATACCAACTGGATTATGAACTCTCCAGGAGAAAACAGAACTAAAAGATTTACAACAGGGAACCAGAGAGGTCAATCTGTAAATGACAACAATGTCAGAACAATCAAAGAAGGAATAAATGGGGTAGGCATAGACCCTTCAAATGGAGAGGAAGTCAAGGTGATAGCAAATAATAGAAGAATGGTTTAAACTTAGGAAGACAGGGATAAATTCCAAAGACAGTTAACAAACCTACTCATCAAACTGAAGCTGAAAAACTTAAAGTCTCAGTAAATACAAAATCTACAAAAACGAAACAAACAAAAAAATCCACAAACAAAAGGAATTCGGCACAGTAGAGCAAGAGGAACAAAGAAAACGTCAACACCACAAAAAAAAAAAGGCATTACAAAATGACAGCAATGAACTCACACTTATCAATAATCACACGGAAGGTAAATGACTTAAACGCACCCATAGAAAGACAGAGTGACAGAATGGAGAAAAACAGGACCCATCAATATGCTGTCTACAAGAGACACACCTTTGAAACAAAAACATAAATATATTAAAAATCAACGGATGGAAAAAAAATATATCAAGCAAACAGCTACCAAAAAAAAAGCAGGACTGGCAATACTAATCTCAGATAAATTAGACTTTAAAACAAAATCCACCATACAAGACAAGGAAGGACATTATATAATGATTAAAGGGTGTTGGATAATTTCAAATTCAATAATAGAAGCTACTTAATATCAATGGCATCGAAATTTTGGGCTTTACCAACCGATAAATTTTTTAAAAATTGAGTGACTGACATAAGGTTGGCATTTTTCTTTTTTTCTTTTTTAAATCAAGTAAGGCCATTGAAAGAAAAGGAGAAAGAGGAAGAAAATCCTGCCATTGCCTCCCATCAACATGTCAGAAAAAGGACACATTAATACCAACAATTAGGAAGAAAATATCCCAGAATAAAGAGAGCCCTTTGCACTTAACAAATTTAGATTTATGCAAAACAGTTGGCATAGTTCTTACTTTTTTACTATTTCCCTGAAGACTGATTACATTTTATTATGATGCAGATCACTCCAGGACAAACATTTGGAAATCACTGACTTTTTGTTTCTTCCCAATTCCTATCCTAGAAAACACAGTGAGAGGGGGGAAATCTTGGCTTTTGGGGCTCAAGAATAGATATGGTGGCTTTTAGAGTTCCCTGGGGAAGAAAGAGGTGCATTGGTGGCGCAGTGGTTAAGTGCTCGGCTTCTAACCAAAAGGTCCTAGGTTTGAACCCACCAGCTGCTCCGAGGGAGAAAGATGTGGCAGCCAGCTTCCATAAAGATTACAGCTTTGGAAACCCTATGGGGCAGTTCTACTCTGTCCTATGGGGTCTCTATGAGTCGGAATTTGACTCAATAGCAGTGGATTTAGTGGGTTTTTTGGGGTGGGGTGGGGTGACGGAGTAAGAAATGTGTTTGAGTCTTCCCTGTGAAGGGAACGGGTGGGGGAAGGATAAGAAAGCAAAGCAGGAAAGAAAGAGAGTAAAGCAGCAAGGAAAGAAACAGAGCTTTTTCGTTGAAAGAGTGTCCGAAAGGCAAGCTGACACCTTTCCTTTGATTACCCCGGAAGCAGCGTCAGGGGTCTTGCTGGAGAGGAAGCAAGTCTAAAACTTGGAACTGCTTGAAGGCAGAAAAACACGTCCCCTCAAGGCGAAGACATCAGATTACAGCTCATTCGAGTTAGAGTGTTGCCGTCCTGGCAGGTCCTTGGTGTTATCAGGGTAGGACAAGCCATTCGAGCAACCCAAATTAAAAAAACAGCCGAACCCAGTGCCATTGAGTCAATTCTGACTCATGGCGACCCCACATGTTACAGAGTAGGACTGCTCCATTGAGTTTTCTTAGACTATCATCTTTTATAGAAGCAGAATGCCAGCACTTTCTTCTGTGGCACCAATGGGTGGTTCACACTGCCGATATTTTTAGGTCTGTGGTTGAGTGCAAACCGTTTGTGTCACCCAGGGAGCTGGCATCCTAGCCGGCCCTTGAATTTTTTCAGGGTGGGACCAGCTGTTGTAAAAACAAGTAAGAAATATAAAGGTTATTGCAGGATTTATGTTTGTTTTGCAGAGCTGTTTTAATGAATGGTTGGGTTTGGTGTTTCAA
Organism: Trichechus manatus latirostris; assembly: GCF_000243295.1. NCBI lineage: Eukaryota > Metazoa > Chordata > Mammalia > Sirenia > Trichechidae > Trichechus > Trichechus manatus. The sequence goes on from NW_004444029.1 coordinate 9,350,706, forward strand.
ATCTATGCTTACCTGTAATAACATAAGGGAAGATGGCTTCTAGTGGCCTCAACCTGCGGGCAGAATAAGGCAGAGCATGGATTTTTTTTAAAAATTCAAACGGAAATTCACAATTATCCATCTGAGTAGAAAAACCAAACCAAACCCATTGCCATCGAGTCGATTCTTACTCATAGCAACACTATAGGACATAGCAGAACTGCCCCATAGGGTTTCCAAGGAGCAGCTAGTGAATTTAAACCGCCAACCTTTTGGTTAGCAGCTGTAGCTTTTAACCACTGTGCCACCAGCCAAATCCACCCTCCTGAATCCGAGCGAGGTGGTTACCTGCTCCTGGATACCTGCTTCCACCTGGTGGTAGTATCTCCAAGGTGTGGAATCAGCAACAAAAACCTTAACCCTCAGCCTCTGAGATCCTGGAAACATTAATCGGAAGTCAGGGGAGAGAGACTCATGCACCTCCCAATGTTCCACTTCCACCCCTTATACATTTCCAGTCTACTTTTAGAGAAGAAGGATGAATGCTTAAGGTAGTAAATTAATACATTATAAATGCTCTGCTTGGAGAATCATTTTTTTTCTCACCCCCTCCCCCCAGATGGTGTTTTTTGGCTACATGGTATTCAGCATCTTCTTTGGCCTCCTGGCGGACAGATATGGTCGCTGGAAGGTAGGTCTGGCCTCGGAGTATGATCTGAATTTTCTTTTGTGGCATAATCATTATTGTTTTTCTTCAGTGGCCATTTCCCTGCTGCTACCCAAGATAGAGCATGGGAAGATTTCCTTCCACATTGCGTCCCTCAGTTCTAGGTTTTGCTTCTTTCTAGGCTTCCTGAGGTACCTGTCCCCACACCTGAGCCCCAGCAGTCCAGCTGTGGAGTCGATGGATATGCATAGATAAAATATTAGAATATGGGAATTTGCTCTGGTGCAAATAGCTAAGTGCTCGACTACTAGCTAAAAGTTGGCAGTTCAAACCAAAGGTGCCTTGCAAGACAGGCTGGTGATCTGCTTCCAAAAGGTCAGCCTTGAAAACCCTTTGGGGTAGTTCTACTCTGCATACAAGGGGTCGCCGTGAGTCTGAAGGGACTCACAGGCAACTAACCATCAGAGCAACAGCAAACATAAGCAGCTGTATGTTAGTTAACTTTGGTGTAGTTTTGAAACTATAAACAGCTTCCTCAGCCTCACACAACTCCTCAAATTAAATATCAAGACATAACCCTGTGTCTTCTGATTACAAACCCTAGTCTCTCTTTTGTCGCCCGATCTCTGGAGGGGAAGGGCTTTCTAAGCAGAAATATGAAGGGAGAAACATCAAGGGAAAACATTAATAGAATTGGCTGCATCTTTTCAAGTAGATAAAATAAATATCATAAACTCTTACAAATTAATATGAAAATACAAGTATCTCAGAAAAACAAGTAAAAACCAGAACAGGGATTTTATAACAGAAACGATCCAAATAGCCAAGAAACCTTGGAAAACATTCAAATTGCAGTTGTTATCAAAACCCAAATTACACAGCAAGATAAGATTTTTCCTTATCAACGCCATTTCAGATATCAAACCCATGAGGAATTTTTCTTTTCCTTAAAGATTCCGCACTGCTGGAGTGGACATTTTCCCGTACCCTTGTATACTATCAGTATAAGGCTTCTGATATTCAACTTGGCAGGATGAATCAAACACCCAAAACCCATTGCCATGGAGTCAATACCCACTCACGGTGACCCTGTGTGTATCAAAGTAGAGCTACACTCCATAGGGTTTTCAATCACTCAGTTTTTGGAAGTAGATTGCCAGGACTTTCTTCCATGGCACTGCTGAGTGGATTTGAACTTCCAACATTCTGGTTAATAGTCAACAGCACACTGTTTGTGCCACCCAAAGACTTTGTTTGAATCAAGAGTCTTGAAAATACCACTTCTCCTAACCTGATACTTTGTCTTCTAGAAATCTAGCCTAGTGAGATCATCAGAGAAGGCCACAAAGATATATACACAGAGATGGCATCACAGTTTATTCTGTTGTTGGTGTTAGGTGCCATTGAGTCCATTCCAACTCATAGTGACCTTATCGAAAAGAATAGAACTGCCCCATAGGGTTTCCTAGGCTGTAATCTTTACAGGAGCAGATTGTCAGGTCTTTTCTCTTTCAGAGCCAGCAGTGGATTTGAACCGCTGACCTTTCGGTTAGCAGCTGGGCACTTAACCATGATGCCGCAGCTTATTCTAACAGTAAGAAAATGTGAAACCTCTGTGTTCAGCAACAGGGGAATGGTTAAAGACATTTCAGTAGGACACCTGTTACCGGGTGGAAACCCCAGGTTCTTACTCAGCATGACTCATATTGGCTAATAAACGAGAGGCTGAGGTGGGAGAACAGGAAAGGCACATTTATTTTGTTGTACAAGGAAAAAGAGTCAGTCGGAGCTCCTGCTGCCAAGACTGCTCACCAAGGGTAGGCAGGCAAGTTACTTTCAAAGGAGTTTACAAGTAGGGAGTTCGTACAAGTTAAGTCAGCAACATTCTTAATCATAGTACACAGGCACAATGGGGTTTACATATAACCTCCAAGCAAAAGCCAGATTCAAGTGCAAAGCTGAGGGGGTGGGGAGCCCAGCAAAGGAAACGATTTTGCAATACAACACTGTTGGGGAGGAAGCCAGGTAAAGAATACAGTACTGTGGGGGTTCTGTCTCACGTCTTTCCACTGGAATATTTTGCAGCCATTAAAAATATGTTTTTCCTTACAAACATGGAAAATAGGATAAAACGGTGTTAACAGCGTTCTCTCTGGGTTATAGGATTGAGGATGATTTCTGTTTTCCTTTTTATTCTTTCTGGATTTTCCCCAAATTTCTCCTATGAACTTGTGTTATTTTTATTATAATTAGAAAAAAAGCAAATATATTGAAAAAAAAAAAAACTATCTCTTTACCCTCATTCCAGAGCCCTGGTGGCGCAGTGGTTAAGAGCGCAGCTGCTAACCAAAAGGTTGGCAGTTCAAATCCACTAGCTGCTCCTTGGAACCCTATGGGGCAGTTCTACTCTGTCCTGTAGGGTCACTATGGGTAAGAATTGACTCCATGGCAATGGGCAGTGGTAATGGTATATAGACAATAGGCTCTATGTAGACATCTTCAAAAGTTAGCGTCCCCCCCGTTGAGACGGGCCCCATTAATACGTCCTCTTTGGTTTCTTCAGATTTTGTTCATCTCGTTCCTTTGGGGCGCCTACTTCTCCTTGCTGACCTCCTTCTCTCCCTCGTACACCTGGTTCGTCTTCCTGCGGACAATGGTGGGCTGTGGCGTGTCTGGCCACTCGCAAGGGTAAAGATGTCTCCTTTGGACCCTGAGGGAGAAATGTGTACAGACACAGATGCTTACACATACACATGCCCTGTGGTTACTGGCTCAACACCATCAGCCAGGAGCTGTAAATTCTAAAGTGATGGTCCTTATTCCACCAGGAGCGAGTTGCTCAATGAACCATGCTTGATGCTGAGGCTAGCAGAGTGCTAGACTGAGCACCTGTTCACTTCGATGTTCCTGAGACGAATCACTATTATTATTATTTTTAAATAACATTTTATTGTGTTTTCAGTGAAAGTTTGTACAGCAAATTAGGTTCCCATCTAGTAATTTCTACACAGATTGTTCAGTGACATTGGCTACTTTTTTCACAATGTGTCATCATTCTCATTTCCGTTCAGGGTGTTCCGTTTCCAGTACTCTAGTTTCCCTGCCCCGTTACTGTCTTATCTTTGCTTTAGGGTAATTGTAGACCGTTGGTGTCATCTAGATGATTTTTTAAAGCAGCACAGTGCTCACGGGTGATCTTCTTTATTTTATGAGCTAATCTGTAATATAACTCAAAATCATTATTTTTTAGATGAGTGATATTTTGTTAGACGAGATTCTAACAAAAAGTAACATATTAGGCCAAAAATGTCAGCCCGAACACAAGCTACTAATTTCTTGAGAATTCGTTGCAATAGTGTAGCTTTGACCATAAGCACTTGTAACATTCAGGAATAACTATATGAAAACACCCTTGTTCTCTCCCTGCTGGTGCAGTGGTTAAAACCCTCAACTGCTAACCGAAAGGTTGGTGATTCGAAACCGCCAGTGGCTCCGTGAGAGAAAGATGTGGCAGTCTGCTTCCACAGAGATTTACAGTCTTGAAAACCCTGTGGAGTCGCTATGCCTCGACAGCAGTGGGTTTTGGGATCCTGTCCCTTAAGACTGTGCCAAAGTGAAATTTGCATAGCAGAGTGAGACGATCTGAAATAGAAGTGATGCTTCTTCTCTTTCCTCTGCCCTCCGAGGGGTGTTTTATTGCACATGTGGCGCCAGAGTTGTTAAGCTAAATGTTCTGGTCCCTGGGAGCCTCTCTTAAATGAGCTCCTTTGGCCTTTCTCTCTTGGGTGCCTTGGTACAAGTTATGCTTAGAATACTTTAGGAGATGTCGAAGCACCTAATCATTACCTTAATGTGTTGGAGGAAGGATTGTTCTTCCCTAAGGCAAAAATTAAGCATCTCTTGAGCCTTGGGGCCCTGGAGGAGTAGAAGTTAAGTAGAATTTTCAAACCTCCCTCAGGAAACAACTCGATGAGTATGTTAAAAACCCAGACTTTTGCTAATAACTGCATCAGAAACGAGCAACTGGAAAACTGATGGAATATGATTTTATTTATTCTTCTCTGCACAAAATTAACATGTAATAAATCAGAAATCGGTGCCTTGACTGTCATTGTTATTCAGGGAAACTATTTGCCTTTGCTAAAAAAAAAAAAAACAAACAAACACGTTGCCGTCAAGTTGTTTCCAACTCATAGCAATCCTATAGGAAGGGTAGAACTGCCCCACAGAGTTTCCAAGGAGCAGCTGGTGGATTTGAACTGCTGACCTTTTGGTTAGCAGTCAAGTTCTTAACCACTATGCCACCAGGACTCCTGCCTTCTCTTGGGTGTATGCTGATTTTCCAAGTATGTTTTAGAAAAGGAAATCAGGGTTGGCAAACGTTTTTCATAGGCTGATATCTCTTAACCTGGTGGTATTGTCGCTAGGTGCCATTGAGTCGGTGACTCCATGCAAAAGGGAATGAAACACTGCCCAGTCCTGCACCATCCTCACAATTGTTGTCACATTTGAGCCCATTGTTGCAGCCACTGTGTCAATCCATCTTGTTGAGGGTCTTCCTCTTTTTCACTGACTTTCTACTTTACCAAGCATGATGTCCTTCTCCAGAGACTGGTTCCTCCTGATAACATGTCCAAAGTACCTGAGACAAATCTCACCATCCTCTGGCTATACTTCTTCCAAGACAGATTTGCTTGTTCTTTTGGCAGTCCATGCTATATTCAATATTCTTTGCCATCACTGTAATTCAAACACAGCAACCTTCAGTCTTCCTTATTCATTGTCCAGCTTTCACACGCATATGAGGCGATTGAAAACGCCATGTCTTGGGTCAGGCACACTTTAGTCTTCAGGTTGACATCTTGGCTTTTCGACACTTTTAAGAGGTCTTTTGCAGGAGATTTGCCCAATGCAATGCGTCATCTGCTTTCTTGACTGCTCTTCCACGGGCATTGATTGTGGATCCAAGTAAAACGAAATCCTCGGCAACTTCAATGTTCTTAACGTGGTAGAAGGTGTAAAACAAATTTGGCAAGGAAAGTGTAAACAGAGGAGCAGTAGTTAGGTTTGCTTATTGTTCCCGTATGTGGATATTAGCTGTAACGATTATATTTTGATTTATTTTTTATTGTGGTGAAAATATACACACCAGAACATTTGCCAGCACAACAACTTTCACATTTGCAATTCAATAGCATTGATTACATTTTTCATGCTGTGCCACCATTATCACTATTCTTTACCAAAATATTCCACCACCATCAACATAAACTCAATGCTCCCCAAACAAAAACTAATCTAAAAGCCACTCCCCGGAAGAAAGATGTAGTACTCTCCTTCCTGCCTCCGGTAACCGTTAATAATCTTTGGTTTCTCCGTTCCCGAGGCCAACTCTTCAGACAAAGATTAGACTGGACTATGGGACATAAAATGATACTCGTGAAGAGTGTGCTTCTTTGCTCAAGTAGATACATGGGACTAAATGGGAAGCTCCTGTCCAGAGGTGAGATGAGAAGGCAAAACGGGACAGAGCTTGTTGAATGGACACGGGAAATCCAAGGTGGAAAGGAGGAGTGTCCTGTCACATTATAGGGAGAGCAGCTAGGGTCACGTAGCAATGTGTGTATAAATTTTTGTATGAAAAACTGACTTGAACTGTAAACTTTCACTTAAAGCACAATGAAATATATGTATATATAAATCTTTGGTTTCTATATACTTGCTTAGAACCCTATGATGTGAAAAATTATGATTGTTAAAAACAAACCATTATTTGGTTTTGTAAAAAGAAAATTCTCGTGTTTTTCTTCCCCCTCCTGTTTAGGTTAATTATAAAGACTGAGTTTTTGCCCACAAAGTATCGAGGCTATATGCTGCCCTTGTCTCAGGTAAGGTAAAATGGGACTTCTCTGTAGTGCTCTGCATCCTACAGGATATGACATCATGGTTTTTCTGCTAGCCAGGTGACTTCTCAGTTGTTGATTGTTCTTTGGTTGACACGTTCGTAGTACTTGGTTCCAACCAAAGAACACTGAGAATACTTGAAGCCAGAGGTCTAGGTCCACGGTTTGTACGGCCAGGACTTCTACCATCCAACAGTGACGTTTAGAACGCAGGAGTAACTTCTACACCCAAGAAACATGTCCATGGCTGGCTTCACTGGAAGTCAACTCCCTGAGGGAAGCCCAGGAACCCTGGGCCTAAGTGGTGTTGACCTGGTTTCACTAGGCCCAAGGTGGAGGCACTTATGCTAAGGCCCATCTCAGCAAACTGAAACCTAACTAAGTTTCTATTTCCTGTATATGCCTGACCTTCTCAGATGCGGAAATCTAAGTCAACCAATGCTCGCTTGCCTGCCTCAGCTATGGTATATGACCTGGCTATGAAAGTTCCCAACATGCCATATAAGGAAAGTACCTTAGAACTAACCAATCATTTTTTGTCCAGTGTTACTTCCTTGTTCTTACACCACCTTGCCTATATAACGTTTGTCTCTTCCGCTTGTCCTTCGGAGCTTCTGTCTGGCTTCCAGTCCGGCCACTTCCCAGTTCATGAATTGCAAATAAAGCTGATGAGTTCGTACACAGATGTAATCTTGTGGAAATCTTATTTTTAACAGTGGGTTCTCCTTCTCTCTTCCCTTCAGAGCAATCTCATTGAATTGTGATGAAGAGGGGAGGGAGGGGCACAGCTACCACCCCTTTTAGGATACTAACCCTTCCAGGGGGGCCCTGGGTGGTGCAAATGGTTAACGCACATGGCTGCAGACCTAAAGGTTGGAGGTTTGAATCCACTCGGAGGTGCACTGGAAGACAGGCCTGGTGATCTGCTTTCAAAAGAATCAACCATTGAAAACCCTGCGGAGAACAGTTCTACTCTGACACTCACGGGGTTGCCATGAGTCGGCGTTGACTTGACGGTACTGGTGGCCTCCCTTTCAGGGATACTGGGGTCTGCCAGTCGATGACTAGCCCTTGCCTGAAAAAGCACTGTTGTTCCTCTTTCCTGCCCCCAGCTAGGTCATTTATCCAGGTGAGAAGACTGGGAAGCTCCCAAGCCCTTCTCTGTCCCCAGATGGTCCTTAATTAGAATCTTCATCCCCATGAGGTACATTAATCCAGGTGCCCTTGCACCATCTTTGATGCCATCACTATCCAAAGCCCTGGCCTTTCAGAGAGTCCAGGGAAGAGAAGACCCTTCCCAGTGAAGCACTGTGCAATTGACGGTATATAAACCAGTAGGAGAATACTTTTAAATTTATTTTTAATTTTTTTGGCAATGACCTTAGGCAACATACTAGGAAAACAAAATTTAAAAGACCCCAGCAAACACTGTTGTTGTTATTAGGTACCATAGGGGTTTCTAGGCTATAATCTTTATGGGGAAGGAGCCCTGGTGGCGCAATGGTTAAGCACTCAGCTGCTAATCTAAAAGCCACTCCCCGGAAGAAAGATGTAGTACTCTCCTTCCATAAAGATTTGTACCTTGGAAACACTATGGGCAGTTCTACTCTGTCCTACAGAGTCACTATGAGTTAGAATCAACTTGACCCCAAAGGGTTTGGGTTTGGGTGATTTAATCTATATAGGGAAGGAGCCCTAGTGGTGCAGAGATTTAAGGGCTTGGCTGTGAACCAAAAGGTCAGCAGTTCAACCCCACCAGCCATTCCATGGGAGAAAGATGTGGCAGTCTTAGAAACCACAGGAGGAAGTTCTGCTCTGTCCTATAGGGTCGCTATGAGTCAGAAAAAAGCAGATCACCAATTCTTTCTCCCGTGAAGCTGCTGGGTGAGTTCGAACCACCGACCTTTCAGTTAGTAGCTGAGTGCTTAACCACTGTGCCACCAGGGATCCTTTAAGAAACACTAATGTTAACTTTTTACATTCCCCTCAGTTTTCTTCTTCTGATCTTCGTGAAGACAGATGCAAAACTTTAACACTTAGTGCTTGGATTTTACACTTGATGTTGTTTAATGGATGGGATCCTGTTCAAGCTCATCAGTGGACAGTTTCTCTTCCACCTGCCCCTCCTACCTTGGCATTCTTCTTGGGCTTCACTGCTTCCTTGGTTGTATTCAAAGCCAATGATATTGGCCCACTCCTAAGGTGGCCAACCCTGTAGATTTCTTCTCACGGTGTGGTACAGGGCAGGAGTTGGGTTTCAGTGGAATTTATCTTCTAGGACATATTTAGCAATAGGGAGGGACAACTCAAGTTATTTGCCCTTCTTTCTTTTTTTAGTCTCTGTGGTTAATTATCTATAAACAAGCAAGTAACCCAAAAACCCATTGCTGTCAAGTTGATTCCTACTCATAGAAACCCTATGGGACAGAGTAGAACTGTCCCATAAGGTTTCCAAGGCTGTAATCTTTACAGCCACCACGTGTCTGTCAGTTTCTCATACTGTGGTGGCCTGCATGTTGCTGTGATGCTGGAAGCTATGCCACCAGTATTTCAAATACCAGGAGGGTCACTCATGGTGGACAGGTTTTAGCAGAGCTTCCAGACTAAAACAAACTAGGAAGAAGGTTCTGGGGGTCTACTTCCAACAAAGATTGGCCAGTGAAAACCTTATGAATAGCAGCATAATGTTGTCTGATATAGTGCTGGAAGATGAGCCCCCCAGGTTGGAAGGTGCTCAAAAGACTGGGAAAGAGCTGCCTCCTCAAAGTAGAGTTGACGTTAATGATGTGGATGGAGTCAAACTTTCAGGACCTTCATTTGCTGATGTGGCACAACTCAAAATGAGAAGAAACAGCAACAAACATCCATTAATAATCGGAATGTGGAATATATGAATCTAGGAAAACTGGAAGTCATCAAAAATGAAATGGAATGCATAAAGATCTATATCTCAGGCATTCATGAGCTGAAACAGACTGGTATTGGCCATTTTGAATCACACAATCATATGGTCTACTACGTAAGGAATGACAAATTGAAGAGGAATGGCGTCACATTCATCATCGAAAAGAATGTTTCAAGATCTATCCTGAAGTATAACACTGTCAGTGAATAGGATAATACCCATACACCTACAAGGAAGATCAGTTAATACGACTATTATTCAAATTTATGGATGAACCACTAATGCCAAAAAAGAAATGGAAGATTTTTACCAACTTCTGCAGTCTGAAATTGATCGTGCATGCAATCAAGATGCATTGATAATTACAGGTGATTGGAATGGGAAAGTTGGAAACAAAGAAGAAGGATTGGTAATTGGAAAATGATTGCATGATAGAATTTTGCAACACCAACGACTTCTTCATTGCAAATATCTTTTTCAACAACATAAATGGCGACTAGACATATGGACCTCACCAGATGGAATACACAGGAATCAAATCGACTGCATCTGTGAAAAGAGACAATGGAGAAACTTAATATCATCAGTCAGAACAAGACCAGGGGCCAACTGTGGAACAGACCATCAAAAGCTCCTATGCAAGCTCAAGTAGACACTGAAGAAAATTAGAGCAAGTCCATGAGAGCCAAAATGGACCTTGATTATATCCCACCTGAATTTAGAGACCATCTCAAGAACTGATTTGATGCCTTGAACACTAATGACCGAAGACCAGATGAGTGGTGGGATTACATTAAGGACATCATACATGAAGAAAGCAAGATGTCATTAAAAAGAGAGGAAAGAAAGAAAAGACCAAAATGGATGTCAGAAGAGACTCTGAAACTTACTCTTGAACATCAAGTAGCTAAAGCAAACGGAAGAAATGATGAAGTAAAAGAACTGAATGGAAGATTTCAAAGGGCGGCTTGAGAAGACAAAGTAAAGTATTATAAAGAAATGTGCAAAGACTTGGAGTTAGAAAACCAAAAGGGAAGAACACACTCGACATTTCTCAAGCTGAAGGAACTGAAGAAAAAATTCAAGTCTCAAGTTGCAATATTAGAGAATAGGGTCTGTATGAGTTGGAATCGACTCTACAGCAATGGGGTTTTAAGGGCAAAATACTGAAAAACACAGGAAGCATCAAAAGAAGATGGAGAGAGTACAGAGAATCACTGTACAATTTCGAGAGGTAGCATATGATCAAGAACTGATGGTACTGAAGGAAGAAGTCCAAGATGCACTGAAGGCATTGGTGAAAAACAAGGCTCAGGGAATTGACAGAATACAAATTGACAAGTTTCAACAAACAGATGCAGTGCTGGAAGGGCTCACTTGTCTATACCAAGAAATTTGGAAGACAGCTACCTGGCCAGCCAACAGGAAGAGATCCATATTTGTGCCCATTCCAAAAAAAGGTAATCCAACAGAATGTGGAAAATATCAAACAATATCATTAATATCACACTCAAGTAAAATTTTGCTGAAGATAATTAAAAAATGTTTGCAGCCATACATCGACAGGGAACTGCCAGAAATTCAAGCTGTATTCAGAAGGGAATGCAGAACAATGGATATCATTGTTGATGTCAGATGGATCTTGGCTGAAAGCAGAGAATACCAGAAAGATGTTTACCTGTGTTTTATTGACTATGCAAAGGCATTTGACTCAGTGGATCATAACAAGTTATAGATAAAATTGCAAAGAATAGGAATTCCAAAACACTTAATTGTGCTCATGAGGAACCTGTACATAGACCAAGAGGCAGTCATTCGAACAGAACAAGGGGATACTACATGGTTTAAAATCAGGAAAGGTGTGGGTTAGGGTTGTATCCTTTCGCCATACTTATTCAGTGTACGCTGAGCAAATAATCCAAGAAGCTGGACTATATGAAGAAGAATGGGGCATCAGGATTGGAGGAAGACTCGTTAACAACAACCTTTGATATGCGGATGATACAACCTTGCTTGCTGAAAGTGAAGAGGACTTGAAGCACTTACTGATGAAGATCAAAGATCACAGCCTTCAGTATGTATAACACCCCAGCAAAAAAATCCTCGGAACTGGACCAATAAGCAACATCAGAAGTTAGAAGGATCCCTGGTGGCGCGGTGGTTAAGTGCTCGGCTGCTAACCAAAAGGTTGGCAGTTCGAACTCATCAGCGGCTCTGTGGGAGAAAGATGTGGCAGCCTGCTTCCGTAAAGATTACAGCCTTAGAAAACCTATGAAGCAGTTCTACTCTGTCCTGTTGGTTCGCTATGAGTTGGAATCGACTTGATGACAATGGATTTGATCTGGTTTAATCTGTAGGGAAGCAGATTGCCACATCTTTCTCCAGCAGATCAGCTGGTGGGTTCGAACCGCCGACCTTTTGGTTAGCAGCCGCATGCTTAACCACTGCACCACCAGGGCTCCTTAAATAAGCAGTTCACCCTCCTGAAACAACTCCTCTCCACTGGACACTCTGTAGATAGCAGGCCTGAGTTCTCTGGGCGGTGGTGTTCTCTGTGCCTCTCACGGAGTGTGGCATATGGCAGGAGCTCAACCGTTAGTTTCTGTTTATATGTTGAATGAATGTACCTTCTAGATATTTTTGTTTAGACTCCTTTGGTGATGAAATAATCATTCCTTGATTAATCTTCCCAAACGGTCTTTTAACACAGAGTCCTCTCTCCATCTCTGTCTGCTGGAACAGAGCTGTTGTTCACGCCATCTTCAGACGGGCAAAACAGTGTTCACTTGAGCATTCAGAGTTGTTCTGCTTCCCAACTCATGGGGCCTGGCCACACGTATAAAATGACCCACAAGATATATATTTTAGTACAAAAAGCAAAGTGTGGAGCAATATGTATACCACGATACAATTTCTGAAAAAAGAGAAGAAGAATATATATGTATGTATATATACACAACCAGTTGCCTTGGAGTTGATTCTGACTCATGGCTACCCTCTGTGGGTCATGGTAGAACCATGCTTCATAGGGTTTTCAATGGCTGATTTTTCAGAAGTAGATTGCCAGGACTTTCTTCTGAGTTACCTCTGGGTAGACTCCAAAGACCAACCTTTCAGTTAGCAGCCGAGCGTGTTATTTTTTTACATCACCCAGGGATTGTATATGTATCCTTATAAGTGCGTATATGCTTAGAATGGCTTTGGAAGTATACAGAAAAAGCTGGTAATATTGGTTAATTGGTTATTTCCGGCGAGTAAAATTGCATGGCAGGGGATTAGGAGTGGGAGAGAACTTTTGGTGTTGTCCTTTATACCTTTTGAGTTAAAAAACCATGTGAATGTATTATCTATTCAAGAAAATAAACATTAAAAAAAAAAGTAGACTGCATCGGAATGAGGTTCTAGCCCCCTGTGGTATCACTGATTCTGGGGGCATCACTCCAGTTGGGGGTCCCCTTTGTGGACAAGCAAGTTTAGCCATGGAGTGGTGGGGTAGAGAGGTGGGGTGGAGAAGCAGGGTGGGCAGGTTGGTGGAGAGGTGGGTGGTGAGATGGGATAGAGAGGTGGGTGGAGAGGTGGGGTGGAGAAGTGGGGTGGAGATGTGGGTGGAGAGGTGGGTGGAGAGGTGGATGGAGAGGTGGGGTGGAGAGGTGGGTGAAGAAGTGGGGTGGAGAGGTGAGTGTAGAGGTGGGGTGGAGAGGTAGGGTGGAGAAGGGGTGAGAGGTGGGTGAAGAGGTGGGGTGGAGAGGTGGGTGGAGAAGTGGTGTGGAGAGGGGGGTGAGAGGTGGGGTGGAGAGACGGGGTGAAGAAGTGGTATGGAGAGATGGGGTGAAGAAGTGGTGTGGAGAGGTGGGTAGAGAGGTGGGGTGGACAGGTGAGTGGACAGGTGGGGTAGACAGGTGAGAGTGGACAGGTAGTGTGGACAGGTTGGGGTAGACAGGTGGGGTGGAGAGATGCGGTGGACAGGAGGGGTGGAGAGGTGAGTGGACAAGTGGGGTGGACAGGTGGGGCTCTTGGCAGCTGTACCAGGAGTAGAACCTGCGCCGTGCGCTCCTGCGTCCAGGGTGCCTCAGCAAAACATCCATAAATTCAAAGGTGGGCAGGGTGTGCTTGAGAGAGGACCCGCCAGGCACGTTTGATAGGGTTTGGTCTGTGTTCCTCCCCAGGTGTTCTGGCTGGCTGGCTCCCTGCTCATCATTGGCCTGTCGTCTGTGGTCATCCCCACCTTTGGCTGGCGCTGGCTCATCCGCATTGCCTCCATCCCCGGCATCATCCTCATCATGGTCTTCAAGGTGAGGATGCTCCTGCGGTCCCAGTGCCTCGTCCGCCTTTGGCCCACAAACATCCTCCTCACGTCTGCCTCTTCCCTTCATTCGAGAGCCTGTCTGAACCAGCCTCACTCCCTCGCCTCCTCTAGCCCGCCTCATGTATGTCGTTTATTCCTGGAGGTTTTCTCTGACTGCTCCACCCGTTTGTGCTGGCCACTCTGGGATCTCCAGTGCCCACTGGCTGGGGCCTTTTACATGCTCTCAGCCCCCTACTGGGTGGCCTTCTGCTTGCCCAGAATCTGCAAGCCTCTCAATGGCAGAATCCCTTGCTTGGGTTCTAGTAGAATTATGCTCACAGTTCTGTGTCACCTATCCCATGGAATCAAAGAATTCTAGAGTTCAGAGAGGCCTTCACAAAAAAAAAGAAATTATAAAAGAAACACAGTTGCCTTGAGTGAATTCTAACTCATGGCGCCCCCACGTATGTCAGAGTAGAACTGTGCTCCATAGAGTTTTCAACAGTAGAAGCAGATGGCCAGACCTTTCTTCCAAGATACCTCTGGTTGGAATCAAACCTCCAACCCTGTGGTTAGTAGTTGAGGGTTTAACCATTTGCCCCACCCAAGGGCACCTTAGCGGTTGTCTATCCAAAGGCTGGCATCCTCTGTGGTAGCAGGTTTCCGCCAGGACGTTCCCAGCTTCCGTATATTCCACCTCCTGGCGGCCGTGGTTGTTAGAATGTTCTTTCTTAAACTGAGTGAGATTTATTACTATGTAATTTTACCTGCCGTTCTAGTACTTCTCTCTGGAAAACCAGAGATCTATTTTTCACCACGAGGTCCCTTTAAATATTGAAGAATCTAGGCCCCTCCAAGCCTTCCCTTCTCTAAATGAAACAATTCCAGAGAAACACAAGCAATAGGAGATATATCTCTATCTCTGGAGAGAGAGAGGGAGAGATTTGTTTTAAGGAATTGACTCACGCAATTGTGCGGGCTGGAGAGTCCAAACTTGCCGGCCAGCAGGCTGAAACTCAGGGAAGAGGTGACTTTGAGTCTGAGTTTTCTAGGGCCGCCTGGCAGGTGGGAAACTTGGCAGGATTTCTATGTTGCCATGGAGGCAGAATGCCTTCCTTCTTGGGGAAACCTCAGGGTTTGCTCTTCAGGTGGTTACCTGACTGGATGAGGCCCGCTCACGTATTGGAGGGTAACCTGCTTTCCTTAAAGGTCGGCGGATAGTAAGTGTGAAGCCCATCTCCAAAATACCTTCACGGCAACACCCAGACCTGTGTTTAACCAAACAGCTAGACACTTAGCCCAGCCAAGCTGACACAGAACATTAACCATCACATACACCTTCCACTCTCTCTCCTGACACCTGGCCTGGAGCCCTGTCTGTTTTCTTCTGGATGAGGCCGGGGGTCCGTGTCCTCTAGGCAGTAGACTACAGTCCCCAAGCGAGCTGGGACCGCGGCGCAGAGGGCCCGCTGTTCCTGCCAGCAGATCGCCCGTCTCCATTGATGGAGCACACACGGCGTTGTTGTCCACCCGGCTCCACCCACAGTGGTACCCCCGACCCTCAGATCTGCCCACGTGAGCTGTTTCCAAGCCGAGACACCTGAAGACCCCTGGCGCCTATAATCGTGCACTCCGCGGGTTTTCTGAAATCTACACGTAGGGCTCCACCTTCTGACACCTTCCACCCTTGGGTTTAACCGGGTGTCCTGCTTTCCCTGGACTCGCCTCTAGGGGGCAGTGTGGTATGTTGGCTCTGGAGCCAGCTGTCCAGAGCAGAGCCTGGCACTGCCACCTGGAAAGTCAGCGCCGAATGAATAGTGCATATTTCCCAGGGCTGTGGCGAGGATACAGTAACATGTAAAATGCCCCAAGTAGCCTCGTAAACCTGCTGCCGTCAAGTCGATCCTGACTCACAGGACAGAGTAGAACTGCCCCACAGCATTTCCATGGCTGTAATCTTTATGGAAGCAGACTGCTACATCTTTCTCCCAAGGAGCGGCTGGTGGGTTCGAACCACCAACCTTCCATTTAGGAGCTGAGTGCTTAAGCACTGTGCCACCAGGTCTCCTTTCCCCAAGTAGCACGTGGAGCATAGTAAGTGCTCAGTATGTGTTAGCTATTGAGCTATGTTATTTGCTTTTAAAAAATTACTTTACTTTGGATTTTGAGCTTCTCCTTTAGTTCACACACTTGCATTGAGCATGTGCCAGGCTTGGTACTAAGTTCCAAGGCCAAAAAGAGGCCTAAGACAGTTTATGCACCAAGGGACTCCCAGCCGATCAGCGGAAGCTAGATATGGATTCAAAAAGAACAGAGTGATTGCTGTCACAGCCCCAGCCTGTGGGTCTCAGGGCAAGAGGGGTGTGCTCCAGGGGGTGATGATGCTGGGTTTGGGCCGCGCAGGTGAGCAGGACTTTCAACAGCAGTGAGAAGAGGGTCGAAAGGGCATTTGGGCAGGGCTAGAGTGCTGGTAGCACAGTGGTTAAGAGCTCGGCTGCTAACCAAAAGGTCAGCAGTTTGACTCCACCAGCCGCTCCTGGGAAACACAATGGGCAGTTCTGCTCTGTCCTACAGGGTCACCATGAGTTGGAATTGACTCAACGGCAACAGGTCGGAGTGAACCCAGGAGGGGAGTCGTGGTTCAGTGGTAGGATTCTTGCCTCCATGCGGGAGACCCCATGTGCAGCCTCCACCCACCTGTCAGTGGCGGTCTGTGTGCTATTACGATGCTGAGTAGGTTTCAGCGGAGCTTCAGGACTAAGATGGACTAGGAAGAAAGGCCTGGTGATCGACTTCTGAAAATCAGCCAACGAAAACCCTATGGGTGACAATGGCCAGCTCTACAGCCGGCCCCGGGGATGGCCCAGGCAGTGTTTCCTTCTGTTGTGCACGGAGTCACCATGAGTCGGGGGGTGACTCGAGGGCCGCTATCCACAGCAGGGTAGACCCAAGCGTGAAGGTGTGAAAACGCAGAACACGTTTGGGGAGGAGATGGAGCTGGGATGGCCGAAGGGGATGCTGGAGGGGCGGGCTGGGAAGGCGGGCCTGCGGCCAGACCTTGGAGGGCGCAGAGGCCATGGCACTGGATGTTCAGTGGCCAGACCTTGGAGGGCCTAGAGGCCATGGCGCTGGATGTTCAAGGAGGTGACTGTGCCTGTGTGGAGGAGACTGGGCAGGACGGTGGCCAGAACAGGACCGGGAAGCAGTTAGAAGGCCATGGGGACAGTCCCAGCAGGAGGTGGTGGGGACCTGCCCTGCCCTCCAGTGACAGGAGTAGGGTGGGGTGTTGCTGGGGGGGGGGGTGATGCTCTTCTGAGGAAAAACCAACGGTCCCTACTGGATGAGACTCAGGTTCCCAGCTCCAGGGGAGGCCCACCCTGCTTTCCGAGTGTGATGCTCAGAGTATGCAACAGTCATGGCGTGAGGAAGGAGCCTGGTGGTCTGGTGGCTCTGCGGGAGAAAGAGCTGGCTATCTGCCCTCTGGGGCAGTTCTGCTCTGTCACATGGGGTGGCTATGAGTCGGGACAGACTCAACGGCACCCAGCGACAACAGCATGGAGTGAGGACCAAGTCCTCACAGCACGGGTTCGGGGGCCCCTGCCGTTGTCACCGTTTGGGTTGGGGCACTGTGGGGAGGCTGGGGACCTGGCGAGGGGCTTTGGTGGCAGAGCAGTGGCAGACGCTGGGGGTCTGGGGCAGCGGGCATCACCACCTAGCTGTAACAAGGTGAGAAGCTCAGTACCTGACTGGCAGATCCAGAGGGGACGGCAGGAGCAGAACACGGCCGTGTTTGCTCCAGTTCAGCTTGGAATTCTAGAAGGCCTGCGTGTTTTATGCCTTCAAGCTCCTCCATTCCCTTCCCGTCTGGGGAAACGTGGTTGGCGGGTGCGTGTGGCAGTAATCGTCAGGCCCTGGGGTCTCTGGCCCTGGATCCTGAAGCTCTCTGTAATCTGTGCAGTTTATTCCCGAGTCAGCTCGCTTCAACGTCTCCACCGGGAACACCCAGGCAGCCCTGGCCACGCTGGAGCGCATCGCCAGGATGAACCGCGCGGTCATGCCGGAGGGCAGGCTGGTGGAGCGTGTGATGGTGAGTGGGAAGTTTCCAGGTCATGTCCCACCCGACCTGCTCTGCCACATGGGGTCGCTATGGGAAGGAATCAACTCCATGGCAACGGGCTTGGCTTGGCTTGGTCCCACCCGGAGTCATGGGAGCCAGTGGCAGAGGACCTGAGCTTTCACGTCCCACCCCAGAGGCAGAGGGCAAGGAGCAGAGACTCCAAGGCAAGGTCGACCCAAAACCAAACCAGTACTGTGGTCAGTATGTGTGTCAGAGTATAACGGCAGGCCATAGCGTTTTCAACGGCTGTAATCTTACGGAAGGTCCCTGGTGGCACAAATGGTTTGCAGTGACCACTAACTTGAAAGGAGCCCTGGTGGTGCACTGGTTAAGTGCTTGGCTGTTAACCAAAAGGTTGGTGGTTCCAACTCAGCAGCAGCTTCGAGGGAGAAAGATGTGGCAGTCTGCTTCCATAATGATTGCAGGCTTGGAAATCCTATGGGGCAGTTCTACTCTGTCCTATAGGGTTACTGTGAGTTAGAATCAATTTGATGGCAATAAGTTTGGTTTTTGGTTTTGGACTAACCTAAAGGTTGGTGGTTTAAATCCACCCAGCGCCACCTTGGAAGAAAGGCCTGGCAATTTACCTCCATTAAGATTTCAGTCAAGAAAACCCTATGGAACAGTTTTCCTCTGTAACACGTGGGGTTGCCATGAGTCAGAATCGACTTGACGGTAACTAACGAGTTGGATGTTTTAAAATCTTGATTCAATTTATTTAAAGGTTATAATCTACTTACGTTTTCTACTTTTGATTGAGTCAGTTTTGGTAATCTATATTTTTTAAGAAAATTGTCCACTTCATCTAAGTTTTCAAAGTTATTGATGTAAAATTGTTCTGAGCGGTCTCTTATGAGTTTCAGAAATTTCTACTGTGTGAGTATGTCCTGTTTTTCATCTTAAATGTTGTTTATTTGTGCCTTCTCCCTCTTTTTCCGGTCCACCTTACTATTATATTAGTCTTCAAAGAATAAACTTTTTAATTGATTTTTCATTCATTTTTTTCATTGTCTCATTAACTTCTCTTTTTTCTTCTATGTTCTTTGTCTTTTTTGTTCTTCTAGCTTCTTGAGCTCAGCACTTAGCTCCTTTATTTTTAGTCTTCTTGATTTTTGATAAACCATTAAGCTGCATTCAAAAGTTTTGTTACAGAGTAATTTTATTTTTATTTCTATTCCGTAGTTTCTGTTATTATTTTGTATTTAACAATGAGTTATCTTTTAACTGTCTTTTTAAAAATTATTTGTTTCTAATGCAATTGCATTTTGGTTAGAAGATATTATCGAATCTTTGGAATTTATTGAGAGTTTCCTTTTGTCCCTTACGTGGTCACTTTTTGTTTCTGGTTCATGCGTGCTTAAAAAGAATGTGTGTTCTCATTAAATGTACATACATGTGTGTCTATATATATACACTGTAAGGGAGAAGTTTATAAGGTTTTTTTTTTTGACCAGGACTAGATGATTGAATTAAACCCAGCTTTTGCTGAATTAAACTTGTCTTTTTACCAGCCTGCCCAGGGTGACTTATTTAATTCACTGAGTCAACACAGAGTGCTCACAGACGCTATCATTAAACTCTTTGTTTAGTTACCATGGAGACATAGGAGAATGTTTTCTCCGGGCCAAGGTCGAGACGTAAAAGCAATGAGCTCGGAAAAGAGAATATTGACATAGGTGCATTTTGTGTCTAGTGGGCCCAGAAAATACGTCTTCATGACAAAGATGTGATAACAGTGTTCTGAGAGGGCCTTAGAGTTAGCCTTATCTCAGATTGCCCAAGTAACTTAAACTGATTCTGGTTAAGCAAGTAATCCTGCTAAGAAGAATCTTGTCACCAAGTGTCCATCCTAAATTTGGTGCCTAACCTTCCTTAGAGACACTTCTCATTAAATATGAAGTTTTCTGACATGTCGTCCTGTGACTATAATTTGGGATCTCTGTAACTTCTGTGTTTAACTTCTGCAACTCATCCTTAGTCCCCTTGCCTCACTAACCACCAATCAAAATAGTCCAAGCCCTGTTCTTTGTCTAAACCCTATAAATAGATTTGTGTAATTATTGAGACTCAGACGTGTGGTTTCATCTTCATGAGTCGAGTTGTTCCCAGTCCAGACTGCTTTTAAAACCCTCTGTTTTGTTCTAAAGCAGCGTTAGAGTTTCTCTGCAACAACATATACACACATTTGTGTGTGTGTATACATATATGTTTATGTTTAACTGTTGCAGAAATATTTGATACTTACGCTAGATTTTACCTGCTTGAGATAATAGTTTCTCAGTAAAGTGATGGCTTTGTCCATTTCTCCTTCTAGGCCTGACAGTTCACTTCATATATTTTAAGGCTAGCCTGTTGTTGCATCCTGAGGTATGACTGAGCTGTTTTGGGCATGGATTAGTCTTATTATTTGAAGTATCTCTTTATTCCTACACTGCTTTGTACCTTAAATTCTATTTTCTCTCATGTTACTATATCTAAACTAGCTTTGGATTGTATTGGTGTATCTTTTTCTAGCCCTTTATTTGTAACCTTTCTGTACTGTATTGTTTTAAATGCATTGCTTGTAAATATAGAGTTGATGTTTATTTATTTTTTTCACCTGATCTGCTATTCTGTTGACGTGGCCATGCGTACGCCTGTTCCTGACCTCGCTCCTGCTCTGAATCTGGGACAGAGGTCCCAAGCAGCAGCAGCCCTGCCCACCTCCTTCCACAGAAACCTCCCTCTTTGAAGGAGCATGTGGCCCATGTGGGACAGGTCGTGTCCAAGTGTCCAGTCCTCCAGTGTCCCACACACAGGTACCAGGGGGCTGCTCTGGGCATTCCTGATTGGTTTCCTGGACACCACAGATGACAAACCATTGCCAATCCCACTGCACCTGGCTGCTGCTGGGCGTGTTACCTGTGCGGTGATGTGTGCTCAATGATAATGCAAAAATCATGAGGACTGAAGTTGTCAAGGATTTCATTTTACTTGGATCCACAATCAATGCCCATGGAAGCAGCAGTCAAGAAAACAAACGACACATTTGCACTGGGCAAATCTGCTGCAAAAGACCTCTTTAAAGTGCTGAAAAGCAAAGATACCACTCTGAGGATTAAGATGTGCCTGACCCAAGCCATGGTGTTTTCAATTGCCTCATACGCATGCGAAAGTTGGACAATGAATAAAGAAGACGGAAGAATAATTGATGTCTTTGAATTGTGGTATTGGCGAAGAATACTGAATATACCGTGGACTGTCAGAAGAACAAACACTTCTGTCTTGGAAGAAGTACAGCCAGAATGCTCCTTAGAAGCGAGGTTGGCGAGACTTCGTCTCACATACTTTGGACATGTTATCAGGAGGGATCAGTCCCTGGAGAAGGACATCATGCTTGGTAAAGTAGAGGGTCAGTGGAAAACAGGAAGATCCTCAACGAGATGGATTGACACAGTGGCTGTAACAATGGGCTCAAACATAACAACTATTGTGAGGATGGCGCAGGACCAGGCAGTGTTTTGTTCTGTTGTACCTAGGGTTGCTATGAGTCAGAACCAACTCGACAGCACCTAACAACAACAACAAATATCCCACACCTTCTCCATACTCCTAATTGTATTTTTTTTCTCTTTTTGAGGAAGTGGAGTTTTAATATTATTTAATCTTTTTTTTTTTTTACTGTGGCAAAATACATCTAACAAAACAATTGCCATTGTCACCATTTTTCCGTGTATAATTAAGCGACTTTGGTTATGTTTACCATGTCGTGCAATCGTCACCACTACCGACTGTGTTTTCACTTTGCTTTAGGGAGTGTTGGTCCCTAATTATTATGCATTTCTCAAAATCTAATTGTAGAACAAGACACCTGAACTTTCTTCCAAGGGATTAAGGATGTTTCCATTATTCTAATTTATTTTCTGAATTTTGGAAATAGCTCTTGAGGGTTCAGAGTTCCAGAAGCTACTATTAGATAGCCTTAGAAATCTTGAACCTTCCTACTAAGATGTTGATGGCTACATCTTATTGGGCAAAAGATGGTAGAGGGCTAATTGGTTGCTAGGCAACTGTGATTAAATGAAAGAAGTTATTACACTTTGTAAAGACTGGCGCCAAATCTTTATGTGCCTAGGAAATTTTGAGGTCGGCAGTATAGAAAGTAAACATGGTTTCAAAGTGAAAAAAAAAACTTAGTAGAGACAACTAACTGAAAACCATAGACAGCTGTATGAACATGGGGGACGGGACCAAGCTCCCCCATTTTTGGTGTCTGTTTGTGAATTGGACCCAGCAGTTGTAATTCCAGGGCCGGAGAGCTTGTCCAGAAGGGAGTTCCCTCCTCCTTCCCCTCCCTTCTTCCTCCCTGCCTCCCTTCCTCCTCCATCCACACAATGTTCCATCTGGCATCCTCCCTCTTCCATCTTCCTCCCTCCTCCGTGCTCCTCCCTCTGTCTGGCCTCCTCTCTCCACGTCCCATCTCCCCCACCTTCCAGCCCCTCCCTCTCCTACCACCCTCCTCCTCCCCTCCTCCCTCCACATTCTCCACCCCTCCTTCCATCCTTCTCTCCCCTCCTTCCTCTCTTCTTCCTGCCTCCTTCTTCCTTCTGCTCACTCCTCAAGCCTTCAGCTTCCAGCCTCCGTCCATCATACCCCAAAAATGGTCTCATCCTTCCCCACCATCACCCATGGAGCAAGGCCCTGTGGATACACAACCACAAGCAGTAGACCCTGCCTTCCAGACTGTTAGGTCCCTGGGTGGCACAGTTGGTACTCAGCCACTAACCGTAAGGTTGGGGCTTTGAATTCACCTAGTGGTGCCACGGAAGAAAGACCCGGTGATTTACTTCCATAAGATCACAGCCACTGAAAACCCTATGGAGCACAGTTCTACTCTGAAACACCGGGAGCACGTGGGATCGCCATGCGTTAGAATTGACTTGAAGCAAAGGGTCCAGAACTGACAGTCTGGTTAGAGGCGAGAGGCACGTGTGAGAGAAACAACAACAGTACCGAGTGCAGATGTGGGGTGCCAGCTGCGGGTGCAGGCAGCTGAGCCCGTGTGAGCAGAGCAGAGAGGATGACCGAGCAGTGTGGCCCGCGCCACCTTCTGGGGATCTGCGATGGGAATGGCGCCCTGAAGGGGAGGGAGCCCTGTGGAAGGAGAGGGTGCTGCAGGCAGGAGAATGACGCTAAGGAGGCCCGGAGGGAAGCGTGAGGGACTGGCCAGACTGGGGCGTCAGCCGGCCTGGGCGAGGCTGGACTGGATGCCTGGCAGTGAGGCCGTGGAGATGAAAGACTTTGGGGACCGGCTGGGGTCGGCCACACCACAGAGGAGGTGGGGGGGTCCACCCACTTGGAGCATAGCCAATGGTCTAGCACCAACCGACTTACCAGGATAAAATATATGTTTCTCTGTGATTCACTGTACACTCAGCTTTCTGAACCCCCATGTGACTTGGGGACCACAGTCGCGTCTAAACCCAAGGGAACTTGACTGAGAGCTGGATGGGCCAGACTTAGGACCAGTGCTCTGGAGGACTGGGCTCCAGGCTGGTTCTGGCTCCTACTGGCTCTGTGATCTTCTGCAAGCCACTTACCGTCTCTGGGCCACATATTGTGTGTTGGAAAATGAGGAGCTAGGACTCGATCCGAGGGCTCCCAGCGAGGAGGAACCGTAGCCCCGAGATATAGAACAGAAGAGGGTGAAGTGTCTGTGGTTCCACCTCACCCACAGTGACGTCGAGGTGTTGAGTCCCAAAGCCACCGGAGCAAAAGGCCTCTAGGTCCCTTCAAGCTCCAACCTTCTGTGGCAACAAACTCCAGGATACCCAGGGCCAAACTCAGGAGTCTCTCTAGCTTCCACCTGTAACCCTCAAAGCATTCCCAACTTCACAGAAAAACCCATTACTGCTCAATCACAAGGAACCCATCCTTATTTATTTTTACTCCGAAATGTTCATTAGACACCTACTGTGGATAAAAACTTTTGCTAACTACTCCCTTTGCGATACAAATAAAAATGGGGCGTTCTATCCCTTTACAAATGTATGCCATTCTCCTGTCTTACACACGCCTCCTACTTTTTTTTTTTTAATATAGGGTTTTTCTTTTTAATATTTATGTTAAAATGATCTCCCATCCATATTAAGGGCTACCATTCCCCATTAGCTAGTTTTCATGTGCCCCCTCCATCTTTTTCCCACGCCTCCCCCAACCCCTGCCGGCCCTGGTGTAAAGAGGAAGAGCAAAAGGATTAAAATCCTGAGCCCGGTGAGTTTGGGTACTTGCCAATGATGATTATAATTGCGCAAGACTGATCGGTCGACGTGAATATGTAAAAAACAAACATCTATGGATTTGGGTGACTTGTTCTCAGGGGAGCTGAGAGGTTATCTCACCCCGTGGTAGGATCTAAAGAAGGGGCCCTAGTGGCGCAGTTAAGCACTTGGCTGCTAACCCAAAAGGTCGGCTGCTCAAACTCACCATCGGCTCTGTGGGAGAAAAGACCTAGTGATCTGCTCCCAGAAAGATTATAGCCTTGGAAACTCTATGGGGCAGTTCTACTCTGTCCTATAGGGTCGCTAAGAGTTGAAATCAACTCAAAGGCACACAACAGCGACAACATGATTTAAAATATTGGGGATACCTTAGCTCATCCTTCACCCACTAAAGGAATTCTGCCATCCCTTTTCATTACCCCAGGACAAAAGAGGAAGATTTGCAGACCTACTGAATGCCAGATATTTGCGGACCACCCTGCAGATCTGGGTCATATGGTGAGATTGGAATTATTTCCAAACTATTTTTAAGGAAACAGGCACTTGGAGAAAACCTCCTTAAGTAAATCCACTCTGAGTGTTACTAGGGAGAAAAACATGAAGCCATCTCCAGAGGTTACCTCCGGAAGTGTCTTACGCGTCTGCTAACACCACTGTCTTACTTCTCTAGTGCTGCTGTAACAAAAATACCACAAGTGGGTGACTTTAATGAACAGACATTTATTTTCTCACAGTTTGGGAGGCAAGAAGTCCCAATTCAGGGCACCGGCTGTAGGGGAAGGCTTTCTCTCTGTCCACTCTCGGGGAAGGTCCTTGTCTCTTCAGCTTCTCTTCCTTGGCTCCTTGATGATCTTCATGTGGCATGGCGTCTAACTTCGCTCATCTCTGCTCCCTTGCTTAATCTGCTTCTTTTATATCTCAAAACAGATTGACTCAAGACACACTTTACACTAATACTGATTCATTAAATAACAAAGTCAACCATTCCCAAATGGGATTATAACCACAAGTATAAACCCCAAACCGAACCCATTGCCGTCGAGTTGATTCCAACTCATAGCGACCCTATAGGACAGAGAAGAACCGCCCCGTTGGGTTTCCGAGCCTGTAAACCTTTACGGAAGCAGACTGCCACGTCTTTTCCCGAGGAGCAGCGGGTAGTTTCCAACAGCTGACCTTCTGGTTAGCAGCCAAGTGTGCCTAACCACTTCGCCGCCAGGGCTCATAATCATATGCGTGTTAGGATTTACAACACATATTTTGGGGGGACACAATTCTATCCATAACATTCCACCAACTACAAAGAAAAAAAAAAAAAGAGAGCGAGCGAGCGAGCAAAGCCTAGGTGTCCACACCAGTTTTTAATTTTTCTCACGTGCTATGTGCTCACTTTGAAGCCTTCACAGCCTGGTCTTCTTCCTCACCACATGCCAGAAAGGAGCCTTTGGAAGTCAGCAGATTCAGCTCCAACGAGACAGCCCCTGCGGTCCTCTCTGGCCTCATTTCTCTGCAGCCTTTGAGATGCCTGCTCTCCGTCTGTTTGCTGTGGGAGTTTCTGACTTTGCTGCGGCAGCCTCCAAACTCTGCCCTGGCGGCCACCTCCCCTGACTCTACCAAAGCTGATCAGTGATTCAAAAACCTCCGATCAGAGTTCTGCTTCCAGAAATATCTGACCTGGCTGTTTCAGACTAAGCTTTCTGTTGAGCAAACTAGAAAAGCCATACGAATTTCTATAAAGGCCTGGCCATCTGCTTCCAAGACATCCACCATTGAGAACCCAGTGGAGAGCCGTCCTACTCTGTAACACATGGGGTCGCCATGAGTCAGAATCGACTCTATGGCAAAGGGACAATGGGTTGTTATTAGCTACCATCAAGTTGGCCCCTGACTCACGGCGACCTCATGCAGAATGAAACAAAACGCTGCCTGGTCCTGCGTCATCCCCAGGATGGGTTTCAGATAGGGCCGTGGTGATCCATAGGGTTTTCACTGGCTAATTTTCGGAAGTAGATTGCCAGGCCTTTCTTTCTAGTCTGTCTTAGTCTGGAAACTCTTCTTTCTCAATAAAAATATTTCTAAATAACAGACCAGGAAAAAGACAAGAAGAAAATATAAAGCAAAAGCAGAAACCCTCAGCGGCTCTCATGGCCTGCTGAAGACACTTTGTGGTGGGCAGAAGTCTAAAGATGTCCCCCCAGATTCCTGCCCTGGGTTATTCATGCAAACACTAATCCAGGTACTGCTGTGAAGGGACCTTGAAATAGGGAGATTATGCTGGATTATGGGGGGTGGGCCCCAGTCTAATCACCTGAGGATTAGAAAAAAGAAAAGCAGAGGAATGGCTCTGGCTGGAAACCGAGAGACACTGCAGAAAAGAAAGCAAGAGATGAAGCAGAAGGGAAGTCAGAAGGGTTCAAAGCATGAGGAGGACTCGGCCCACGGTTGCTATCTTTGAAGATGAAGGGGCCAGGAGCCAAGGAATGCAGGCCACCTCTTGTTGACAGCCAGCAAGGACATGGGGACCCGTCCCACAGCTACAGAGAATGGAATTCTGCCAACAACCCAAATGAGCCTGGAATCGATTCTCCCCCAGAGAGGAACCAGCCCTGCTTACACCCTGGCTTCAACCGTGTGAGACTCGGAGCAGAAAAATCAGCTGAGGTCATGGACCTCTGACCTGCAGAGCTGAGCTAATAAGTGTGTGTTGTTTTAAGACGCCCAGTTTGTAGTGATCTGTTACTGCAGGCGTAGTAAAGAACCAGAATTCTGCCTCCCCAGCCCGGTGTGCTGGCCTTCCACCATCTGGTCCCGCCTGCTCTTGCAAAGCTGTCCCCTCCCGCGGACTCTGTCCTCCGCTCTCTCTTCCCCTCCCTCTACTCTGTGCATTCCACTTGGCAGCTCTCCGCACATCCCTGCCTCTCATGGTGCCACCCGACTGTGATGGACTGAATCGTGTCCCCCGGGTCCCCTTACCTGTGAAAGTGACCTTGTTTGGAAGTAGGGTCTTTGAAGATGTTATCAGTTAACCTGAGGTCACATTGGAGAAGGGTGGGTTCTGATCCAATCTGAGTGATGTCCTTCTAAGAGAGGAGAAGAGACACGGAGGGCAAATGGCCACGTGACGATGGAGTGGTCTTACAGCTGCAGGCCAAGAAACCAAAACCCCAAACCAAACCAGTTGCTATTGAGTCGATTCCGACTCATAACAACCCTACAGGACAGAGGAGAACTGTCCCATAGGGTTTCCAAGGCTATAATCTTTGCAGAAGCAGATTGCCACATCTTTCTCCTGAGGAGTGGCTTATGGGTTTGAACCACCGATCTTTCAGTTAGCAGCGGAGCGCTTTAACCACTGGGCCACGAGGGCTGTTATTGTACCTCCAGGGTTCCCTTATCCAAGGAACACTTGAGGCTCCCAGAAGCTGGGAGAGACCAGAAAGGATCCTCCCCTAGAGCCTTCAGAGGGAGCAGGGCCCTGCAGACACCCTGATTTCAGACTCCTGGCCCCCCAAACTGCCAGAGAATACATGTTGGCCCCTATGAGTCCCCCAAATTGTAGTGCTTTGCACAACAGCCCTAGGAGACGAATGCACCATCCTTCAGGCTTGGCGTCAGCTCTTGCCAACGACACTCCTCTCTTGTTTCCAGGCTGGGAATCTCTTTGGCCTACTATGGGGTCATCCTGGCCAGCGCCGAGCTGCTGGAGCGGGACCTGGTGTGTGGTTCGCGGTCTGAGTCCGAGGTGGCAGTGACCGTCGGGGACTCGGAGGAGAGCCAGAGCCCCTGCCACTGCCACATGTTCGCCCCCTCCGACTACCACACCATGATCATCAGCACCCTCGGCGAGATCGTCCGTAAGCATCTCCCTGGGCGCGGGGCCGTGGTTTCGGGTAGCGTGGGTGTAATCAGAGTCTCAGGGGACAGAGGGATGACCCTGCCATGGACACGGCTCCCGCCTAGTAGGACTAGGTCCGCAAATCATGGTGACTTGTTTCCAGTGGGGATTGGTGTGGGGCAGGGGAGTCTGGAGAGTGAAGCTTTGAATTACTATATTTTACCAATTCTCACATGCATTTTTTTTTCCATATTTTAACATCTCTGAAATTGGTATGTGTCTCATGATAGTTTGTTAGACTTCAGCTGGCAGCATTATTTCTGTTTTAGTAGATATGTAATAAACTGGTTGCTATGGAGTTGATTCTGACTGCTGGTGACCCTACATTGGTCAGAGTAGAACTGTGCTTCATAGAGTTTTCAAGGGCTGATTTTTCAGAAGTAGATCGCCAGGCCTTTCTTCCGAGGTGTCTCTGAGTGGACTTGAACTTCAAACCTTTCAGTTGGCAGGCAAGCACTTAACTGTGTATATCACCCAGGGACTTCAAGACACAAAAATTGTACTTAAAAAAGAAAACAAGATACAAGGGAAAGATTAGTCCAAAGGACTAATGGACCACAACTACCACGGCCTCCACCAGACTGAGTCCAGCACAACTAGATGGTGCCCAGCTACCACCACTGACGGCTCTGACAGGGATCACAATAGAGGGTCCCAGCACAGATGGAGAAAAATGTAGAACAAAATTCTAACTCACAAAAAAAGACCAGACTCACTGGCCTGACAGAGACTGGAGAAACCCTGAGGGTATGGCCCCCAGACACCCTTTAAGCTCAGTAATGAAGTCCCTCCCAAGGTTCACCATTCAGCCAAAGATTAGACAGGCCCATAAAACAAAATGCGACTAAAGAGGCACACCATCTCAGGGGCAAGGACTAGAAGGCAGGAGGGGACAGGAGAGCTGGTAACAGGGAACCCAAGGTTGAGAAGGGAGAGTGTTGACATGTCGTGGGGGTGTTAACCAATGTCATAAAACAATATGTGTACTGACTGTTTAATGAGAAACTATTTGTTCTGTAAACCTTCACCTAAAGTACAATAAAAAAAAATTTTTTAAATTGTACTTAAAAATCAGCAGCACCTGAACTTCACTGAAAGCAAAATAAAATACTATTTAAAGAAAAAAACCCCAGCAGGACCTTGAATTTGATTAAGAACATTTAATCATTTAAATTGTAGGTCTATCCAGTTGGCAATTTACAATCGACCCACATGATATAATAGAGTCACTGGGTGATGCCCATGGTTAAGCACTCAGCTGCTAACACGAAAGGTTGGAGGTTCAAGTCTACCCAGAGACACCTCGGAAGAAAGGTCTGGCAATCTATTCCTGAAAAATCAGCCATTGAAAACCCTATGGAGCACAGCTCTACTCTGATACACATGGGGTCACCACGAACCAGAAGAGACTCAGTGGAAACTGGTAAAGCATGATAGAATCAGCCAAGTGGGCGCACAGAACCCTGTACACACACCGGTGCTTGTCATCCTTCCACCCGCGTATGAAAACTGCCTTGAAGGAGGCTTCAAGGTGATGGAAATGTGACTGAATTCTGGCCGCAACACTCCTGGTGTTGGGATGAAGTTGCTTCTTTCCGAAATGACTAGGATGGGCCCACGCAGGGTTGATCAATGCTTCTTGCTTTTCAGGGTACTGAGATTGTTGTGTTGTTTGCTTTCTAGTGAATCCTTTAAATATCCTGGGCATCAATTTCCTGGGAAGACGGCTGAGCCTTTCCATCACCATGGGGTGCACTGCCTTATTCTTTCTGCTCCTCAATATCTGCACTTCAAGGTATTTCTCTCTGGGGTCTGCACAACAACTGAGCTCTGTGCCATGGTTTCCAGTGTGGTGTCCTGACCCCTGGTGTTCAGAAGGGGCTGCGGCGCGTCCCTCCCACCAGGGACAGTAGAGAACAGGGTTACTGTGTGTACCAGAGCCATCTTGCCTGGCCCTGGTCCCACTCCCTCTTCCCACGGCCTCGCCCCTCCGCAGCTATCACAGGATGGGGTGCAGGTGTAAGTGGACTCACTCCACCACCAAAACATGTAGGGTTTTCAGGTACAGCTTCCTGGAGAATCGGGACTCTGGTTGTTGACCAAATTATGTGGACCAATGCAAGGGTGTTTAATGATATAAGGTACCTGCAGTGTTAAAATTCATTTCACTTGCTTTGCAACCCTAGAGTGCCCTCCCCCATGTGTCTGTCAGTTTGTCTTACTGTGGGGGCTTGCGTGTTGCTGTGATGCTGGAAGATATGCCAACGGTATTCAAACACCAGGAGGGTCACCCATGGCGGACAGGTTTCCGACTAAGACAGACTGGGAAGAAGGACCCAGAAATCTACTGCTGAAAAGAATTAGCCGGTGAAAACCTTATGAATAGCAGAGGAACATTGTCTGATACAGTGCCAGAAGATGAGCCCCTCAGGTTGGAAGGCACTCAAAAGATGACTGGGGAAGAGCTGCCTCCTCAAAGTAGCGTCGACCTTAATGATGTGGGTGGAGATGAGCTTTTGGGACCTTCACTTGCTAATGCAACATAACTCAAAATGACCAGAAACAGCTGCAAACATCCACTAATAATCGGGACATAGAATGTACAAAGTATGAATCTCGGAAAATTGGAAATCGTCAAAAATGAAATGAAACACATAAACATCGATATCCTAGGCATTAAGTGAGCTGAAATGGACTGGTACTGGCCATTTTGAATTGGACAATCATATGATCTACTATGTCGGGAATGACAGATTGAAGAGAAATGCTGTTGCATTTATCATCAAAAAGAACGTTTCAAGATCTATCCTGAAGTACAATGCTGTCAGTGATAGGATAATATCCATACTCCTACAAGGAAGACCAGTCAATACGACTATTATTCAAATTTATGCACCAACCACTAAGGCCCAAAATGAAGAACTTGAAGATTTTTACCAACTTTTGCAGTCTGAAATTGATTGAACATGCAATCAAGATACACTGATAATTACTGGTAATTGGAATGTGAAAACTGGAAACAAAGAAGAAGGATCAATAGTTGGAAAATATGACCTTGGTGATAGGAACGATGCTGGAGTTCGCATAATGGAATTTTGCAAGACCAACGTCTTCATTGCAAATACATTTTTCACCAACATAAATGGTGACTATACATGTGGACTTTGCCAGATGGAATACACAGGAATGAAATCAACTACATCTGTGGAAAGAGATGATGGAAAAGCTCAACATCATCAGTCAGAATAAGGCCAGGGACCAATGGTGGAACAGACCATCAATTGCTCAGATGCAAGTTCAAGTTGAAACTGAAGAAAATGAGAACAAGTCCATGACAGCCAAAGTATGAAGTTGAGTACATCCCACTGAATTTGGAGACCATCTCAAGAATAGATTTGATGTGTTGAATACTAATGACCGAAGACCTGACGAGTTGTGGAATGACATCAAGGACATCGTACATGAAGAAAGTAAGAGATCATTAAAAAGACAGGGAAGAAAGAAAAGACCAAAATGGATGCAGAAGAGACTCTGAAACATGCTCTTGAATGTCGAGTAGCTAAAGCAAAAGGAAGAAATGATGAAGTAAACGAGGTGAACAGAAGATTTCAAAGGGCAGCTTGAGAAGACCAAGTAAAGTATCATAGTGACATGTGCAAAGACCTGGAGATAGAAAACCAAAAGGGAAGAACACGCTTGGCATTTCTCAAGCTGAAACAACTGAAGAAAAAATTCAAGCCTCGAGTTGTAATAATGAAGAATTCTACAGGGAAAATATTGAACCACACAGAAAGCATTAAAAGAAGATGGAAGGAACACACAGAGTCACTATATCAAAAAGAACGGGTCGACATTCAACCGTTTCAGGAGGTAGCGTATGATCAAGAACCGATGGTACTAAAGGAAGAAGTCCAAGCTGCGCTGAAGGCATTGGTGAAAAACAAGGCTCTAGGAATTGACAGAATACAAATTGAGATGTTTCAACAAATGGATTCAGTGCTGGAAGTGATCACTCGTCTATGCCAGGAAATTTGGAAGACAGCTACCTGGCCAACTGATTGGGAGAAATCTGCATTTATGCCTATTCCCAAGAAAGGTGATCTAACCTAATGCGGAAATTATCGAACAATATCATTAATATCACACACAAGTAAAATTTTGCTGAAGATCATTCAAAAGCTGTTGCAGTAGTACATCGACAGGGAACTGCCAGAAATTCAAGCTGGATTCAGAAGAGGATGTGGAACCAGGGATATCATTGCTAATGTCAGATGGATCCTGGCTGAAAGCAGAGAATACCAGAAAGATGTTTACCTGTGTTTTATTGACTATGCAAAGGCATTTGACTCAGTGGATCATAACAAGTTATAGATAAAATTGCAAAGAATAGGAATTCCAAAACACTTAATTGTGCTCATGAGGAACCTGTACACAGATCAAGAGGCAGTCGTTCGAACAGACAAGGGGATGCTGCACGGTTTAAAGTCAGGAAAGGTGTGTGTCAGGGTTGTATCCTTCCACCATACCTATTCAAGCTGTATGTTGAGCAAATAATCTGAGAAGCTGGACTATATGAAGAAGAATGGGGCATCAGGATTGGGTGAAGACTCATTAACAACCTGCTTTATGCAGAAGATCCAACCTTGCTTGCTGAAAGTGAGGAGAACTTGAAGCACTTACTGATGAAGATCATAGACCACAGCCTTCAGGATGGATTACACCTCAACATAAAGGAAACAAAAATCCTCACAAGTGGACCAATAAGCAACATCTTGGTAAACGGAAAAAAGATTGAAGTTGTCAAGGATTTCATTTTACTTGGATCCACAATCAACACCCATGGGAGCAGCAGTCAAAAAATCAAACAATGCATTGCATTGGGCAAATCTGCTGCAGAAGACCTCTTTTAAGTGTTGAAAAGCAAAGATGTCACCTTGAAGACTAAGATGCACCTGGCGCAAGCCATGGTGTTTTCAATCATCTCATATGCATGTGAAAGCTGGATGATGAATAAGGAAGACCGAAGAAGAATTGATGCCTTTGAATTGTGGTGTTGGCGAAGAATATTAAATATACCATGGACTGCCAAAAGAATGAACAAATCTGTCTTAGAAGAAGTACAACCAGAATGCTCCTTAGAGGCAAGGATGGTGAGACTATGTCTCACATACTTTGGACATGTGTATCAGGAGGGATCAGTTCCTGGAGAAGGACATCATGCTTGGTAGGGTAGAGGGTCAGCCAAGGAGAGAAAGACCTTTGGTGAGATGTGTTGACACAGTGGCTGCAACAATGGGCTCAGTGTGAGGATGGTGCAGGACTGGGCAGTGTTTCATTCTGTCGTACATGGGGTCGCTATGAGTCGGAATCGACTCGACAGCACCTAACAACAACAACAGAGTGGCCTCCACTATGTAATATATATTATTTACTCTGCAAATTGTAAGTACCATCTTTTGGGGGTGGGACGGCACACTTGGGGGAGTGGAGAGGACAGGGAGGAGGGTTGGAGGAAGGTTGGGGTCAGGCGTTTGCTTTGGGACCACACCATCAGGCCAGTGGAGGAGCAGTGCTCCCCTGGAATCTGAGTTCTCTGAGGTGTGTTCTGGCATCTGTAATGCACTGGGACGGGGCCACATGGCGTACTCTGTGCTGCCTCACACGACTTCCCTCCTGTTCCCTAGCGCCGGCCTGATTGGCTTCCTCTTCATGCTGAGGGCTCTGGTGGCCGCCAACTTCAACACCATCTACCTTTACACTGCCGAGGTCAGTTTCTGTGGAGCGGTTTGTTCTAGCAGGGCGTGCAAAGTGGGTGACTCAGAGAGGGTGTCTGTCCACTCCTGTCCATCCTTAGAGAGGGGGTCTCTCCATAAATAACAGATCCCTGGTGTCTTGGTCATCTAGTGCTGCCATAACAGAAATACCACAAATGGGTGGCTTTAACAAACAGAAGTTTATTCTCTCACAGTTTCAGAGGCTACAAGTCCAAATTCACAGTGCCAGCTCTAGGGACGTCTTTCTCTCTCTGTCGGCTCTGGGGGAAGGTCTTTGTCTCTTTGAGTTTCTGCTCCTGGGCAATCTTCATGTGGCTTGGCCTCTCTCTTCCCCCATCTCTGCTTGCTACCTTTCATTTAATCTCTTTTATATCTCAAAAGAGATTGACTCAAACGACAACCTACACCAATCCTGCCTCATTAACATAACAAAGAAAACCCATTCCCAAATGGGATCATAAGCACAGGCATAGAGGTTAGGATTTACAACACATATTTTTGGGGGACATAATTCAATCCATAAAACCTGGCTTCTGATGACTTTTTAAAAAAATTTTATTTATTTTGTTGTTGTTGTTGAGAATATACACAGCAAAACATATAATTCGGCAGTTTCTCCATGTACAATTCAGTGAAATTGATTACATTCTTTGAGCTGTACAACCATTCTCACCCTCCTTCTCTGGGTTGTTCCTCCCCCATTAACAGTAACTCACTGCCCTCTAAATTTTCTAACTAATCTTTTCAGCTGCTCTTGTCAATTTGATCCCATTAGATGGATCTTGAAAGAGCACAATGCTCAAGGCAGACATTCTTACTAGTTAGGCTGAACTGTTGTCTGGTTTTAAGAAGACTTCAGGGGATATTTTGGTTTCTGTCACATTTTAAGGATAAATTGTTGTCATTTATCTTTATTGTAGTAAAAGATATATAACAAAATATGTCATTGTAGCCAATTTTAAGTGGACAAGTTCATTGGTATTAATTGCATTTACCATGTTGCTCAACCATTCCCACTATCTATTTTCAAAACGTTTTCATCACTCTGAAAAGACACACACAGTACCTCTTAAGCAGTAATGTACAGATTAGTGAGGTTTTACTGTAAATGAAAAAGCGTGGCAGCAAGAAAGTAGAATATGCCATAAGTTACCGCAAGGGTAAAGAGCGGAGTGAATCGAAGAGAAGGTGGGAGCGGGGTAGAATGTAGCAATGTTCCTTGGCACTCTAGTCAATTCTTGTCACTCTATCAGTGTTAAAGTTTTCATGGGATTGTTATTTTTGGAGGGAATGTTTTCTTTCCGTTGGGTCGAACCACCTTCATGCAGCTCTGTAATATTTATAGCTCTAAAGTGGAACTCTTCCGTCTGATTCAAGAGCTTACCTTTCCCTCCAAAGCCTGACCCAGGAGCAAAGGGAGGAGGAGAACTCCAGAAAGAAGAGGTGCAAACTCGCTAACTGGTGCTCCCTCTGCTTCTGTCCCCCCGCCCCCAGGTCTACCCCACCACCATGCGTGCCTTGGGGATGGGAACCAGCAGCTCCCTGTGTCGCATTGGGGCGATAGTGGCGCCATTTATCTCTCAGGTACAGCTCAGTCTGCTGGGGGCTGAGACTAAGGGAGGCGGGGACAGAGGGGCCCTGGGTCTCTGCAGAAAAGGTCCCTGGGTGGTGCAACCGGTTTGCACTCAACTACTAACTGAAGGTTGGCAGTTTGCGCCCACCCACACCACAGAAGAAAGGCCTGGCAATCTGCTTCTGTAAAGATTGCAGCCAAGAAAACTCTAGGGAGCAGTTCTACTCTGTAACACATGGGGTTGCCATGAGTCGGAATGGACTTGATGGCAGTAGTCTCCCCCTCCCCAGTGGAGGGTCTCTCCAGGTTAAGTCTCTCCCCAAGGATTCTGCTGACTTAATAAGTTTTCTTGACATGACATTTTCCCACTGGTGAATTTGGGCAGGTAGAGGGGCTAGACTGATGCCACAGGCTTCTAGACTTCCATTCTGCCAGTGGCATGTACTGCACTGCGTGCTGAGTTTTCTTAGCTTCAAGCTGGGCATTGTTGGGGGAGGATGCAAAAGACATGGGGGATGCGGGGAGCTTGAGCAGCTGGGTGATGGTGGCCTCCAGCTGTGACGCCGTCCAGGAAGTGCAGGGAGGTTGGCTGAGGCTCAGAGAGGAGGCATTGGGCAGGATAAACCCAGCACAGGTGGGTTAAAATCCAGGATGACCTGGGACTGTGCGCAAAGCCTTGTCTAGGAGGGAGATGGAGGTGACCTGCAGCGCCGTGGTCCTTCAGCAGGCCGGATGGTTTGCTGCCTGCACCCTGGTCATCCTCTTTGGCCATGGAAACAGAAACCACCTGAGCTGGCTGCGGGCAGGGGCAGGAATGTGGCTGGGGCCTGGAGGGGGAGAGCAGGAAGGGGAGGCTGCCAGGGACCCAGGCCCGGTCATCCCGTGTCTGCCTGGGGCTAAGGCCACTCACCTCCGCCTGTGTGAGCATGTGGACCCCACTCCCCTCTCCTTGAGGGCCAGTACCCTGCTTGCCTGTGTGCATGGCAGCCTCAAATCCCAAGCATACCCTCAGGTCCAACGCCCAGAAGACACTGAGCAGCTCTCTGAATCTCTAGAAAAGGATCTGATTCGCCCAGGTCTGGCCATTTTCCATGCTTGAGCTCCATCAGCTGTGGCCAACACTCAGGGTCATGTACAAATGCGGCTGGGCTGGGGGGGGCGTGGTGCAGTTTTCAGAGAGAGAGGAGCCGGAGGTACAGGCTGAGCAGATTTTAAAGTGCATTTGCCACAATGTAACAGAGGGATTTTGCTACCAGCAGCTTTATAATTCAGGGACAGGGGTGGTTCAGGGGTAGCATTCTTGCCTTTAATGCTGGAGACGATTCCCCACCCGTGTACCTCATGCCAAGCCACCACCTGTCAGCGGAGGCTTGCATGTTGCTGTGATGCTGGACAGGTTTCAGTGGAGCTTCCAGTCTAAGATAGACTAGGAAGAAACGCCTGGCAATCTACTTCGAAAAACCAGCCAACAGAAACGCTATGGATTATGATGGTCCAGTCTTGGGATGCGGCAGGACTGGGCAGCGTGTCATTCTGTTGTGCCCCAGGTTGCCATGAGTTCGGCTGACTTGATGTCGACTAACAACAATAATTTCACATTGCCAAGTGAAGGGAAATCTCAGAAATCCTGGGAACCTTTCTGTTTAGTATAAAGCTACAGAAGAAAGAAACCACCATAGATAAGACGTCCCTATCTCTCAAGGGTCTCAAACCCCCCTAGTTTAAGGGTGGCGCTGAGCAACGGTTCTGTTATTCTGTCAAATGCCTGCCCTTCTCCGAAAGCGGGGGAGCCTAGTGAAACAACGCGTGAGATGGCAGAGAACTCCACGAGTTGATGGGAATGAAAAGTACACCCACTCAGTATTTCCATGAGTAACTTCCTCTAAGAGATGGACTTATTGAGAAACTGTACGCGAAGCGTGGCTCATAAAGGTGTTTGTGGTTATTGGCTTCTGGGTGAGTTAAGAGATTTTCAAAGGCAATTTTGACCATACGTGATCTTTTTTCTTCCACATTGAAAACACAAAAAATTATAGCAGGGTTAAAAAACATCAATATCTCACTACTGCCAGAGCAAACCTAACCTGTTGCGGTCGAGTCAATTCATAGCGACCCTATAGGACAGAGTAGAACTGTCCCACAGGGTCTCCAAGGCTGTAAGTCTTTACGGAAGCAGACGGCCACATCTTTCTCCCTCAAAGCAGCTGGTAGGTTTGAACTGCCAACATTTTGGTTAGCAGCCAAGTGCTAACCACTGTGCAACGAGGGCTCATTTTCTCACTAATAAGAGATAAACGAATATAAATATTTTTTGAAACTGTTTCAATATATCTGTCCATGAACATGTATATAAAAATGTTTATATATTTTTACCCAACTATGATCGTAGTTCATGTATTTTTGTAACCTGCTTTTTGCACTCAATATTTTGCAGACCTTTTTTCATGTAAATAAGTATGAAACACAAGTTCTTTTTAATGCTGAAAGATATTCCATTTATATATATCCAAACGTTAGTTCTCAATTACCTAATCAGCTCCCTATTGGTGAACATCTAGACTATCTCAGATGTTTTTCCATTATAAGCAACAGTAATGAACATCCCGGCGCTTACATTTTTATTCAACTATGCAATTATCTCCTTAGGATAAATTCCTAGAAATTGGGTTGGTAGATCAAAGGGTTTGCTTATTTTACATTTTGATATGCTACATTGTGCTAAAATTCTCTTTGGGAAGGTTGTACCAATGCGTAAAAGTCCTTTTGCTTTACGTGTTTGCCAACTGGTTTTGTTCGTCTTTTTCATCTTGGCCAAAGTCATTGGCAACAAATGACATCTCTTTGTTATTGTAATTAGCATTTCTTTGATTAGGGATGATACTGAATGTTCTTTTCATATTTTAATTGGGCATTTTATCTTTTCTAGCTTGCCCATTCTGGTCCTTGGCCCATTTTTCAATTTGGTCCCTAAACGCTGATTTGTAAGAGGACTTCATATATATAAAGGATTTTAAGCATTTTTTTTCTGACATATTGCAAATATTCCTTCCAATTTTTCATTTATATGTTTGTCGTTACCAGCTGTCTTCAAGTTGTTTCTGACTCACGGCGACCCCGTGTATGCCAGAGTAGAACTGTGCTCCACAGGGTTTTCAATGGCTGATTTTTCAGAAGTAGATCTCTAGGCCTTTCTTCTGAGATGTCTCCGGGTGGACTCAAACCTCTAACCTGTCTGTCAGCAGCTGAGTGCTTAACCATTTGTACCACCCAGGTTAACTTTATAGAGACCCAGATTTATCCATCTTCTCCTTTATAATTTCTGGGTTCTGTGATCAGGATTACGAAAATCTACATCTATCTTTTCTTCCAGTCCTTCTGTGGCTCGTTTTTGTTTTCTAATGAAACACGACATACATAAAAGTGTCCAAGTCATAAGTGCAGCTTAACCAATGCTCACAACGTGGATGCATCTGAGTCACCAGCCCTAGACTGAGGGACCTCTTCCAGGCCATCGAGGTTGCTGTCAGTGTGAGGTCTACGTGGGAAACAGCTCTATGGTGTCCCGAATGGCAGGCCCTTGTCCCAACACTACTGACTGATCCATCTTTACTCATGGATTTACAACATCTGATTTTGCGGAAACCCTGGTGGCACAGTGGTTAAGAGCTACGGCTGCTGACCAAAAGGTCAGCAGTTTGAATCCACCAGGTGCTCCTTGGAAACTCTATGAGGCAGTTCTACTCTGTCCTACAGGGTTGCTATGAGTCTGGAAATCAACTTGACAGCTATGGGTTTGGGTTTTTGGTTTTGGTTTGATTTTGCTTCCACCATTACTTGGACTGTTTCTGGCCTCACTGTTTTAGTCCATTGATCTGTCTGGGTCTGTCATTGTTCTTTTCTTTTAATCATTGTAATGAGATTCATAGTCCATCTTCAGAACTCTAGCTCCTTGCTCTGCTTTCTCAGATACATTTACTTGTGATCCACCTCCCTTGCCCACTCAGATCCTAGTAAGATTTTAATTGTTATTCCTTCAATGTGTGGGTTGATTTAGGGAAAATCAGCTTTTTTTTTTTTTTACAGCATTGTCTTCCTATCTAAGCACAAGATTTGTTTCTTTATTTCTTCACCTTGCTGGGATTTTACTGTTTTCTTCAAATAGATCCCGCCCATCTTGTGAAGTTTATTCCTAGGCCTTTTATGACTTTTGTCGTTACTGTGAATAGATTATTTTCTTCCACTATAACTTCTTTTGCCACATTCTGTTACTAATATTTGTATCTGGAAAGACTATTGTTTCTTGTCTGTTGATTTTGAACCAGCCGGCTTACTGCACTCATTTCTAATGGTTCGTTTCTTCACTGGATTCTCTTGCGTTTCTCAGGTTTATAATTGTTATCGCTCCAGTGTCCCAATCTGTCCCTCCACGACGAATCCTCCCAGTCAGCATCACCGAATGTTGAATATTCTACAGCTTACAAACTCGACCCTGACGACCAGTTCTTTTCTCCTTTTCTCACCCAAACCACTTCCAAGGGTTCCTCTCCTCACTGTCCCACTGCCTCCCTCCCCCTCCTTCCTTCACCTTCTCCAGCCTGGCTGCAGCCTGATCCCACCAACATGATCCTTGATAAGGTCCCCAGTGACTTCCCTGTCTCTCCAGCCAGTGGTCCTTTCAATCTTATTTCCCGTGACCTCTTGCCCACTGTGGCACAGTGGTTAAGAGCTCGGCTGCTAACCAAAAGGTCGGCAGTTTGAATCTACCAGGCACTCCTTGAAAACCATATGGGACAGTTCTTCTCTGTCCTATAGGGTCGCTATGAGTTGGAATCGACAAGATGGTGATGGGTTCTCGCCCACTGTAAGGGTGGATGGCCACGCCTCCGTCTCCAACACCGTCTTCCCAAGTGCCCACCGCCGTGCACTCTGGGGAGTTTTCTCCTACCTCATTGGCTGCTCTTCTCAGTGTCTTCGTGGCATATCTTCCTGTACTTTCTCTACTTGTTGGCAGTTCCTTTTTGCTCAATACTAGATCCTCATCTTAGTCTACACTTCTTATAGATGATTTCATAGATTTTTATGATTTTAATCACCAACTATATGCTCATGGCTCACCAATTTATATCTCTCACTCAGGCCTCTCTTCTGAGCTCCAGATTCATATACCTAATTGTCTCCTCTACATGTCTACTAGGATGTGTCAAACTAAAAACAAAAACAAACAAAAAAAACAAGAAACCAAACCCATTGCTGTAGAGTTAATTCTGACTCATAGCGACCCTACAGGACAGAGTAGAACTGCCCCATAGGGTTTCCAAGGGGCAGCTGGTGGATTCAAACTGCCGACCTTTTGGTTAGCAACTGAGCTCTTAACCACTGCACCACCAGGGCTTCTGGATGTGTCAAAAGCATCTTAAATTCTGCAAGTCCAAAATTAAAATCATGACGTTTCTCCCCAAACCATGCTGTCCCAGAGTTTCCATCTGTGAATGGCACTGCTTTCCAAGCTGGGAGCGAGGCTTCTCCATTTCCTTCCATCTCGTCTTCACATTCAATCCCAAACCACGTCGGTTTAACCTTCTGATGGATCCTGATTTGCTCATCTTATCCCGTGTCCACCACCAGCGTCACTCTGTTTCAAATACTATCCCCTTTTATTGACTGCTAAAACAGCACCCTAACCGGTCTTTTTCTGTGTACTTTTACTCCCCTTCAACTCGCTTTTCTCCTGCATACATGCAGGTCTTATCCCTCCTTATCCTCTTCGCCATCCTCATAGATAAAGACCGAAATCGTCAAGATGACTTGCAGGGCTCTGGTAATCAGGATCCCATCTTGTACTCTTTCCTGCGTTTGCTAGCTGTAGACATGCTTGCTCTTGTAGTCCATCAAACCAAAAAAGCAAACAAGTTGCCATTGAGTCAACTCCGACTCATGGCAACCCCATGTGTATCAGAGTAGAACTTCACTCCATTGAGTTTTCAGTGGCTGATTTTTTTGGAAGTAGATCACCAGGCCTTTCTTGCCAGGTGCCCTTGGGCGGGTTTGAACTGCCAACCTTTTGGTTAGGAGTTGAGCGCTTAACTGTTTGCACCACCCAGGAACTCCAGTTCATCAAAAGCACCAGTTATTTGCTCCTTGAGGTTTTCTCACGTGCTAGTTGGATCCCTCTCCCATTCCACCTCCAGCTAGCTAAGACTCATCACTTCCTTAAGGAAGGCCACCCTGGTGTAGACTGAGTCTGACCTCCCTGCTCTGAGCTCTTACAGCACCTTGACATTTTTTTTCATTCCACTTGTCAGACTGTAATTGCCTGTTAATTTAAGGGGCTATTTAAAGTCTCTCTCTTCCAATAAACTTTAAGCCCCAGAAGGGACGGATGTGTGCCTGTTTTACTAATTTTTGTGTTCCTAGCTCCTACTACAGTGCCTGGCATATAATGGGCACTCAACATACTTGATGAATAATTTTTCTAATCATCTTTTACAGAGAATATTAATTTTTATATTAATTTTCTATCCAACGTCTTTACCCATATACCTTATGGATCAATTTGGGGCCTCCGGGAAGGAGACACCAACACAGAATCAACATGTGCAAGAGATTTAGAAGTGTTTGGAGATTTTGCTGTTAGGTTTGTTATTGATTTCTAGCTTAATTCCATTCTAGTCAGAGAACACACTATGTGATTTCAATTCTTCTAAGTTTGTGGAGGTTTATTCTATGGCCCACGATGTGGTCTAGGTTGGTGAATGTTCTGGGGGCACTTGAATGCGTATTCTGTTGTTGGGTGCCGTGTTTTCTCATTGTCAGATCCTGCTGGCTGATGGTGGTGGTAACTTCTTCTGTATCTTTGTTGACTCCCTAATAGTCCTATCAGTTGTGGAGAGAGGGGTGTTGAAGTCTCCGATGACATGAGGATTTGTCCTTCCAGTTTTATCAGTTTTTGCTTAATGAATTTTGAAGCTCTTTTACTTGGTACATACACATTTAGGATTGTTTTGTCTTCTTGTTGGATTGACCCTTTTATCATTCTGCAATGTCCGTCTTTGTCCCTGGCCTGGGCTGCTTTTTAAAAGTAGTGATTAACAGATCGCTTTTTGAGATAATGAATCTTGCGTGGGGACCGGGAATCTGAATTTAACACCCCCCGGGGGTTATTATAATGAGGTGTCACTCAGGGTTCTTGTTTGCAAACAATAGAAACTGCCTTTGGTGACTTAGGCGGAAGAGGAATTTACTGGCTGGATATCCAGTGACATTGACTAGTCCTGGTAGGCAGTGGAGCCCTGTCTCCCTCTAGGGAAGCCAACAAAACGACTAAGCAGTTTCTCCCCCTGACCCTGGCTGGTTGGTGGAACACAGTTATGTGACTTACACTCCACCCACCAGGGCCCCACACCACCCAGGACTTTGCATCTGGTGCAAAGGACGTGACATAGTGATAGTTCAGACTTCGTTCTCGTAGTGTCCAGAGCTCTGGCGTCCCGTAACAGGTGGCAGCAATGGCGGAGTCCGGCCACATGCCTAACCATGGCATGGTTTGGTCGTGGCTCGATCTGCCTGGCTTCTTGTGGTTTCCATCCCTTCTCTGAGTCTGGTTCTCCAGCCTTCCGGAAGCAACTATATATGTGCTAGTTATACAAGCTCCTGTTTGGGAAATTTGTAATTTATATCAGAAGACAGGATCAAAGTATAGTACCTATCACTTGTTCGCTCAACCACAAAATAGATAATGAGGTTAATGTCACGGAATCATTTGCTGATGTGGAAAGCAGCAGGCCTTATACATAGGGGTTGGGCTCCCAACCGTGGATCTTAGGGGACGTAAGTGGTGCCAGGAACACTATGCTGTGTGTCAGGGACCTGGGTGTGACTCGGACAAGCTGTCACTTAGCCCCTGCTCTAGGCTCACCTGTAAAGTGAGGAGGTTGGACCAGACCAGGTGATTTTGAAGGTCTCTCCAAATGGCAATATTATATTGTGTCTAGAGCGCTCTGCCATTCCTCAGTCACTTAACAGTCCTCGTGAGAGTAGTGCCACTACCATCTCTGCTCCGCCCACTCTGGGCAGAGTCTGGGGGAAACCACGGTGTGAGAAGACGTGTCCAAACTAGCCAGGCCCGGGGAGGGA
Organism: Trichechus manatus latirostris; assembly: GCF_000243295.1. Lineage (NCBI taxonomy): Eukaryota > Metazoa > Chordata > Mammalia > Sirenia > Trichechidae > Trichechus > Trichechus manatus. The sequence continues at coordinate 9,394,197 of NW_004444029.1, forward strand.
AGGTCTGGGCCAAAGGACGTCTATGGATTGGCAGAAACCCATGTGCGCTGCACCAGAATGGCCACACAGCAGAAAGTCTTACTGGCTGTCACACATGAAGTATTATGAACAGAGATGAGAAGTGCTGCTCATCGTTGTGGAAACTTTGAGATTACAGCTCTCCCCAAAACACTTTCTTTTGGTTCACCTTGCCAGGACTGAAGAGGAGCACGGGCATAGCATGGAGTGAGAGGGTTAGAAGCTAAGCAAGCTGAATTGACATAGGGGGTTGGCATGGGGGGCACGGACCCCCCACTGGAGATGCCTGGGGGATGGGTGTAGAAGAAGGGGCATAAGGTGACGTGAGTCCCAGCTCCTGGAGGAAGCCACAAAATGCCCACCCCAGCTCAGTCCAATAAATCACAGGCCTGAGATGCCAGGATGCAGTTACCTTGTGGCTGCCTAGGACTGTCATGGATGTATTTGGGGGAGAGGAGTCCTTGTTTTCCCTTTGACCTAAAGGCTCGGTTAGAGGTGACTTGGGCTACGATAAATGGAGCCATTCCCTGTGACTTGCAGGTCCTCATGAGTGCCTCGTTCCTGGGGGCCCTGTGTCTGTTCTCGTCTGTCTGTGTCATCTGTGCCATTTCTGCATTTACCCTCCCCATCGAGACCAAAGGACGGGCCCTGCAGGTAAGCCACGTGAGGAATGTTGATTCCCAACCACCGCTCTTGACCAAAGGAAAGGGACTTGGTGTGGCCTGCCTGCCTTTCAGCAGACGTGTGAACAGGCCGTTAACCTTTGCTCCCAGGCCCGTCGCTCTCCTTTTGGGGTACCTGCTTCCTCCTGCATGTTGCTGTGAGCAGCCGAAGCCCTGCTTACTGGAGAAGCTGTGGCCTGAATAAGGGGACGAGGGTTGGTGACAGCCATGTGGCCGCACCATTCTTCCCCATTCTTGTCCCTCTGGATGGAAGCGTCACTGCGGAGCTGAAGGTGACCAGGAGCTGACGGCCATGTGCATCACACTCAGGATCCCATGTCTCCACATATTGGCCGGCTTCTTTCCCCTCGCACCGCCCGCTGCCCGAGACAGGATGTTGTTGGGTGTTGCTGATTCTGACTCTTAGTGACCCCAAGTGACAGAGCAGAACTGCCCCATGGGGTTTTCAAGGCTGTAAATCTTTACGGGAGCAGATTGCCAGGTCTTTCTCCTGCGGAGCCACTGGGTGGGTTCGAACTGCCAACATTTTGGTTAGCAGCCGAGCACTTAACCATTGCACCACACTAGTTGCCCTCCAACACTATTGGTGGTCAGTGGACACTGGCTGTTCCTTCCGTTTCGCAAAGGGACACCCCAAACGTCAGGCTAGCAAAGGCAAGGTTGTCAGAGAGAGGCCTCTCCCACCCCGCTGCCTTGTGTCAGTCAGTGAAGAGGGGTCAGCTCCAAGCACAGGTGCTGCCTGTGTGCCTGACACCAAGCACAGGCTGCTACTGCTGTGCGAGAGCACGCGTGTGCACGTGGGGGTGGAGGACAGTCAGGCTGGCCCAGAGCCGTGGCCGAATGTGACTCCCCCCCTCCCCCGGCTCCCAGGTGCCTGCACCGCACCCAGAGTAAACTGTGGACAGGTCAGTATGTGCGTTGGTGCAGAGGCATTATGCTGAGTAGATACAGATAAGACAGGCACTATTGAGTAAAGAAAAAAAATTGCATCCGTCTTGATGGGTTTTGCCCTAGGTCCAAATGTGCTGTCCATTTTTTTCTTGTTTATGTTCAAGGCAAGGTGCATTTTAATCACAGATTAGCTAACCTGTCATGTATTTATGAATCTAGGGCTTTGTTTAGGCTTCTTCTTGGAGAGGTGACCCATTCATTCTCAAAGCCAGAGTCGGAATGAGATGATTCCTATGTTTCCCTTCAACAAGGATCGTCACCCCCTTTACACAAACGAGGAGATAAAGGCCCAGGGAAGCCGGGAAACTTATGTAAAGGAAGCACTAGTGTGCAGTGGGGCTGGGGTGCAAACCCGCCTGCAAAATTCAGTGATGCTGTGTTATGTGACTGCATGCCCTTCAAGTTTTTCAGGCTAGTTTTATTTTTTTAAGCAGTGTTATAAGTAACAATACCTATAAAACAGGCCTGGCTCTCCATCCAGTGTGCCCTACGGACTTCCCGTTCAAGTCATGTGCCCTTACTAAGGACTAGCCCCTCTTCTGTTGACTGGACCGTGGTTTTAGAACCGTGGCAAAATAATTTTGTCTGCTTAAAACCTTTTAAGGGCCGTTGTCTTACAACTTGCACACGTAGATTCAGTAAACACAAGTGCACTGGCTCTGCCACTCAATAGCTACCTGTCTTTGGACACATCTAAAAATTTATTTTGGCCACAGTTTTTGAAAGAAGTTTGACCAGATTATTCCTAAAAATGTTTTGTTCTCACTCTAAAATACTGTGAGCCTAAAGATTCACGGGGTCGCAGTAACGTGGTGGAAGTATAAACATAGGATTCTTGGGTTGGAACTGAATCTCAGTATGTTATTTCTCTTTTGCAAAAAAGGTCCAACGAGTACCTTGCAGTGTGGTGAGCACTTAACTTATGAAACCCCCTGGCTAAAGGAGTGTGCCAAAAACTTAACCCCTTCCAACAACATGCATTGGCGTCCTGATAATTGGACTGGGTGAATCAACCTGGCCAGTAGTTTAAAGGCGGTATTGATTCCATTTTACAGCCGCTCTATGAAATTCCTTTTCAGCCAAAAATCCAACCACTGTCGCGAGAGGATGTTGAAACTTGAGTTTTTCTAAACGATGTCTGTACTGCACTAGACTAAGTGAACTACAAAGCTAGCACTGCTTTTTCACGTCCACACGGCAAATGCTAGGATCTTAATTCCTTGCAAGTTTATTAAATGACCAATCTTTTATTGCTAGTTTCTAGTTCATAGTGTCAGACAGCTGAGTATCAATGGACTTTTTTAATTAAACACATTAACTTATTAAATCACTTTTTTCCCCTTAGCAAATTAAATGAAGACCTGCAGACTATGTCTACCAGAGAACAAAAGCATTTTAGTCTTCACAAAGAGCTGTGGTACTTTTTTTTAAAAAAAAAAAACAACTTTATTTTCTGTATGCTACTATGTAATCAAGAAACTGATTCTGTATTTTTTAAACATGAAACTAATATGGGGATGGGATAGGAAACTGTATATTGATCTCTTCCCTGGAAGACAATAGAAAGAACTTTTATAAAATAGAGTTTAAGATTGGAAAAGTATGTGGGCGATGGAAGGGAAGAGGGTGGCTTCTCTCCTTTGATAAACTGTTAACTTTCATACAAATAAACAGTGAATCTCCGACAAAATGCATACATATACATTTGTGCTGAAATTCCGTGGCTGAGGCAAGAACTTGAGCTGACACCATCGAGCCCTTCAAGCCAGCTAGAACAGGCATGACGTTTGCAATTAAAATGAAAATATTCATTACCACCGTGGCTCCACTGTTTATTAACCACAATTTCTTATCGATAAAGTAACACGCTTAAATTAGCAGGAGCTTTGTATATACCAGGAAGCTGGAAAGAAACATTTTTTCCAGATATTCTCTATTTCTACTCTAATTTCATTACTTTAAGGGGTAATCTTTGATTCTCATGATGCTAGGAAGATGAAAGAACACAGGGTTTCCTATGTCATGGAATTACACGGATTGCTCGAGACACCACACCGGTGCACGTGGCCCTCCTAGGATAGGTGGCTGTCGACAGAAAACATCTAAGGCTTTTACGTTTATATGTCATTTCTTTTATTGTTGTTCAGGCTTCTTGTTGAGGCCACTGAAGTCGGGGACCCCAAGACGGTGCACCTGCTCCTGCCACCAGGAAAAGGACTCTGCCAACCCCTATGATGTGGCCATGTACCCCATTTCACTAAGGGTACGGGTAACGATCCCATTTGAACCACAGGGCATACGTGTCTTAAAGTCATTTAACTTTTTCTGTGAAGGGCCAGGAGTAAGTATTTTAGGCTTTGTGAGCTACATATGGTCTCTGACACCCACACACGCACACACACACACACACACACACACACACACACACACACAGTTAAATCCTTTAAAAGTTTAAAAACCGTTTTCAGCCCTCAGACTGCACAAAAGCAGGCCACAGCTGAACTTGGCCCATGAGCCACGGTGTACAGGCCCATCTTAAAAGTCCAGTTATGAGAAGCTTTTAGGCCACAATATTCTTGATGCAAAGATATTCTGGCTACACATGGGGGGTTAGTCAAACAACCCACCACAAATCTTAATTGAAAATCCAAACTGAGGTAAACATCAATTTATAATTAAAACCAACAGGTAGAAGCGGTTGAAAATCACAGCCCACTGACAACCATAGGCATGTCCGAGCATCTGTGGGACATCAGGCTCGGGGAGCTTGATGTCTACGCTGCCTCACGCCCAGGCTTTCTCAGATACTAAACAAGTCTACAGCAAATGCTACTATATAATTTACTCAGCACTGATTTGAGATATCTTTAGTAACTCATATGCTGCTTATGCTACTTACTAATATTAGTCATTAGTCAAAAAAGAAAGTCAACAACTGTCAAGCCACTCATCTGTGAGGACTTGCCCTTTTTGGGATTGGTTTCACAGCCCACCAAAAGACCAAGAGACAACCCTGGTTGGGGTATTAGAACAGTTACAAAACTGTAACCTCTGTATAGGCACATTTTGCTGTAATAGGGTTCAGAAGGGTTGAATTTGATTCCCTTAAGTCTCTTTAAAGCACAGTAATGGCAAAAAAACCCTTCTGTAGTATGAATGCCAAAACTTCTATTTGGGGCTTTTTGTATGCTGGGCTTTCTTAAGACACACTCTTAGTAAACCTCTGAGAGGATGAGCTTAGATGACCAGCATCATCGTCAAAGTCTCGTACCTGCCTTGTCTCTGTTCTTCCCTGCTCGCCTCACGAACACCCCAACCTTCTCTGGGAAATGCCACTCCTCAGGTCAGTGTGTTCCCACTGCAGGGGAGAAGGCTCAACCCTGGGGTACCAGTATACTCCTTCTACCCACCAACCCTGGGGAAGCAGTATATTCCATCTACCACCCTCTCCCGAACCCTGGGGGACCAGTATACTCCATCCACCCCCTAACCCTGGGGGACCATATACTTCAGCCACCCCCTAACCCTGGGGGACCAGTATATGCCATCTACCCCGCCCCCCCAAAAACAACAACTGAGCTTCAGTCCCTTGCAGTGGAAAGATTTCTGATGGAATTTTCTGGGTCATCTGTCTTAGGGTTAAAGGCAATAATAGCTACAATTTTAGAACATGAGCAAAGAATTGACATTCCTGAGCATCCTGATACATGTTAGAGGATGTTAAAGTAGGCTTTCTTCCACACCACAGCTGAAAATGTGGGAAAGATGGGATTCTGTTAAATGTTTTACTTGTAACTTCCAAGGAAGGCTTGTTGGAGGACTCAAAATAGGACTTAATTATGCTATTTACAAACTAATTTAAGAATCAAATAGAAGGCTGTCCCTACTCCACCAAAGGAAAGGCTATTAGATATCTAACAGTAATTTTAAAAAATAGTAGTTACAATTTCTGAGAATTAAAACTTTCCAAGCTTTACAGGTGAAATTAACATAGGCAGGCTTCCAGAGTGACCTGCACAAGTCCCCACGTTGGGTGTTCCCCTCCTGCCTGCCCCACTCCCGCGGGTCACAGACAAGTGGAGCCTTCCCTGGTATCTCCGGTTCTCCCACTCTCGGGGGCTGGTTTTTCTCAGGGGAGAAAATCAGCAATGGGGGCTATCACCCACTTTCCTTCCTGCTTGTCAAGTTCTTTCTTTCTTTGTTTATCCTTCGAGGCTGGTAAGAAAACTGAGATACAAGTCACAATAATAAGAGAATGTTCTCGCATTATAGTTATTTATGGACTAGTAGCTAGTACCCGGAGCCCTGGTGGCGCAGTGGTTAAGACTTGGTTGCTAACCAAAAGGTTGGCAGTTTGAATCCACCAGCCACTCCTTGGAAACCCTATTGGGCAGTTCCACTCTGTACTACAGGGTTGCTACAAGGCGGAATAAACTTGACGGCAATGGATTTGGTTTGGTTTAGCTAGTCCCCACGTGTGTCAATATTATGGCTAGAGGAACACAAAAAAGCAGCAATGGAGACCCTTAAACTAGTTAGGATCCTACTGAGTGACATACAATAATTTTTCCAGTTAAGAATCCTTACTGGTAAAATATTTATGGTAAAAATCCATCAAAGTTAATTTTTATTAACATCAAAACACCAGTCTGTCCCAAATAATTAAAAAGAAAAAAGAAAAAGAAAGGTAACAAAGACTCCTGCCTCCAATGTCCTTCACAACAAGCAGAATCTTTGTGGAAAGAAATCTATGATCTGATTGGCTAGCGTTCTTCTCACTCAGGAACCCGGGTCACCAGCATGTGCTGACACCCCAGATAAAGGTGTATAAACATTTGTAAAGACGGCAAGTATTAATTTACATGAGGTTATAAAATACTTCAAAAATACATACATGGCTGTTTAAAAGGAAAGGCTCAATTTCACTAAGAAATTAAATGGTTGAACTCATGGTCATCTCTGTAATTTTAATGGCCAATCAGACCACTCTATTTCTCTCATTCATAACAAACACAGATAAAGAGAAAACGAGTACATCTTCAAGTTAAATCTAAACACCTTTTCTTCACATGCAGCAACTGACTTTTGGGATTCACACTGAGTTGTGGATCAGGCCTCAGCAAAAGGAAGAGTTTCTCCTTTAGGTGACTGACTAGTCTCTCCAGGGAACCCAAATTTAAAGTTTAAGCACTCTAACAGCACAGAACTTTGAAATGCAAATTCATAAACCGAGCAGTTGTGTACATAATCACGCTTTTGACTGCAGAGTTAACCTTTTCAAAAGCATTCCCGGGTTACATTCCACCTGTATTACTGTGTGCTAGTATAATACAGTCCATTCTTTAGCTTGGAAGGGAGTAAAACTACCCCAGGAAGGGGACATTTTCCTTTTCTTTTCGCAGTTTCCACTTTCTTGCCCTCCATTCAGAAAAGATAAGCAGAGCCTGTTAATTCAAAGGGCAAAATAACTGCACTGCTGAATGATGATGTAAATATTCTTTACCTTTAAAACAGTGTATCTCAGACCATCCCTACAATGGCGTGCACTTGGGTTTTCTTATTGGTACATCTCATCTCAATCCATTCCTACAATGGTGTCTGTCATGGATTGAACTGTGTTCCCCAAAAATATGTGTTAACTTGGTTAGGCTATGATTCCCAGTATTGTGTGGTGATCCTCCATTTTGTGGTCATTGTAACTTTCCTGTTATAAATCCTAATCTCTGCCTGTAGATACTGAGACAAGATTAGATTATGTTAAGGAGAATTAGGGTGGGCTGTAACACCCTTACCCTGGTCACATCTCTGATCCAATGTAAAGGGAGTTTGCCTGGGGTGTGGCCTGTACCAGCTTTTATCTTACAAGAGATAAAAGGGAAGCAAGCAGAAAAGGGCGGGGGGGGGGGGTACCTCATATCACCAAGAAGGAGTGCCGGGAGCAGAGTGTGTCCTTTGGAACTGGGGTTCCTGCACGGAGAAGCTCCTAGACGAGGGGAAGATTGATGACAAGGACCTTCCTTCCTCCAGAGTTGACAGAGAAAGCCTTCCCCTGGAGCTGATGCCTCCTAGACTGTGAGAGAATAACTTGTTTGTTGAAGCCATTCCCTTGTGGTACTTCTATTACAGCAGCACAAGACGCGTAAGACAGCATCCATTCCTACAATGGTGTCTACTTGGGTTTCCTTATTGCCAGCACCCGGAAAGCTGCTCAGGCGTGGGAACTAAGCAAGTCCCGGTGCCCACACATCTGCTCATTCACAGCCCTGGCCAAGGTGTGGTCATATTCAGCAATGGGGGGCCTGCAGCTATGACACGGTAACAGGGGCTCTTAGTCCAAAATCTATGGGGCGGTCAAGTTTAGGTCAGGATTGCTTAATGGCCCTGAACTTTCTGGGAAATGTGCTCTAGATCTAGATTCTATCAGAATTGAAGGACTACTTTGCTGGGGTTCACCCAGGCATGGGTACTTGTTAATAAAGTCACAGGACTTTAATCTTAAAGACCATTACAAAAAGGCTATTTGGAGAGAGAAACCCAAGACACTTACTTTCACCATGGTAATTTATATCACACACGACTGCAGGAAGGATGGTTCTCAACTGCCTTTCAGTCAGCAAAAGTGGTGAAGGTGAAACGGGTATACTGTTTAAAAAATGTCATACGGCACTGAATATAGTAGTGACAGTTTTGGGTACTGGCAGAAATTCTGGCTCAGTCCCATTTAGGAAATTGCATTTTTTCCTCTCTTAACTTCTACCTCCTTTAGTGATGGTCCTCAAAATAATTTATTTGCGTTGCTCTGTTTTAACTCAGAGACAAGTCTGAAAGAACAAATTGTCAGAAAAACAGTATTCTAAGATACCAACAATAAAGTTATTAGCAAAAGGTCTACAGCTGCCGTGCTAAAAATGTTTGAGCAAAAAAAGACAATTTAAAGGTATATATAAGTGATATGCATTGTTACCAAAATTTGTTCAAACAGTCTTTGGAGAACAGATGTCAAACGCATATTCAAAACAGCATAACGAGAAACAACACATATTTGGAAAAGTGACTGAGACTTTAAGAGTTAATACTTAGTTGACCTACTGGGCAAGCCTTAAGACTAAATAGAAAGTGGGAAACAATTGCTAATAAGTTATCTTCTCCTTATACCTGATCTTCAGCAATACCTGAAAACCCAGTGAATCAGTCACAGAATATTATCAAGTTGTCCATTTTAAGAAGTAATGCCACACGGGTAAGAGCAACTCCTCTGCAACGAATTCACGGGAGATGAGACGATCCAAAGGCTAACAGTCTTTCATGTCAGCTCTATTCTATCAGCCGGAAGAGAGAAATTTCCTTCAGTCATTAATGTTTTATAAAGGTTTCCTTTGGCAAACTAAAAATATCCATGTGTAAATATTTGGTCACATGTTTGATTAGCAAATGGCACCGCAATTGTCTTCTCCTCTCCTAATCTAGTTCCCTTCCTTGACAGTTCATGATCCTGGAAAGCACTAAGTGACAAGGGACACGTGTCAGTCAGTTACACTTGCTGGGCCGGGCCCCTGAAGCACGGGCCTGCCCTCAGAAGATGAGCCTTTTGTGTCTGTATCGGGAAGAATGAAACTCAGAATCAAGTCAGACTAAAGGTTCAATTTGAAATTCCGACTCTTAAAACAGGAAATAGATGCTTCAGACAAAGCATAATTTTCACTGTAATTCCCCCCAAATGCCTGCTCCCAAATCCCACAACACATTTTCATTTCAAATTATAAAGGCAGATGAAAGTCACAGAAACTAGCTCCTTTCAGGGGAACTGACATTTAATGTCCAAAGGGAATCTGATGAAGAACCCTCACAGCAAGTACGGCGCCCACGGCTGCATCTGGAATTTAGGGTGGCTCCACCAAAAGTCATGCTGCAAACAGGGATGCTTATGGTGAAAGGACCACCTACACAGCTAAAGCCCAACCAATCAACCAACCACACAGAAACACAGCAACACCAAATGTGTGGACACTGACTTCCTCCAGGGAAGAAGCTGAAGAAAGTCTAGCTTTAGAAATGTACAAAAAACAGCCTCGAAAACCTACTCTACGAAACACCTCATAGACAAGATAGAAACAAAAACAAAAATCAAACGTTTGTTTTCCTGATTTTTCTTTAATACAGTTGCCATCTTACATGATATACTATTAGGTGCCTTCTTGGTAGCATCTAATCTAGCCTTTCATGGCGCCCATTGGCATCCCGGGATAAAACTCTCACACCACTCACGTCCATGGAGTACCGCTCCTCAGTCCCACACACCTAACTCAGAGTCGGGCCATCATTAACGGGTAGTGGTATTAACTTTCTAAAAAATGGATTAACGTACACATTCAAACCACAGTAAGATTTCAACTTAGAGTTTATACAAAGTCTACTTTCTTTCTTTAGTAGCTATTGCCCCAGATGGCCATTCCGAAATCCAAGAAGTGGGAACAATGTCTTTTTATCTCGCTGTTGATGCTTCTCTCTCTCACCCTTCCTTTCTTTGTTCCTTCTTTCATAAGAGGTTAGAAGAAATGGGTTATTCAGCAAATCAAAGTCTGGTAAACATCAAAAACTTAGAGATCAGAGTGGTCACAAATTCTTCTTTGTAATGTCGTAATTATTGACAAAATGTTTCTTGAAACTGCAAACAGAAAACACCCTAAAACGCAGCACGTGCCCGCGGTGCTGCTCATCTCAGCAACTGGCGCTCCTCGATGCTTTTGAGGCGTTTCTTCCGCGGCTGCACGAAGTCATCATCTGAGTCGTCACTGAGATTGTCTTCTGGCTCGTCCCCGAATTCTGCCGTAGGGAACCTTCTCTCTGGGTAGAGGCTCTTCAGGAGTTCTTCGAAATAGCTGTCGAGTTTTATACCGGCATTGGCTACTTCCGAATCAGGCTGTTGGATGAAAAGCGAAACATGAGTTGAAAACAAACCAACCATGAATTTAAAAACAAACAAAAAAACTGACAGTCAGCACAAGGAATCAATCTCTCACACTCCTGTTCCCTCAGCATGCTTCTGACTCTTGAGATTCGAATGTGAGTGGATTGTTTTGGAAACATGTTTATGCATTTTTCTAGTAATTGATAGAAAAGAAATCAATAATCTAGAGCTGGAAAAAGTCTACAGAAAGTCAGCTAACGATGACCAACAAGCTTTGACCTCTCAGGATTAGTATGAAAAGGAATAGCAGTGGCTAAGTCTGGATTGCCAAAGAGAGATCAAAGACATGCCACAGTCCAGAACCATGAAACAGGTATTTCTAGAACAAATGAAATGAAATGTGGTCCTCGGGATGAGTAACCAACACACAGAACAAACCATCAAAAAAAAGGCTGTAAATTTGATAGATGGTTAGATAAATGGACAGATAATAGATTTTTAAATTACAGCCACATGGATCACGTCTTTAATAGTTCAAGATCAACATGAGGAAGACTAAAGTCTGGAAGGGCCACATTTAAATAAGGGTAGAATGACAATACGTCTAGGTTAGATGAAAGTACTTTCTACACTGCCTGCAAGCCATCAGCCATAGTTTGCATTTCCACTCACCGTACAATACACCACCTTTGAAATTAAATGTGGATAAAATCTTCCTAACTCCCTGACAGATGCGAGCTTTTGGACCTTTATGCTAGCATAGGTTATCTTGGTCTCCTCATTTGCTGACAAGGTGTTTGGTTGAAGATTACTTTCACATTGCTATTGCATTTTTGTTTTTTTCCTCTCTTCTCTCACCTCATTGAATTCAGCACAGTTTTGAAAGATCAATCTAAAGTCAGCTACAAAATCTTCAGGCTTCGTGTACATGGAATAATCCTCTTGTAGTCTTTTCTTGATAGTTGACAAGTCCATTGGATTTTTAATTATTTTGTAATAATCAGGCACCTTTCAAAATAAATGAGATGTTATAATACAAATAACTATATTCTGGTCATAAATAAATCTTACTTCTTGTGTATACAAATCAGATTGTTCTCATTGCTTTTCTCTGTATTATTTTGTCCTTGGTAAGAAAACCTATTTGACAACATTTACAAGTGTCCACTGCTTCCCACGTATTAGTAAATATTTTATGTTATTTCTTTTAAAATTTTTTTACTAATTATTTTTAATGAAAGCTTGTCTTCACATTTTCCCTCTTAGGCCTCTATTCTCCCTCTTCATTATGAAGCAAAGGGCAATTACTAGAAAGAGGATTACTTCTAGCAGGACTTGACCTGCTTTTACTGCATGTATTGGAGCACGTGGGGAGAATGAGGACCTGCATTTGGGTGAGGCCCCAGCTCTGCTGCTCAATACGTGGGCGAGTTACTTAACCTCGCTGAACCCTCACCTCCTCATATTCCAAACAGGATAATCCTACAACCTTGCAGGATTTTGTAATGAGATAAAATTAAGCAAAAGGGAGCTATTTTGCTGCCGCTGTTGCTGTTGGTACAGTAAGCCAAGATGATCCAAAGCGCCAGTTCCAGGAAGAGCTCCTAAGCAGACAGAGCTGGTACTGGCGTTACAAGCCTCCTTCGACTTATTTTCTCCTTCCTCTTTTGGGCGTAAAATGCCCTTCATCCTGGAAGTATTGATTTCCTTTCCCTGTCTCAACTTCTCAAAACCTGTTCTCAAGAATGTAGCTGACTGTTATCAGCTGAGCATATTTAATAAGCTAGTTTTCTTTTCTAATCTGGCATTAAGTTTCTAAATTTTTCAAATTGTAGAATAAATTTAGTAATTTCTTCAGGAATTTCAGACATCAGAAAATAACAAGAGAGCATATTTTGGGTAGTAGGCCCTTTCCAGTGCTCTAAAACCAAGCATTAGAGTTCACATCAAACTTTCAATATGGACTTTTTTGAAGTCAGTGTTTACACACTTTCTCTATTGTTAAATTCTTCCTATTTATTGAACTCTGGACCTGTAACGGAGCCCTGGTAGTGCAGCGGTTAAGAGCTTGGCTGCTAACCAAAAGGTTGGCAGTTTGAATCTACCAGCTGCTCCCTTGAAACCCTATAAAGCAGTTCCACTCTGTTCTACAGGGTGACCATGAGTTGGAATCGACTCAGCGGCAACGGGTTTGGACCTATAAATCAAATAAGTACTGCATTTTACCCAAATAACGTGCGCCTTCAACATTTGTTTGCCAACCGTGCCCTTCCTCAACGAGGTATTTTCGTTAAGTGCGCTATGCTAATTTTTTTTACAGCAACATGTAAAAAAGATTGGCATAATGGTGCTTATGAAAATACCTCACAGAGGGGAGGGCACGGTTGGCAAACAAACACAGAAGGTATGCTATTTGAATAAAAATATGGTACAGAGAATTTTGGGCCTTTATCTCAAATGAAAAAGTTTTCCAACAGCTTTGGATATGCCTAAACCTCCTGAGGGGGAAAAAACTGATAGAAATCATCCCAGGGAAGAGCAGGTAAAATAAATAGGATGAGAACTAAAAATTACCTGAGAAATGAATGGAAGTTTTGGGCCAATTTAGTAACATTAAAATGTACCTACTCAGGATCAGAGCATTCACTGTATACTAATAAGCTCTAAGGTTTGCATTAGATATAATTAACCAACAACTGGAAAATGGTGTAGAAACTAGATTCTCATAAATTAAATTTCAGAAATGTCATCGTGATGTGTAAAAAAGGATAAAATATCATTCATACTTACGGTTAGAGGAACTGGGTCTTGAAAAGCCAGGCTCATTTCATGGCAGTAAAGAAATAAAAGTAGCCGTTCACACTTCTAAGCAAAAATAAACAAATAAATAAAAATTAAAACAAAACAAAAAATAAAAACAATGAAGCCACAGCTTATGTTTAATAATAATCTCACAGGTCTCAGAGTACCAGAATAAAAATGAAAATGCGGTGAATAGAAGAAAAATAAGGACACTCGGACTTTTGCTCTCCTGAGCTGTACTGGTGGGCAGTTTGGGGAGTGTGTGATCACTGAGACAGTCCCTGTAATTAAACCAGCAGAAACAGTGTCACTAGAAACCCATCAGAAGTTCAAAAATAAATGTCTACTTCTCACTCCAATCTGTATGCCATGCATTAGTCACAGATGATGAAGGAAGAACCATGTATTGAGAGATTCGGGGGCGGGCCTCCCCACAGAGCATTCGGTCCAGCCGTGCAGGCCGAGGATACACTGTGCAGGCTGTGGAATGGGGGTGAGGCTCTGTGGCTTCTCAGCCTATGACCCAGTGGACCCTGGGCAGGTCTTGCAGTATGTGTTTGGGCCCTCTTCAGCACGACCACTGTTGTTCTGACTGTTCTACTTAATAACTTAGCAAATGAGGTAATTTATTAATAAAGAGGTGTTCGGAGGCGGGGCCAAGATGGTGGAGTAGTCAGATGCTTCCGGTGGACCCTCTTACAACAAAGGCCCGAAAAACAAGTGATTCAATTATATATGGCAATCTGGGAGCCCTGAACATCAAAGGCAGAGTTGAGGAACCGGACTGACTGGCAGGGGGAGGGAGAGATGGTTCAGAGGCAGTGAGCAGTTGCCAGACCTGACCCGGCGAGAGCCTGAGCCCTGCAGGCCCGAGCATCTCCTGGGTGAGCAGTGAGGCAGGCAAGTGGCGGTGCTCGGGAGGTGTGTTTTCCACACGGGGAGAGACCCAGCCCCAGAAAATCTAAATGGCCACCCAGAACCAGTGAGAAGCAGCCTTCATTGGCAAAAGATAAGTACTTGCGTATGGCTTACCACGTGGATCAAAAACAACCCCCTTAGGGAAAAACCTCTCTCCCATTTACCTCCCCACTCCCTGCTCTGCACTGGGTCCCTGACCAGCTTCAGCAATTGCCGAGTCCCCTGCGCCGGAAGTAGGATCCATCACACGCCCGGAGCCATTCTCCCTGCCTTGGAGAGTGAACAAATTAACAAACGGGAAAAAATAAACTGCCAGCTCCCCTAACCCAGGAACCCAGGATAGGCACAGCTCCTTTGCCTAGGCACTGGCATAAGGGATCCATGGACTTTGAGTGCCTTTCCCCTTGCAGAGACTTGTGTGAGCCCATCTCAACAGCGTAGGCCCTCATTACCACAATACAACAGGGTATATACTGGAACTCTAACTTCAACTGTTTCAGCTGTGAAGTGGCAGGTTCTTAACATTTGACACTGCTCTGCCCATTAAGCAGGGTCTTCACCTACCCACATCAGGGGCCTGAGGACTGGTGACTCCACCCATGCCACCTCGCCACCTGCGATAGGGGCCCATGAATAAGAGATGCCTCCTAGTCCTTACAGCCAACAGCATTAGGTGCTCAGAGTCAGGCTGCAAAACCCACGCACCTAGATGCTCTAGGGAACAGGGACATGCCTTCCTCCTGGAGACCTGGGGGCGGCCATCAGCCCACTGCCTTGCTCAGAGGGTGTCACCCTGCTGCAGCCAGATGCCTGTGCCTACACCAATCACCCATGCCTGTCTAGGACTGTAAGTGAGAGCCTACACCACACATTTGGTGGCTATCTACCTGGGCACCTGAGCTGAATCCATACAAGAGGAGCGGGCGGACTCTTGAGCTCACATACCCAGTAACAGACCTAACCACCTGGTGACAGGACACCAGAGCTTCAAAGGTGCCAATAATCAAACTAACTCATATGAGCAGCCTACTTGGGCATATCAAAACAAAACAGGAAGCTAGGACACAGTAAGCAAACATAAAATAAATAAATACAATAACTTATTGATGGCTCAGAGACAACAGTCAATATCAAATCACATAAAGAGGCAATTCATGATGGCTTCAGCAAGCTCCCAAAATAAAGAATCTAGAAATTTTCCAGAGGAGGAAAATTTCTTAGAATTACCAGAGGCAGAATACAAAAGATTAATATACAGAACTCTTCAAGAAATCAGGAAGGAAATTAAGCAAAACACAGAACACGCAATAGAGGAAATTAAAAAGATTAGAGAAAAGCATAATGACAAATTTAACAGGCTGCAAGAATCCATAGACGGACAGCAATCGGAAATCCAGAAGGTTAACAATAAAATTTCAGAATTAGACAACTCAATAGAAAGTTATAGGAGCAGAACTGAGGCAATGGAAGTCAGAATTAGTGAGATTGAAGATAAAGCACTTGACACCAAATTATTTAAGGAAAAATCAAAGAAAAGGATTAAAAAACAAAATGAAGAAACCCTAAGAATTATGTGAGACTGTATCAAGAGAAATAACCTACGAGTGATTGGAGTACCAGAACGGGGGGGATAACAGAAAATAGAGAGAGAATTGTTGAAGATTTGTTAGCAGAAAACTTCCCTGATATCGTGAAAGATGACAAGATATCTATCTAAGATGCTCATCAAACCCCACATAAGGGAGATCCCAAAAGAAAGTCACCAAGACATATTATAATCAAACTTGCCAAAACCAAAGATAAAGAGAGAAATTTAAGAGTGGCTAGGGATAAATGAAAAGTCATCTATGAAGAAGAATCAATAAGAATAAGCTTGGACTACTCAGCAGAAACCAGGCAGGCAAGAAGGCAATGGGATGACACATATAAAGCCTTGAAGGAATAAAACTGCCAGCCAAGAATTACATATCCAGCAAAACTGTCTCTCAAATATGATGGCGAAATTAGGGTATTTAGAGATACACAGAAGTTTAAAGCATTTGCAAAAATCAAGCCAAAATATAAGAAATACTAAAGGGAGTCCTCCGGTTAGAAAATCATTAACATCAGATACAACCCAAGACTAGAACACAGGACAGAGCAACCAGATATCAACCCAGACAGGAAAGTCATAAAAGTAAAACAAAGCTAAAACACTGAAAATAAGGAAACAGATGTCAATATGTAAAAGATGACAACATTAAAAAGAGGGACTTAAAAATGTAGACATAGATTTTTCATATGGAGAGGAAGTCAAGGTGCTATAAAGAAATAAAAGACTGGTATAAACTTAGAAAAACAGGGGTAAATATTAAGGTAACCACAAAGGAAACTAACAATCCTACAAGTCAAAATAAGAAACTAGAAAAATATAAAGACTAAGCAAACACAAAATCAACAACAATGAAAAAGATGAAAATACATAAAGAAAAATGACTCAGCACAGAAAATTAAGTAGAAAAAAGAAACTGTGAACAACACACAAAAAAAGACATCAAAATGACAGCACTAAACTCATAGCTATCAATAATTACGCTGAATGTAAATGGACTAAATGCACCAATAAAGAGATAAAGAGTGGCAGACTGGATTAAAAAAACACGATCCGTCTATATGCTGCCTACAAGAGACACACTTTAGACTTACAGACACAAACAAACTAAAGCGCAAAGGATGGAAAAAACATATATCTAGCAAACCACTTTTTGAAGAGCAGGAGTGGAAATATTAATCTCTGACAAAATAGACTTTAAAGTAAAATCCACCACAAAGCATAAGGAAGGACAAAAGGGTCAATACACCAGGAGGACATAACTATAATAAATATTTATGCACCCAACAAAAGGGCTCCAAAATACATAAAACAAACTCTAACAGAACTGAAAAGAGAGATAGACAGCTCCACAGTAGTAGTAGGAGATTTCAACACACCACTTTCAGCGAAGGACAGAACATCCAGAAAGAAGCTCAACAAAGACACGGAAGAGCTAAATGCTACCATTAACCAACTTGATCTCATCAACATATACCGAACACTACACCCAACAGCAGACAAAGTATACTTTCTTTCCCAACGCACATGGAACATTCTCCAGAATAGACCACATATTAGGTCATAAAGCAAGCCTTAACAAAATGCAAAGCATCGAAATATTACAAAACGTTTTTTCTGACCATAAAGCCATAAAAGTAGAAATCAACAACAGAAAAAGCAAGGAAAAAAAATCAAACACATGGTAACTGAACAACACCTTGCTTAAAAACTACTGGGTTATAGAAGAAATTAAGGATGGAATAAAGAAATTCATAAAATCAAATGCGAATGAAAACACATCCTACCAGAACCTATGGGACACAGTAAAAGCAGTGCTCAGAGATCAGTTTATAGAAGAAAGGGCCATAATCAAAACATTAACACTACAACTGGAACAAGCAGAAAGAGAGCAGCAAAAGAAGTCCTCAGGTGCCAGAAGAAAGGAAATAATAATTAGAGCAGAATTAAATGAAACAGAGAATAGAAAAACAATAGAAAGCGTTAACAAGTCCAAAAGCTGGTTCTTTGAAAAGATCAACAAAATTGATAAACCAATGGCCAAACTGACAAAAGTAAAACAGGAGAGGAAGCAGATAACCTGTGTGAGAAATGAGATGGGTGACATCACAACAGACGCAACTGAAATTCAAAGAATCATAACAGAATACTACGAAAAATTGTACTCTAACAAATTGGAAAACCTAGAGGAAATGGACAAATTTCTGGAAACTCACTACCTACTTAAACTAACACAAACAGAGGTAGAACAACTAAATAAACCTATTAACAAATGAAGAGGTTGAAAAGGTAATTAAAAAAAAAAACTCCCAACCAAAAAAAAAGGCCCTGGATAGCTTCACTGGAGAATTCTACCAAACTTTCAGAGAAGAGTTAACACACTACTACTAAAGGTATTTCAGAGCATAGAAAAGGACAGAATACTCCCAAACTCATTCTATGAAGCCAGCATAGCCCTGATACCAAAACAAGGTAAAGACACCACAGAAAAAGAAAATTGCAGACCAATATCCCTCATGATCATCGACGCAAAAATCCTCAGCAAAATTCTAGCCAATAGAAATCAGCAACATATCAAAAAAAATAATTCACCATGATCAAGTGGGATTTATATCAGGTATGCAGGGATAGTTCAGTATTAGAAAAACAATCAATGTAATCCATCACATAAATAAAACAAAACACAACGGCCACATGATCTTATCAATTGATGCAGAAAAGGCATTTGACAAAGTCCAACACCCATTCATGATAAAAACTCTTGACAAAATAGGAATAGAAGGGAAATTCCTCAATATACTTAAGGGCATTTATATAAAGTCAACAGCCAACATCATCCTAAATGGAGAGACTTTGAAAGCATTTCCCTTGAAAAGGGAAACCAGACAAGGATGCCCTTTATCACTACTCTTATTCAACAATGTGCTGGAAGTCCTAGCAAGAGCAATTAGGTTAGAAAAAGAAATAAAGGCATCCAAATTGGTAGGGAAGAAGTCAAAGTATCT
>NW_004444029.1:9413175-9434234 GCF_000243295.1 Trichechus manatus latirostris
CTTTACACCAACAAAGAGAACCTCGAAGAGGAAATCACCAAATCAATACCATTTACAATAGCCCCCAAGAAGATAAAATACTTAGGAATAAATCTAACCAAAGATGTAAAAGACCTATACAATGAAAACTACAAGACACTACTGCAAGAAACCAAAAGAGACCTGCATAAGTGGGAAAACAAACCTTGCTCATGGATAGGTAGACTCAATATTTTTGAAAATGTCAATTCTACCCAAAGTGATCTATGGATACAATGCAATTCCGAAACCAATTCCACTGGCATTTTTTAATGAGATGGAGAAACAAATCATCAACTTCATATGGAAAGGGAAGAGGCCCCGAATAAGTAAAGCATTACTCAAGAAGAAGAACAAAGTGGGAAGCCTCATACTACCTGATCTGAGAACCTCTTATACCGCCACAGTAGTCAAAACGCCTGGTACTGGTACAACAACAGATACATAGACCAATGGAACAGAATTGAGAATCCAGACATAAATTCATCCACCTATGAGCAGCTGATATCTGACAAAGGCCCAAAGTCCGTTAACTGGGGAAAAGACAGTCTCTTTAACAAATGGTGCTGGCATAACTGGATATCCATCTGCAAAAAACTGAAAGAAGACCATACCTCACAACATGCACAAAAACTAACTCAAAATAGATCAAAAACTTAAATGTAAAATCAAAAACGATAAAGATCATGGAAGAAAAAATAGGGACAATGCTAGGAGCCCTAATACAGGGCATAAACACAATACGAACCATAAGTAACAATGCACAAGCACCAGAAGAGAGACTAGATAAACGGGAGCTCCTAAAAATCAAACACTTATGCTCATCAAAGGCTTCACCAAAAGAGTAAAAAGACAACCTACAGACTGGGAAAAAATTTTTGGCTACGACAAATCCGATCAGCGTCTAATCTCTGAAATCTGTAAGATACTGCAAAACCTCAACAAGAAAAAGACGAATAACCCGGTTAAAAAAACGGGCGAAGGATATGAAGAGGCACTTCGCCAAAGAAGATATTCAGGTGGCTAACAGACACATGAAGAAATGCGCACGATCATTAGCCATTAGAGAAATGCAGATCAAAACTACAATGAGATATCCTCTCAACCCAACAAGGCTAGCATTAATCCAAAAAACACAAAATAATAAATGCTGGAGAGGTTACAGAGAGACTGGAACACTTATACACTGTTGGTGGGAATGTAAAATGGTATAACCACTTTGGAAATTGATGTGGTGCTTCCTTAAAAAGCTAGAAATAGAAGTACCATATGATCCAGCTATCCTGCTCCATGGAATATATCCTAGAGAAATAAGAGCCGTAACATGAATAGATATATGCACACCTATGTTCACTGCAGCACTGTTCACAATAGCAAAAAGATGGAAACAACCTAGGTGCCCATCAACGGATGAAGAGATAAACAAATTATGGTATATCCACACAATGGAATACTATGCAATGATAAAGAATAACGATGAAGCCATGAAACATAACATGGAGGAAGCTGGAGGTCATTATGCTGAGTGAATTTAGTCAGTTACAGAAGGACAAATATTGTTTAAGACCACTATTATAAGAACTCAAGAAAAGGTTTAAACACAGAAGAAAACATTCTTTGATGGTTAGGAGGGTGGGGAGGGAGGGTGAGGGTTATTCACTAACTAGATAGTAGATAAGAATTATCTTAGGTGAAGGGAAAGACAGCACACACTACAGGGGAAGTCAGCACAACTGGGCTAAACCAAAGCTAAGAACTTTCCTGAATACAATCAAATACTTTGAGGGACAGAGTAGCAGGGATAGGGGCCTGGGGACCATGCTTTCAGGGGACATCTAGGTCAACTGGCATAACAAAGCTTCTTAAGAAAATGTTCTGCATCCTACTTTGGTGAGTGGCGTCTGGGGTCTTAAAAGCTCGCAAGCAGCCATCTAAGATGCATCAATTGGTCCCAACCACCTGGAATAAAGGAGAATGAAGAACACCAAAGACACAAGGAAAGTATTAGCCCAAGAGACAGAAAGGGCCACATAAACCAGAGACTTCATCAGCCTGAGACCAGAAGAACTAGATGGTGCCCGGCTACCACCAATGACCACCCTTGACAGGGAACACAACAGAGTCCCTGATGGAGAAGGAGAAAGGTGGGGTGCAGAACTCAAACTCTAGTAAGAAGATCAGACTTAATGGTCTGAATGAGACTGGAGGAACCCAGAAAGCATGGCCCCTGGATTCTCTATCACCCGAGAACAAAAACAATTTCCGAGGCCAACTCTTCAGATAGGGATTGGACTGGACTGTGGGATATAAAGTGATACTCGTGAGGAGTGTGCCTCTCAGCTCAAGTAGATACAAGAGATTAAGTGGGCAGCTCCTGTCCGGAGGTGAGATGGGAAGGCAGAGAGGGTTAGGAGCTGGTTGAATGGACATAGAGAATCAGGGGTGGAAAGGAGGAGTGTGCTGTCACAGTACGGGGAGAGCAATTAGGGTCACATAACAACGTATGTATAAATTTTTGTATGGGAAAAAATAAAAAAATAAAGAGGTATTGACTAAGCAGCTTTAAATGTTAATTACAGTTAAATCTATTAACTGGCTTTGGTGTAACAACTAGTAACTTATGGTGAAAGAAACTTGAGGAAGAGTGTAATAGAAAAACCCATCTCTCCTTGCTGCCAACTGTCAACAAAGTTTGAAGAAGAAACTTACCTGTGGTAGAAATAAAGTAAAATAAAAATTTACTCATGGGAGACTAAATTCAAAGTCCAGGCCACATAAAAGATACATATTCCATTGTGTTCAAGTACAACAGTTTAAGCTTTTGTAAAATATATGTATAGCATTTTTTGTTTTTAATAAAAAAGGAAATCAGTATGAAATTTGATTGAACATACACTTCTTTGAAGAAAAGCACACCTGCATTACAATCACTCATCTAACAGAAAAGCTGTTTAACACTCTAGGTTGGAAATGCTTGAGAACTTACCCTTTTATCAATTGGCATTAATCTACCAAGACCTTCACTTTTCTTTTTTTCTGAGTTGTGACTGGGGGCATCACAATCGTATTCCACTTCTGGTTTCGATAAGTCTCGGCAGAAAGTGCAAATCCACTCTCCACTGCAGGGGAACCAAGCACTGCTGAGTTCCTGATGCATTGTTTCTTGTGACCACCTCCCTTCCCCATCTCCTCCACCCCACCTATGACACCATTTATCTGGCATGGACTGTAATCACTGAGTATTTACTACATACCTATTATGTACACAGCACCATGCTGAGAGAACAGGAGAAATGTAATGCAAGGGCCTGAACAGTTAGCATTACGGTCTAGTTACAGAGGCATGTAATGTGTGTATGAAGTAAACACGTACAGCAAAGAAATAACACATAAAACTCTGGCTGATGTGGGGCGTCAACGGCACTGCTTCCCAAATGATTCAGGAAAAAGAAATGAAATTTAAAAGAAGTGAAACTGTTAAAGAACTGAGAGATCGACCCAGTGGCTCTTCACCATCATCATCTCACTGGGTTCGCTGGAGAACTGAATTATTTACAGACTATGCAGCTCAACGCCAGGCAAGTAAGATCCAAGAGGCTGCGGCGGTCGTTAGGTCTGAGGATCACTGTTCTTTATGGTAACTCCGGGTGGGAACATAAAGGGTCTGCCGTTTCTCCCTGCTCACAACAGAGCAGTTTCTGGAGAGAAGCACAGAAGGAGGAAGGGCCGCAGGGTGCAAAGGCAGGGTTTTTTTTTTTTAATTGTACTTTAGATGAAGGTTTACAGAACAAATAACTTCTCATTAAACAGTTAGTACACATATTGTTTTCTGACAATGGTTAACAACCCCACGACATGTCAACACTGTCCCTATTACCAGCTTTCCTGTCCCCTCCTGCCTTCTAGTCCTTGTCCCTGGACTGCTGTGCCCCATTAGTCTCGTTTTGTTTTACGGGGCTAAGCTTTGGCTGAAGGGTGAACTTCGGGAGTGACTTCAGTACTGAGCTAAAAGAGTGCCCAGGGTGCAGAGGTAGGTTTTATGTCCCAATCACCTCCAGAAGCTGACTGCTGCTCTCACTGACGGGGAGAGGACGCGGGAGGGCAGCGGCGTTCCTACCTGGGGAAATTGGCCAGTGTGGGCACGTGGCAGGACAGGTGGAACACTTTGGGACACTTCTCACAGCACAGGAGCTCCCCTCCGTTCTGACACACTGCACACCAGTCCTCATTGGGGTCGTCCTCTTTCCTCGTGTCTCCAACATGGAGGGGTGACTTCTGGGCGGTGTCCAGCCACTGGGACTTGCCATTGGAGGGGCTTTCCTGGTGGAGTCCAGGCTGGTCTCCTGTGCTGTCCGGAGCGTCTGACCTTGGGGCAGCCTCCTCAGAGGCAGAGCCCTGACTGCTGTTCAGGAGCAGGGAGGTGAGGATGCTCCTGGGATAGCTGGTCTGCAGTGGAAAGACGGAACAGCAGACAGAGATACCTATTTTTTCATCGGTATTTTTATTAGCGCTATGGCAATTCTGGGCTGCAGACTGCTCTCTCATGGGCACCTGGTTGCTTCAAAGGAGTCTGTGAATATGCGTGAGAGCAGGAGATATTTATTGCTAACTGTATTAGAGTCCCCAAAGGTAAAGAAGACAAGGACCTCTACTGAAAAATATCATCGCAATAGGAGACAGGCATCACGGATTGAATTATGTCCCCCAAAGATACGTGCTGCACAGTACTTGTGCTGTACTGGTCAAGTATTGTGAAAATACCAATGTTTGGTTAAATGCATATTCAAGTTATATCCTGGTTATACCACAGTTTTTAGTTAAATCTATATTCAAGTTGTGACTATCTGTATTTACTGCTGTGACTGTAAATATTGCTCACTGCAGAATCACAGAACGGAGAAGTACCACTACATTTCCTTTTATGAGTAACTGTTTTTACTAAGAGTCAATATGACCTCATTTTTTCCCATTTGCTTTCTCTCTAGGTACCTATCTCTAAGTCATTTTCACAGTCCCCAAGAGGGATGTAAAATGCTTCTCACTGCATTTTCCTCCCCTTGGGGCATCCCTGTGCAGGCCTCGTTACTGCCTGCTGGTCGGCTGTGGTCTGGGGGCTGGCCTTCCTTCCACCCTGGCCTGCTCTTTGCCTCCTTCCGGGTTAGACCCCACTCTGGGCATCTTATGTCTCCTTCCCGGTATAGAATTCTGGTTAGACGATATTTTTTTCTTCACAATTTTGATATTTCTCTACCACTTTCCAGCTTCTAGTGTTGGTGTTGAGAACTGGTGCCATTATGATGTCTGATCTTTATAAAAAGTGTTTTTTTCTCCTCAAGCATTTACTATCTTCTCTTTTTCCCTGGCATTCTGGAATTTATGGTGCTATGCCTTGAGTCTATTTTTCATGTATTATTTTGGTACCTGGTAGGTCCTTTCAATTCAGGCGCTCATGGGAAGTTTTCTTGTATTATTTCTTTGGCAATTATCTTCCATCTGTCTTATCTATTCTCTTTTTTGAATGTTCTCATTTGAGCCTCTGATTTTCTTAACTTTTCTCTCATGTTCCCATCACTGTGTCCTTTCATTTACTTTACTGAGACATTTTCAACTGTTCTGTCAACCCTCATGTTGACTATTTCTCTGCTTTTAAATATTAACATTTCTACCTACTAAGAGCTATTAGAAGTTTTATCCTACCCCTCAACAGGAAGAGTATTATAATCATTGATGTAAATAGTTACATTTTGAGGCCTGGATTCTTCATCTGATTCTTGTTTCACTATAACAACAGGAAAATCGTAATTTTCAGGTGGCGGTCCACTGTTTTCTTGTTTTATTCGGATCGGCTCCAACATGACCACTGGGACTTTGTGTGTAGAATCAGCGCCTGTTGGTTTGCTAGAAGAACCAGAGCTGCACGAAAAGACAGAAGACAAATGGAGAGTGCTACACAAAGTCTCTGAAAACAAAGGATAACCACAGCTTTCTGGAATGACGCTAAAGCTTCACGATAATGAGAACTGCACTGCATGGGCAATAAACGACACATAACTGAAATGCAAGACCTACATGCAAACAAAGTGCTATTCATGATAATAAATGCTTACGTATAAATCCATCTAAGTAGTTACAATATACCTCTGGAAAGACAGTTAAATAAAATCTGAATTGAAATGAAAACCGATTTCCATATTGTGGGGCTGCAAAATTGAGCAGTCAGATTGAGTACTTTAAAACTAGTATCTTCTTTAGGCTTCCCCATTTCCCTCTCTCACAGTAACGATTTGCTGTCACGATCAAAGTGTGAGGACAATTAGCTAGGGCTGTCATTTATTGGTGTGCTGCTATTTAAAGAGGGAAATGGGGCATCTGTAGATGGCCACTATGTTCTCCTGGGATTAAAGGCAAATTCCTTCCCCCTGGAGAATGTTCCTTCCATATGATTAGCAAAGTATGAATTGAGTTTACTATCTAACAGGCATTTTCAAGTATAATGAGGGGAGAACTAAGGCAGTAACTAAAACTAGAATTTCAACAACTCATTTTTTTTTCTTTTATTATATAGCCAATGTTTGATCATTATAAAAGTCAGAGAACATTCAAATTAGTATAAAATTATGTTTCCTTTGCTTTTCCCCGAAGTTTGTATCTGTGAGTGTCTCTGTACCGTGCAGTGTGTTACAACTACTTCATTTTTATTTTTCCCTAGCTTATTATGCTACCATCAAACATCATATTTTCTTATGATCAGCATGGAGACAAACATTATTCTATCTTAAAGGTAAATTAGTACTTTATTTACCTAATCTCTTAACTAATTTATTAAATTTAATATATAAATTAAAAATAAAGTGTTTAAAACGTATCGAGTACCAAACATGCTGTGCACTAGCAAGAGAAACCCAGTAAGAGGGGGTCACGTACTAGAGAATAAAGTCAGTTACCTTCCTCTGCTGCCGACGCTGGAGGCACTAGGTGAGCGCATTGGGGGGTGGACACCAGTCATGGTGACAGGCCCTGTGGGAGAGAGCCACACAGTCATCAAATGAATGAGTAATCATGGACCGAGTACCTACAGAATATGCTCACTCAGCACCACATTCAAATTGGGCACACATCATGCAATTCTGTAATACAGTCATAGCACAGTCCGTTCTGTTCTGCAAGACTAAAGTAGCAAGGCTTCTCAACCTTGGCACCACTGACTTTTTGGGCCAGATAATTCTTTGTTGTGGGGCTGTCTGATGTCCTGTAGAGCATTCCTCGCCTCTACTAGTTCTTAGAGACCAGTAGTATCTCTCCACTAACCACCCTGTGCTGACAATCAAGAATGTCTCCCAACATTGCCAAATGACCCCTGGGTGAGAGTGACCAGGATAAGGTCTCAGTGAGGACCCCAGTACCAAAGAAAGCTGTAGAAGAAAATAAAAATGGTGAGGCTGATAGAGAAGCCGTCCAAGAAAGAAAACCACACAAGTACAGTGAGACCAATTAACAGAAGAAGTTGGAAGTCTGACAGAGCCAGACTTAAGGCCATAAACAAAAGGAAGGTACTGGACTGCTGCCAGGAAAACGATGATCAAGAACCTGTGCTCTGGTGGAGTGCAGATCGGAAGAAGGAACGCTGGAGTGAAGAGCAGACCGAGAAAGAGAGGGAAGACTGCTGTACTGATCGTGGACTAAGTGATGAGGGCCCAACTAAATGGTGATGGCAGGAATACAACGCAAGTGGGAAATGGAAATTTCAAAACGTTATGGATTGAATTATGTCTCCCCAAAATATGTGTTGTTAATCCTAACCTCTATACCTGTAGTTATAATCCCATTTGGGAATGGTTGTCTTTGTTATGTTAATGAGGCAGGATTAAGCGTAGGGTGTATTTTGAGTCAATTTCTTTTGAGATAGAAAAGAGATTAAACAAGCAAGCAGAAGCAGAGACAGGGGAAGGGAGATGCCAAGCCACATGAAGTTTGCCCAGGAGCACAAGCTCAAAGAGACAAGGACCTTCCTCCAGAGCAAACAGAGAGAGAGACAAAGCCTTCCCTTAGAGCTGTCACCCTGATTTGGGATTTCTAGCCTCCTGAACTGTGAGAAAATAATTTCTATCTGTTAAAGTCATCCACTTGTGGTATTTCTGTTATAGTAACACTAGATAAGTAAGACACAAAGTGAAAATGTTCGAAAGGGTTTGATGACCAACAGGATACAACTGATAAAGTAAAAAAAAAAAAATCCATTTAATTGGTTTAAGCTCTAGAGAACTTCCTTTTTAAAAAACAAAACAAAACACAATGGCTATTATCTTCTAATGATAAAGTAATACATACTTCATTTTAGAATATCTGAAAACTATTAAAAGACATAAAAATAACATTTAAGTTATCCATAATTTCTTTACCTAGATATAACACTACTAAAATTAATATAATTCCTTCCAGCTTTAAATACACATTTACATCTTTTATACTGTATTTAATATGTGATTCTGTATGCTACTTCTCACCAAACAGTCTACTATAAACATGCCATTAGAAACTCATTATGTAAGCATTCTCTCAATAGCTAATATTCTATTCATGGATACATGATAATTTATTTTTATCATACCTGTATATTTGGACATTTTAATCTTTCAAATTTTTTACTACTGCAAACAATGTTTTGATAAATATTTTTCGCATGTAAAGGTCTGTCCAGCCTTTAATTATTTCCTTATAGTAAAAGTTGTAAGACGGAGTTACTGAGTTCAAGGGTACATGTATTTCCAAGGTCCTGAAGCAAATATCCTACTAGGTAATGCATACAAAGTACTCGGCCCACTGCCTGGTAGGGAATCCCAAAAGAACACTAAACCTGTTGCCGTCAAGTTGATTCAGACTCATAGTGACCCTACAGGACACAGCAGAACAGCCCCATAGGGTTTCCAAAGAGCGGCTGGTGGATTCTAACTGCCGACCTTTTGGTTAGCAGCTGAGCTCTTAACTACTGTGCCCTGGATAAATGTTAGCTTTAGTAACATTGCTTAAATGGTTTCCAGAAATGCTTTGCTGAGTGAGCTATACTCCTGCCAGCTATGGACGAGAGGACCTCTCTCATCACATCGTCACAGACTATTTTCACTTTTTAAATCTCTGTTAATCTGAGAGTCGGAAAATATATCTGGTTTTGACTTTCTTTTTTTATGACTACTAAAACAGACTGAGCTTTAAAAATTCTGTTTATTTTAAAAATAAGCATCTTCTTTATAATTCTGATGTAAGAAATTCTCCTTTTTCCTTATTTTGATCTAAGGCACCTGTGGTTCTAAGATCACCAGGAGCAGCCTCAGAGTGCTTCTCTCGCAGAGGAAATGAGTCAAGTATGCTAGAAGTTCTTAAACACAATCAAGCGCGAAACAAACCACCAAAAGAGTGACCTCCCTGTGTTCTGGCGTGAATAAATTTTGACTCCAGGTAAACTATACCCAGAGACAGACCACATCACAGGAAACTTACAAGAAAGAGAAAGCAGAAGAGTAAGCTAATTTCCTCCCAGGAGTGCTTTGATGCCTGTAAGTTCTGCTGAAACTGAAAAGGTGAAGAAGTTGAACATTTGCTTCCAACTTGTAGAGCAGAAACTAGAGAAATATTCATAAAATCAAACGGCACCCACTCTACCTGCGAGGCCAGGGGACGGCACGGAGGAGTTTGGTGACTGCACGGTTCGGTTTGAGGGTGGTCTTGGCTGGCCGTGATCTATGTTGGGATCTTTCCTCATGAGATTGTCCAGCATAATAGTACTCGAACAGTCAATCTTACAAGAAAAGAAGTTATTTCAGGGTATCCTGACTTTGCAAGTGAAAAGCTACTTTAAATTTATGAGACTTGAATAACTTAATTAATACCAACTACTATCAAAACCAAAAACCAAACCCGCTGCCGTTGAGTCGATTCCGACTCCTAGTGACTCTATAGGACAGAGTAGAACTGCCCTGTAGGGTTTTCCAAAGGAGCAGCTGGTAGATCCAAACTGCTGACTTTCTGGTTAGCAGCGGAGCTCTTAACCACTGCACCTCCAGGGCTCACGTCTAAGAAGTTCTGGTGCATATTTTCCCCATAAACAACCGTGGACCAATGGTCTCACTCTTCTTAATGTTCCACCTTAGTAAACGGACCCAGGACACACCACAGGAGACCAGAGGCTGCCTGTCAAACAAGTTTGCTTAGTTAACTGGGGCTAGTCCCAAAAGGTCACTAAAAACAGGTTGAAAAAATGATGATAATCTTTACCAAAAAAAAAAAAAAACAACAAAAAAAAACCTCTTTAGTTTGAATTTTGAGTATTTCTTCTCACCCACAACAAAACAAAACAAATACAAACAAGTTACTTTCAACATTTAGGCCTGTGGTTCTCAAGCTTTGGGTCTAGAACCCTATTCAAACTCATAAAAACTAAAACTCTAATTTAAAATATCATTAACTTGTTTAAAAATAACACACACAAAAAAAAATAGCTATATTTAAACAAACAAATTAAAAAAAAAAAAAAAGCTCGGGGAGCAGAGTAGCTCTGTTTTATGTTTTCCGTAGTGTCTGGCCCTGCAGCAGCCAGCTGGGACCCTCTCTGCTTCTGTGCTCCATCTCTGGCCATATGTCGTTCTGGTTGCAGATTGTGAAGACACTCTGGCCTCACACCGGGAGGCCCTGGAAAGGGCCTCAGAAAGGGTCTGAGGGGCTCCCCAGGCCCTTGGTCTGCACTTGAAGAACTGATGCTTTGGGTAGGCACTAGATCAATGCAGTAAATCCATGCGTAACAAACTCCTAGGACGCTAAGCTCATCACTGTCGTTCGGTAGAAAAAACATTGATTTCTTATAGATTCTTGCTTTAATGTAACAAGTACATAGACCACACTTCTTTCCTAATTCATGGCCAGGCTAGAATACTGATATATTTCTACTGACTAAGAGTTTAATGCTTTAGAGGCAAATATGTTTTCATGCCTTAAATGCATCAAATTGCCGAAGAATATCTCTGTAACTAAAATCCAGCACAATTCTTGCATAACACAGTTCCAGCCTTTCTCCAATGTGATTAAAACCCAGCTCAATTCCCTGCTAACACAGCCCCAGCCGGTCTCAGCCAGGGCTCCGCGAGAGTCCACCTGTCTGCCATCTAGCGTCCGCTGGCCATGACCGCTCCCGGGAGGACCGAGCAGTCACTCAAACCATTCTCTGTATTCTGTGGTTCAGATGAGGAATTTCGGGTGAGAAAAGCAGAAAAAGTTTGCTCTCTGTGGTCCTCCTTTTATTCTGTGGGGTAGTACACAGGGTCATTTACATTTTAATATTCTTTTGGGTTTACCACCAATTATCTTCTCCAATATTTTCCAGAGAGTATAAAACGTACTGGAATAACTGGATTTGAGGAAAATTATTTATGTTATGGAACTAATCATAAAATAAAATTGTAGGGATGAGACAAGTTTTCCTATGTGCCACCTATGCATGAAAAAATCCATGTACTCTACCCATTTAAAATTTATAAAACGGTAAAATGGAAACTAAATCTGAAAAGGCTACAATGCAACTATTAGGAAATACTAGTTTATCTCAGTAACCTGAAAAACAAACTATTTTTAAAGTAAATAAAAACATTCTTTGACAATCTTATAGGTCATACCATTCAAGTAAAGTATACGAGATGTTTCTTGATAAGTTTTTATGTTTGGTTGTGCATGTGTATTTACCTAACCTTACAGGATAAGAAAAGGTAAAACAAGTGTCAACTTATGTATGGAGATCTGTCTATAGAATGTTGTATTTTTCTGCCTTTGGAAAAGTTAAAAAAAAAAAAAGTTACACCAACATAGTTAGGATTTGGAGAGTGAGTAAAATAAATCAGAGATAATTTTGTACTGGTCAGCATGACCTCGCAGAAAAATGTTCTGATTTCTGTTACTGAACTTGCCTCCTTTTCTCCTGATACCTTAATTTCAAGTCTCCCTAAGCTTATTCTAACATATCACATCTCACCAGTTCAGCTGTCCAGTACTTCCTCCCCTGGCCTCACTTTCCCCCTTTCTCAGCTTAGCTTCCACAGCCCATCATTATCGTCATTCAGTTACAAACACTTTGAACTCTGGTGCCCTGGGAAATACTCTGCACTATGCTTGAGTCTCTGTCCTGTAATCCAGCACAACCACTCCTTGTACCAGATCCAAATTCACTCACAATTCTCAAAGGAAATTGCTAGTTGACATTTTGCATATACTTACATCGGGAAGAGAAGGAAGATTGTAAGACCCTCCCACTGGTGAACTCAAATCGATCATAGAGGAGCCAAAAGCCTTTCCGTCGTAGCCTGCTGCGCTGGTGATGGTGGGGCTGGATGGGGTAGAGGACGTGCTGGTGGCAGCTGATGGGGCAGCCTGCCCACTGCTGATCTGCCACTGTGGCAGCAAGGAGGGAAGAGAAAGGGTGTCTATCAGCAGCAAGTTTTATAGAAAAATACAATGCTTTAAATTATGTGTGTGTAATTTACAAAGACAGAGCACTGAGATAACTTTTACCTTTTTAAAGATAATATAAAATCTAGGACATTGTTTACCTGAGGACATCGAGAATATAAATATTAAACCTTATCAGGTTTATCTATGCTTCATATTGAAAATTGTGTCATAGTTTGTTTCCAAAAAGCCTCCTTAAAATACTTCAAAGATGTATTTCTTGTTCTCTTCTGTGGAATGTAACCTGTAATCCAAAGCTATGCTTTTTCTATGTGTATTTCAGGAAACTGGAAGCTGTATTTGTTAGGATACTGCCATCTTGGGAAATTTAATGAACTCACCTAAAAGTTACACACCACTATGGCAAAAATTAACTCAATCCCTATGACTCACTGATAATGCGGTGCTGTCATACCAACAGAAGTGGCTTGATCTCCCGAGTCAGTCACAAAGCACCAGGACCCTTCTCTTAACTTTGTCTCTATAGGTCCGTCTGTAATAAACCTTGAAAGTAACTTTCATTAAAAATAATAACTAAAAAAGCTTGTTGTGCTCTTGCTAACCTGCTGCTTCACCTTTCACCTTCGCGGGGCCTGGAGGTAGAGAGCGGGAGGAAAAGCACCTGAGGGGAGGAGGCAGACACACACCTGCTTTATGGCTTGCTGTGCCAGGAAGGCCATCTGCAGGGGGTTGGGCTTTACCACTGGCCGTGGGAGGCTCTGACTTGGTGGATACCTCAGCTGTTGAGGATGAGGGGCAAGGACTGGTCCATTGGGTTTGGGGCTGTGATTCTGAAAATTTATCAAACGCGGAGGGGGTTGCTGGAAAAGAGAGATTAAACCAATCTGTTAACAATTATCTCCTGAAAGACAGATTACAGAGAACTCTATTTTATAAACTTAGACAGAAAGACATCAGCTCTGTCACAGATGAGTCATTTATTAACATTACAACAGTGGTACTGGGGAGGCAGGAGAGCACAGACTTCCAAAATTTGCATAAGCAATTAAAGAAAAGTTTTCTTAGGAAAAAGCCTTGGGAAAGCAATTGCTAACTAAAGATAAGCAGGTTGTACCAGGATTGGAAGGAGCCCTGGTGGCACAACTGTTACGTGCTTGGCTGCTAACTGAAAGGCTGGCAATTCAAACCCGCCCAGTGGCTCCACAGGAGGAAGATCTGGCGACCTGCTCTGGTAAAGACTACAGCCTTTAGAAACCCCTATGTGGCAGTTCTGCTCGGTCACGTGGGGTCAATGAGTTGGGACTGACTCAATGGCACCTAACAATACCACCAGGACTGGACCTAGGCCATGCTGGGAAGTAGGTAAAACTTGTCTCTGGTATGTATCCTTCTAAATCCTTGAGGTGACCCTCTTCAAACCTCCTAACACAGTTAAAGCAGAATAACAACTGCTAGCATTTATTGGGCAGTTACCAAATGCCAGGTACTGCTTTCAGTGCTTCACACGCATAAACCTATTTAATCTTAACAACAATCCCATGAGGTGGGGATTATTCTCTCCATTTTACAGAGAAGGAATGAATCTACGGTATAGATAATTTGAGTAACTTGACCAAGATTAATAAAGATAGTAGCCAACAGAGCTGGGATTTGAACTGAAGCAGTCTGGCTGCAAAGTCTGCACTCTTAATTAACCAACATCTCATTAATCATGAATAGAGTTGATATTAACAACACTAAAAAATAATGAGTTTTAAATCTTAATGTGATCTAGCTATATTCCATGCGTTGTGATTAGCATTTTACATGTATTATCTCATTTAGCACTATGAAGTAGACATTATTATCCTGATCTATTATTATCAGGAAACTAAAGATAAGAGAGCTTAGACAGTGAAAACAGTCACACAGCTAGTAAAAGGCACTACACCAAGGCTGTAATTCCAGTCCAGGCTGCCACATCATTACCACAGTTTGTGCTGGCGTTTAGTCGGCTACTGATTAAGGTGCTGACTATAGTTCAGCGGATGAGTCTCCCGAAAGAAAACAGATTTTGAAAAGGAACCCTCCAAGAACAACACTGGTTGATTACAGAAGATCAGGGTTGAATGTGGGAGTCAAACCTGGGGCAAGCAAGGGCTAGGCAGGCAAGTCTACCTGGTCTGCTCACAGAAGCCAGCCCAAGAAACTAAGACCAGTGTTTTAGAAAAAGGGAACACTGAATGCCAGTCTCCTCCAGTTCCTTTCGTGGCTGGCAATTTATTGTAAAGGAAACAGTCCGTTTCAGTACATATGATCATAACTTCTGAGAGAGACAACTGTTTCCTCCCAAATGAGGAATCTAAAATGGAAGTCACAAACACCTGAACAGGGACACAGTGAAGGCAGATAGCTGTAAGGTGCAGCCGTGTCCCCCACTTTCCTTCCTCTTCCCATTTTGGGAATTTACTCTCTTGACCTGGGTCAATAGCTTCTTTTTTCCCTGTCTTACAAATGAGTTGGCACTGGGTTTACTCTAGGAGCCCTGGTGGTGCAATAGTTAAGTGCTTGGCTGCCAACTGAAAGGCTGGCAGTTCGAACCCACCAGTCACTCCGTGGGAGAAAGATGTGGCAGTCTGGTTCTGTAAAGATTTACAGCCTTGGAAACCCTATGGGGCAGTTCTACTCTGTCCTATAGAGTCACTACGAGTCAGAGTCGACTCGACAACAGGTTTGTTTTTTTTTTTTTTTGCTTGGTTTCACACTCAGTAACTTTCATGAGTGGCCAGCAATTATAGACCAATAGAAGCAGATGTACGTACTGTCTCTAGACCAAGTGAAATTTGGTGGGTGAAGACTATAAAAACAGTATCAGAGAAAAGTAATAAGAGAAAATTCTAAAACTTCACAGAAGCATAAGCCTGAAGCCATAGCAATTCTTTTTGATTCTACTATAAAAGTTGTGTGACTTAAAGGATGTTATATCATAGAAATAATAGAAACAAAATGGAAAGAATGGAAAACCTGTGAATTTTTCTTAGGGATACACTGAAAAAAGAGTGGACGAGCACCCACAGTGGTCCTGAAGGACAGCACAGACAACTACCCGCGTCTCTGCCTAGTCTACCCTCACACCTCCACCAGGGTGAGGCTCAGGTACTGACTCAGTCAGGAAACAGCACTTGGTGCCATAACAACGTGCAACGGTGTGTAAAATGGGGGGGGACCAGATGTGGGCCCCGCCAGCAAGGTGTTAACAGCCTGGTAAAATGTAAGGTGATACTGCTTCTCTCCTAAACAGGTATAGCTGACCGAGTTAATTTCTAAGAACCCCTATGATAAGGGAAGTAACTGGGAAGGATAAGATGGTGATCCAGTTAGCAGCCTAAAAGAAACAGCAAAACTAGTGCTATTTTGATTAAATGGAATCAATTAATTTGCAAGATGCAGAAGGAAAAAAGGGAGAGAACAGACAAATAACTGTGAGCTGAAGCAAATCGATGTGAAGTCTCATCATCCTCATCAGCACTCCTGGTCCTTCTTTATAATTACAAGTTTGACTTGATTCGAGCTCAGAAGATCCCAACCACTGTGTGACAACCACAAAGGACAGGAGATGTCCTCCAAAATCTATCCACTGTCCAGGGAAATTCCCATGCACGTGTGAATACCTCCACAGCGAGAACCGCTGCCGGGAGCCGTGTATACAATGGTCTGTGGGACGGTGCTCTGTGACGCAGCCCTGCCTATGACAGGGAGCACCGTCTGCCGGGAGGCGTGTATACAATGGTCTGTGTGACGGTGCTCTGTAATGCAGCCCTGCCTATGACAGGGAGCACTGTCTGCCGGGAGCTGCGTATACAATGGTCTGTGTGACAATGTTCTGTAACACAGCCCTGCCTGTGACAGGGAGCACCGTCTGTTGGGAGCCGTGTATCCAATGGTCTGTGTGACGATGCTCTGTAATGCAGTGCTGCCAATGACAGGGTGTGCTGTCTACTGCTAAATAAACAGAGATGCACATCATCTACCACGTGTGTGCACTCAATCACAGAAGCAAGCATTCTGCCTCTGTTACTGCCCAACTCTATAACCACACAGAGTAGTCAGCCCTTCAGAGGAGGAAGAAGACTATCATGAGTGATTTTTAGAACAGTCCTTTAAATGTATCTGTGTCCTATGGAGATGTAGAGTGTATTTGTACCTGTCCACAAAGTCAGATGCAAACACACACACCCACCCACAGACAGGCATTTCTCCATATGCATGTGCACATAAACCGGTGGGAAACTCAATGCAGGTGGGCAGGACACAGTAAAGTTGATAGAAGAGGGCACATTCAGGGGTGAAAAACGTCTGAGTGGGTATTTGGCAGAGAGCAGATGAAAAGGAGAGATCAAGAGTGTGAAAGTGGGTCCAGGAGTCAGATCGAGGAGACAGAAAAAGTACAGTATGTGAGGGAATGACCACAAGATGCAAAAATCACTTCTAAGTGGGAAAGTTAGACTATATAATAGATATTGTATACATTATGTAGATTACAGTACTAAACCCCGGAGACTGGAATAAGGTCAAAAGCAAGCATATTTCTGAGAAAAGCAGTGACTTTCACTTTGTCACTGCTTATGTAAAGAACTATGAGAATCTGACCAAGTCACATAGTATCTATCTATCAACTGCCTCTGCTTCCTCATTTCTAAGTGAACAGGCACTTAACACAAATGATGGATTCATCCCTTGCTGGTTAATAAGCTACTAAGTAAAAATCACTTTGTCATCTCTCAGACACTTAAGATAAATATTAATACATGCCAATGCTTAGCTTAGCACTAGGGCACTCAACAAATATTAATTATTTCTTTCTCTTCTTCACATCTATCTTCAGAAAAATTACTCTTTGCAGTCTACAAAGGTAGTTACGAGAATACACTATTCTTCAATTTTCTTAAAATTCTGGCTCTGCCAGTTGCACTCCCGGTATCTAAAGTCTAAAGTATGCCCCCCTCCCCCACAAAACGCTCACCAAAGACATCTTAGACGGCTCGCTATTTACTTCCTGTAAAAACCTGGATGGAAATGAAGTTCGAAAGGAATAACCTGTGTGGTGTGCTAATAGCCCCTTCTCAAATGCCTTTGTCATCAGACTGCTGGAAAGCCATGACCCTCAAATACATTACCTCAGGTGTTCACAGACATGACTTAACAACATTGGGAGCTTTTACTGAGGGTTGAAGTAAGAGTCTTATGAAGACCATTTCCATGTTTTGTAAAACTGCTATAAAAATGCTATTATGTCATTTAATTGATTTTTCATAAAGAACTGCATTATATACTCCTCTTAGTGCTAGTAAAATACTAGTAAAAAAGTTTCTCCCCTAATTAACTGGCATGTCTCCTTTTTATTAGAAAGTAATATCTATACAACTCAATGTATCTCCTTTTTGCTTTAGTTGACAGTGAATTTTTATAGTTCTTAACTAAAAAGAGAATCCTAAGCCTAGGTCTGTATACTTTGATTATTTGACTCTATTATTAAACCCCACCCCATTTCGTTTGTCCCATTTACGGTAAACAACTTTAAATCATTCTCAAACAGGAAAGTATAAATTAATAAATAAATGTAACTAAAATAACGATTTATTTAATTAGACTTTATACACTTTACTAAACCTTTATTACACTTAAGTATGCCTACATCTAAAAAGAGCCCTCGTGGTGCAATGGCTAAGTGCTCAGCTGCTGGTCAAAGGGTTGGCGGGCTAGAACCCATCCAGTGGTTCTGCGAGAGAAAAGGCCTGATGATGATCTGCTCCCATAAAGATTAGGAAAACACTACGGGGCAGTTCTACTCTGTTACCTG
Organism: Trichechus manatus latirostris; assembly: GCF_000243295.1. Classification (NCBI taxonomy): domain Eukaryota; kingdom Metazoa; phylum Chordata; class Mammalia; order Sirenia; family Trichechidae; genus Trichechus; species Trichechus manatus. The sequence continues at coordinate 9,431,480 of NW_004444029.1, forward strand.
GGGTCACTATGAGTCGAAAATCGACCCAATGGCACACAACAACAACATGCCTATTTCTGAGTGGGACTCTTAAACTAGTTAACAAAAGTATATAAGCCTTTTATCTTCAAAAATTGGATTAAAGTTAACAAGATATTTCACATTTAGTAAAAAGCAAAATGGTCCAGGGAACATTTGCTCAGAAGAGGTAGACTGCTAAAAGCACCACACTCCTGGCCTTTTCTATTTCATCTTGCCTAGCTCCTAAGATGCAATGTGGTTACACAGAGCACCCCTAGTGGGAACCCACAGCAACTCTTAGTCATTCTGAAGCACTACAATGGGAATTGTGAGTTGCAGGGACCCCAATTTTCCTGTTAGTCACAGGCATGGGCTATTGAGGAATACAAACATTCAACCCCAGCTATAATTGAGGGCAATGAAGACGAGATGGAAACACAGGCACCAGTTAAATAAAACACAAAATCCTTTGTGAGAAGGGCTAAAAGTAGGAGTCGAATCAGAGATCTGGAATGTGATCAATTTTTACAAACTGATTTTTCAATCCTGGATGGTGGCTATCTTGGTTACGTCAGGAGCTGCTGAACACAATTGTACCGTAATTATCTAAGTTAGGACAGGCCTGCTTCCAAATTTACCTGATGAGAGATGGAGGGTTGCTGGATGGGCCCCTGCATTCTAGGGTTTGGTAAACCCACAGGTGCTGGCCTCCGTTGCACCTGTTGCCTCTGAGCCATTACCTGTTGCTGCATATGCTGGAGTCGTAACTGAGCTAGGCTGATCTGTGTTGGGAACTTGGATAACTGGTTTGAAGATAAACCACCTGGTGGCTGTGGATTCTGCTCCACGACAGGACTCTGCTTAGGCATTTGTGGCTGGCTCTCCTTATCTTCGATTACTAAAGAACCTGGGTAGAGACAAATGGTCAAGTTGTAAGGTTTCTGACAATTAGTGAAATACCACATTTTTATATGGCTATTTTTGCTGAACTTTAGAATTGTCAAGGAACTTTCTGGTCTCAGGATGCCCTTTTACACTCTTAAAAGCATTATTTGCTATAATATAATGCTTAGGTTGGAACAGATGAAGAAAATCAAGCCTTACACAGACACATAGCTGGGGAAGGCAGGACTCTTTGGTCCCCTGAAACGGACTCAGACTGCACTTTGAGAACTGCTATTGTTCATCAAAACTAAACACACAAGCCGGCAACACAGCACTCTAGGCAGAAGCACCACACCGTCCCTCCACAGCAAAGATCCGAAAAACTAAGCCAAACAGAGAAAACAGCAATCCTGAAACCCTAGGCATCAAATGAAGAGATAAAGAACTCAGCCAAGCACCAAATGGAATAAGAAACTGACAGAGAACAGAGAACGAGAAGACATACATGCGGAGGTCCCCTATCAGCTAACACAGCACAGATCCGCCATCCTGGACTCCTATTAGAGACCAACCAACAGGGGTACAAGAAAGCAGCTTCACGGAGCTTCCAGCAGGAGACAGAATAACCAGTAACCAGCAATATATGCTTTCCCCCCCCCCCCCCTTCTTCACCCCCACTTGGCCTCCTATGCTTCCCGCGGCCACAGTCTCTTGGCCCGGAAGCACTGGCTCCTTGTATTCCACCTGCCTGCACTGGCCAACTCCCTCAGTGCCATTTGCTGGCTGCTGGTGTTGCTTTTTTCCACTTCTTTTGATTTCTTCCTTACCTCTCACCACCTCCCCCTCCTTTCGCTCAAATACCTAGCACGGTGTGCCATCTTTGCTTCTTCCTAAAAGGCTGTGAAACTGCTTACTGGTTTGTGCTGCCATGCTGGTGGGATCCTGGGGCTTTTGTTTGTTTGTTTTGAATAGTTTGTTTTCTTTTTCTTTTTTCAAATTGGGAGCCTGTTCTAGCCAGGCAGTACTGCGCGGCTTGTGACCTACCCCCTCAGCTTGCACAGACGCGCAGAGGGATCCCTGAGAGCATTTCTTTTCTCGTAGATTTTTTTTTTTTCTGTTTTTTTGGGGGTTTTTCTTGTTCTTTTTTTTAAATTTGTTTGCTTTGTTTTCCCTCTTTTTCCTTTTTTGTCTTTCTTCATTACTCATTTTCTTGTCTCTCTATACCTTCCTTCTCTTCCTGTCCCCTGAATACCTGGGGCTGAGTGACACCTCTATGCCTTCTAGCCAGGCTGTACTTCAACACCTGGGAACAACTTCCCCAGACCTCGTAGCAGAATGGGTGGGATCCCTGGAAGCTTTGCTTGTCTTTTTTCTTTCTAATTTTTATTTATTCATTCTTTTATTTTCTTCTTCTTCCCTTTTTTGTTTTTCTCCATTTCATAGTCTCTCATCTTTCCACTCCAACAGCAAGCTCCCCTAGCACTCTTTTTTTGTCTGTCTGTATGTCTTTGGCCCCTGTTCCTCTCTCCTCCCTCCCATACCCATCTTAGCTCAACACATCACAATCTTCCCACTCCATCCTGCCTATCTGCACCGTGCGCTTAACATCACACCACCAAGCAGCACAGGCACAGCCTACTGGAACCTGCCCCGCACTAATTACCGGCCCGCCCTGGTGGCTGTAGTAAGTGCCACAAACAACTCATCCCAGCAACTCCTCTTCAGCTAGACCTGCCCTGCTGCACCATATCTGAGCGACTGACCCTGCCAATTGGAGAAGGAGGTGAAAAGTATCATGGCCACAGATGAGTAAACAACAAAGAACACACAGCCTGCCTGCTCAGACATAGCCAAATTAAAAAAAAAAAAA
>NW_004444029.1:9435192-9436356 GCF_000243295.1 Trichechus manatus latirostris
AAAAATTGCCAGCCAAGAATAATATCTCCTGCAAAACTCTCGTTCAAATATCATGGCGAGATTAGGACATTTCCAGATAAACAGAGATTAAGGGAATATGTAAAAACCAAACCAAACGTACAAGAATTATTAAAGGGAGTCCTTCGATCTGAGAACAAACAACTTCACCTCACAGGCTGAATCTAGGACACAGGATCATACCAGCCAGATACCAATCTAGGAAATGAACTCTCAAGGACTACCCAAAACCAAAAGAAATACAACAGCGAATCAGAGCAGTTAATCTGTAAACGACAAAAACATCAGAACAATAAAAGAGGGAATAAACGGTGTAGGTATAGAACCTTCTAATAGAGAGGAAGTCAAGGTGATACCAAATAATAATAGACTGCTTCAAACTTACAAAGATAAGGGTAAATTTCACAGTGAGCACAAAGAAAGTTAACAAACATACTCTTAAAAATAAAGAGGAAAAACAAAGTCTCAGTAAAAACAAAACCTACAAAAACAAAAGAAATGAAAAAAAAAAATCCACAAACAAAAGGAATTCAGCACGGGAGAGTAAGAGGAACAAAGAAAACTTCAGCACCACAACATCTCATAACATGGATGAAACTGGAGGACATTATGCTGAGTGAAATAAGACAATCACAAAAGGACAAATATTGTATGAGACCTCTATTGTAAAAACTCATGAAAAAGTTTACACACAAAAAGTAACAATCTTTGTTGGTTATGAGGAATAGGATGGGTGGAGGGGAAATACTAAATAGACGATAGATAAGTGGTATTTTTGGTGAAGGGTGAGACACAATACTGGGGAAGCTAACAAAACTTGTACAAGGAAACTTGTCATGGAAGCTCCATAGACACATCTAAACTGAACTGCTGGGCAGAGGGACTGAACTGCTGGGCAGAGGGCTGTGGGGTCCATGGTCTCAGGGAATATCTAGCTCAACTGGCATAACGCAGTTTCTAAAAACAATATTCTACATTCTACCTTGGTGAGTAGCATCTGGGGTCTTAAAAGCCTGTGAGCAGTCATCTAAGATACTCCACTGGTCTCACCCCTTTGGGAGCAAGGGAGAATGAAGAGAACAGGATACAAGGAAAAGATTAGTCCAAAGGACTAATGGACCACAGCTACCAAGGCCTCCACCAGAC
>NW_004444029.1:9436791-9440847 GCF_000243295.1 Trichechus manatus latirostris
ATAGCAGCACAACTGGAAGAACGTAATCAATGTCACTGAATTGTGCATGTAGAAATTTTTGAAATGGTGTATCTTTGGCTATATATATTTTCACCAAAAAAAAAAAAGGTCAAGAAGGGAGAGTGTTGACATGTCATGGGGTTGTTAACCAACGTCATAAAACTATATGTGTACTGACTGTTTAATGAGAAACTATTTGTTCTGTAAACCTTTACCTAAAGTACAATTTAAAAAAAAAATAAAGGGGGTAGGGAACTAAACACACAAAACTGACACTGAATCTAAAGCAATCCCACACAGTATTCTGACTCTTCAGTACTGGCGCCTTGTCTTCTCCCAAGCTCCTATGCCTCCACTACACATACTCTGGCAGGTCTCTGCTAGAGAACATTTTGACAGACAGGTTTGATCCAAGCGTAAGGCAAAGACTGTCTTTAACAGTAGAGACTCCATGAATTGTTTCTAACTTACGAAGCCTATGTATTCTAAAAAGTAGAGTTATGATTCACTGAAGACCTACTATGTGTCAGGCACTGTGACAGGCAGGTATAGGTATGTTGTTGTTAGGTCCTGATGAGTCGGTTCCAAGTCTTAGCAACACTATGTACAACAGAACGAAACACTGCCCAGTCCTGCACCATCCTCACAATTATTGCTATATTTAAGCCCACTGTTGCAGCCATTGTGTCAATCCATCTCACTGAGGGTGTTCCTCTTTTTTGCTAACCCTCTATTTTACCAAGCATGATGTCCATCTCCAGGGACTGGTCCCTCCTGATAACATGTCCAAAGTACATGAGACAAAGTCTCACCATCCTTGCTTCTAAGGAGCATTCTGGCTGTCCTTCTTCCAAGGCAGATCTGTTTGTTCTTCTGGCAGTCCATAGTATATTCAATATTCTTCACCAACACCATAATTCAAAGCATCATTTCTTCTCTGGTCTTCCGTATGCATTGTCCAGCTTTCACATGCATATGAGGCAATTGAGAATACCATGGCTTGGGTCAGAGGCACTTTAGTTCTCAAAGTGACATCTTTGCTTTTTAACACTTTAAAGAGGTCTTTTGCAGCAGATTTGCCCAATGCAATGGGTCTTTTGATTTCTTGACTGCTGTTTCCATGAGTGTTGATTGTGGATCCAAGTAAAATGAAATCCTTGACAACTTCAATCTTTTCTCCGTTTCTCATGATGTTGCTTATTAGTCCAGTTGTGAAGATTTTTGTTTTCTTTATGCTGAGGTATAATCATACAAGTACGTGTATAATCTTGCTAAATTCTCTTTTACAGAGAAAGGACCCACAGTTCAGAAAGGTTAAATAATTTAATGTCTTGACAACAGGTGCCAAGAAATTAAGCAAAGATTCACCTAGACCCTTATTTCCCTGGCTCCTCCCTACGATGTTTCCCAGAAGCCCCGGACAGACAAGCCTGGGAACTGTCTCCTTCTGGAGACTGGCACTGTGCAATGACAGCTCTGAGAGGTGCACCATAAAGGATGTATTTAACTTTATTCTACTTGTTTACTTATTAACTTATCTCAACAGTGTGGTGAAATGAGTTCTTTTATGTGGCCTTTTGCCTTGGGTCTTTGGAAAAATAGCTTGAGAGTTGTTCCCCCTAAGCCCAGAGGAGTTCTGTTGCCCTAGTTTTCTACCCCAGAGAGATTGTTACATTTCCTGGGTAAGCTGTAAACTATTTGGTTGGATACTTTTCATCTCATCCTGGGCTGCAACCGGCCCTGTGACTGGTATGCAGAGATTGGTCAATATACTATGCAACTGGAGTGATTATAGACTATGTAAATGAAGTGTGTGTGGCCTACCAAGAGGGGATTGGTCGGTTGGAGAGAGGATTGGTCAGTTTGTGGCCCTGGAGGGAGGGCCATGTCTTGAAATTGAGAAGGAGTTGTGTATATATGCAGCCAACCCCACAGAGGTTTTTCAGACAGGAAGCAGGAAGAAGTAGAAAGGAGGAAAAGCAAGAGAGAAGAGAGAAGCAGCAGGCAGAAAGGAGGCAAGCAACCTTCTAAAAGAACTGTAACACAGATGAAGGGCTGTTAACACTTAAGATGGTGACAGGCCCAGAAGGGGCCCTGCTGCAAAGCAGTGGTGACAGGTGGCAGGGCTGAGAGGAGCCTGTCCTGAGGGGACCAAGAAGAGGCCTGTCCTAAGGAGGCTGAGAGGAGGCCTGCAAGGCTCAGAGGAGCTGAGAGAGCTGTCCTACCATGAAGAAGGGAGACTCTGCCTACATGCTTCTGGTCCTGAATAAACTGCTTAACTGTAAGTACGGTCTGTGAGCTCTGTGTGGCCACTGCAACAGATTATTGAACCCAGAAGAGAAGTAGAGAGTGCCGTGGAGGGACGGCTGCTGTCAGAATCGGTAAAAAAAGGTTGGAGGGTGAAGTATGTCTGACTTCTGACTGCCGCCTCATGGGAGTCAGCTTTGTGCTGATGGTGATTCTTATTATCCTCCATGAGGTCAGACAGGTTCCAATGCTACTACTCTCTCCATTTTACACCCAGAGATCCTGGTTGTGTGTTTTGTTTTTTTTTTTGTCGGGGGCGGGGAGTGGCTGATGTAGATGCTACATGATGTTGATTTGTCTAAAACTATACCCACCCATGTGTGTATATAGTTGTAAAATAACTCTTAAACGCACCTGTGTCTACATGTGGGTGCATTTACACACTGTAGTGGTATGTTGATAAGCATACATGTCCACATATGTGGCTGTCTGGGTGGACTGACACTTGCGATGGGTTCTCTGTATAGTTGAGTGTGCGGTAGTAGGAGGGGTGCAGTGAGAGGCAGACTGACTTGTTCACATGCTCTGTATTTCCCAAGACACTTCTCCTTCTCTAGTGAAGTGGGTGAGCCTGTGGTCCAGGCGGCTGACATGCACCTGTCACCATCTGGCCACACGTACTTCTACACTGCACTGCAGGAGTCTCCTTATCACCTTTCCTCCGAGTATCCTTTTTGTTCTTCCTGTGTGTAAACTCCCTTCTTCATTTCCTGGTATGTTTTGAGGGTACTGGCACACTAGCCATTCTTTCCCACCCAGAATCTAGCCTTGGAAATGAGACAGCAACCACCCCTGAAAAGAAATGAGCCAAAAAAAAAAAGAAACCAATCAAAGGGAATATTGGTTGTTAATGAACAAACAACGTATAAACCAAAACCAAACCCACTGTCACTGAGTCGATTCTGACTTATAGTGACCCTATGGGACAGAGTAGAACTCCCCAATAGGGTTTTCAAGGCTGCAAATCTCTACATAAATAGACTGACACATCTTTCTCCCACGAAGCAGCTGGTGGGTCCAAACTGCCAAACTTTTGGTTGGCAGCTGAGCGCTTAACCACTGTGCCACTGGGGCTCCTTAAAAAATATATAGGGAATTCTTAAATTTCTGTTTGTCACAGTGTCCCTGTGAGAAATTAAGGAGGCAAGAAGTTAAGACTGTTTCTACCCAGCAAACAGTGTACCAAGAAAGCTGAGGTGATAACTTCACGCTGACTGCCTCCCATTGTAATAATCCAGTGAGCTCTATACTTGGAATCTGACACTTTTCTAAATAGATATTACATTCCAAAAAGAAAGGTAAAAAATAAATACATAACTATTACCTGACAAGCAAAAACTCAACAAAGGGTGGGGGCAGGCATCTTCCTTAAGCAAGATAAAGCAGTTGAACCACTTAGGCCCTTAATGAGTAGATCTAAGAATAAGTAAGCTATTAATAGTATGAGAATACTATTTAACAACAACAAAAAAATTCTAAAAACCAAAACCAAATCCTATCTCAGCGGCAGTCAAGAGTTAACCCATTCTTGGAGGGCTGTGGAGGCCATGGTCTTGGGGAACATCTAGCTCAACTGGCATAACACAGTTTATAAAGACAATGCTCTACATTCTACCTTGGTGAGTAGCATCTGGGGCCTTAAAAGCCTGTGAGCAGCCATCTAAGATACTCCACTGGTCTTATCTCTTTGGGAGCAAGGGAGAATGAACAGAACAGGATACAAGGAAAAGATTAGTCCAAAGGACTAAT
>NW_004444029.1:9441449-9443605 GCF_000243295.1 Trichechus manatus latirostris
GAGGGTTGACATGTCATGGGGTTGTTAACCAATGTCATAAAATAATATGTGTACTACTGTTTAATGAGAAACTATTTGTTCTGTTATCCTTCCCCTGAAGTACAATAAAAAATAAATTAAAATAAAAATAAGAATTAACCCATTCTGATCACCCGTAAGTAATGAGCTTTTAAAAACCACCTATAGGAGACCAACTGGTCAAAAATTGCTCTAAAGCAAAAATGAGGAGGTAAGGGGACAGGGAGACTAGAGTACTAGAAATGGTACAACCAGAATGGAATGAATGAGAATGATGACACATTGTGAATAATGTAACCAATATTAGTAAATAATTTATGTAGAACTTGTTAAATGGCAATCTAATTTGCTGTATAAACTTTCACCTTAAACACACTAAAATATTATTTAAAAGAAAAAGTACACACAAATATTAAAACTAAGGTTTGTAACTTTAAAAAAAAAAAGTGAATCCATTCTGATATATCTCGAGCTAACAGTACAAACAGGATTCTAAGAACTCCCAAATTCTGAAGCCTGGACACTTACAGTCAATACAAAAGATGTTTCCTATCATCCATACATGTAGGGGTGGGGTATGTGTGTGTGTGTGTGTGTGTGTGTGTGTGAGACAGAGACACACACACACATACATACATAGGCTCCTGCATGCTAATGAAATACTAGCAAAAATGACATGTCTTTAAAACAAGATAATGAACACATCTGGGGGAGTAGAGGGGGAACACATTTCAATATCATGTCATAACCACTAAGAGTTCCATAAATAAATGACACTTTGAGAAAAGGTACACAATGGCCTACCTAAATTGATAATATTTTGAGCCCAGAAACTAGGATCACAGTAAAACTGGATGGTGTTGTTGGTCGCTGGGGAAGCATCACACCTTGCTCGAAGGAGATGCCGTAACCGGTATGTAATCTAGAAGAAAGAAGAGACAACGAAGCGTCAGTATCTTTATCAGGCAAGTAACTTATGAAGTGCCTAGTAAGCACAGAAAAACGGTCTCCGGTATGTACACCAACACACAATAAACAGTCACATATAGGTTATAAAAAGTGGACATACAACGTAATTTCTCTTTCCAAAACAAAAATTTTGCCATATAGCTCAGCTGTACTGTTGAATACAAAACCTAAAAGTACCTTAAAGTGAGAGTTAGGTTGAAGTCAGTATTTTGAATTATTAATAAAATTTCACAGAAGCACCAACTCAAATATCTGTAAAATAAAAAATTTAATATATCTTGCCCTTTTATTTATTTTATCCTTTTAAAGGCAGGATTCAGAATTTAGATTAGGGGCTAATGGATGACAAGAGAATACAAATCAACCTCCTTGCTCAGGACACAGCAGTACGGACAGTACCCAGGCCTGCAGCTACGCTCCTCGGTCTCAGCTCCTCACGGCTGCTGTCCCTACCATCTCCTTCCAAACACCCAGCTTTGAACCTCAGATCATCACACCACGTCAGCCATCCACTGTCCACACGGTAATCGTCACAGGAACCCCGGCCATTCTACCTCAGTCCTTGAAGATTTGAGCTCCTAGCTCACTCTCACCATCGCCAACATTACTCCTGTCGTGATTCATGCTGATTTTAATTTCCATTCTTCTTTGAAGCTCACCTTCCCTTGTGCCCAGATACCAGTAGTCCTGCAGTCCCACTGGTCCTCCAAGACTTTGCTTTGACAAAGTTTCCCTGTCCTGCAATCTCATCTTACTTACCCTCTGTCCCTCAACTCCTCCTTGTTGTTGCCATCGAGTCGATTCCAACTCATGCGGACCCCACATGTGCAGAGTAGAACTGCTCCGTAGGGTTCTCACGGCTTTCAGAAGAAGACCGCCAGGCTTTACTGCCCAGGTGCCTTTAGATGGGTTCCAACTGTCAATCTTTCAGCAAGCAGTCGAGCACTTAACCATTTCAGGGTCAATCAGCATAATCATTTTTTTTGCTTATACCCTCAACTCTGCTTTCTCTCACATACCCAATTCCTTCCCTCCTCAAAACAAAACAAACAACCCTGGTAAAACCCGACTTCGGCCTGGATGTAACTGGACTGATAACGGGACTGCTCTCACTGCAAACTCATGACCACTCACCTCAGGTGGGCCCCGCAGGCTGACTGCCTGTCATA
>NW_004444029.1:9445640-9448429 GCF_000243295.1 Trichechus manatus latirostris
TGTGGGCATCCCCCGGAGGGCGCAGGCTGGACCACATGCAGTCGGACGTTGCCCAAATGGACATTATACAGTGCATTACTGTATATCGACTATCTTCCATTCTTTTCTGAAACCACTCCAATCTGGCTTCCAGAAGCTTTCAATTCAGACAGCCACTCTGCCTTCATGGAAAAACTTCCATCACCTGGCTTTGAGGCCACCAAAATCTCATGATTTCCCTATTTCACCAGCTGCTACTTCTTGAAGCCACTGAGAACAGGTTTGGGCTCTGTCTTAGGCTGGGTCCTCTAGAGAAGCAAAACCAGTAAAAAACATCAATTCTGTATAAAGACATTTATATCAAGGAAATGGGTCACACAGTAGTAGAGGCTGGAATGTCCCAAATACGTTGGTCAGGCTGCAGGCTTCTTCTAATTCACACAGCCGCAGGGGCTGGTGAACCTGAGATTGGCAAGTCAGACAGCAGGGCTCTTGCTCACAAACTGCAAAGACTGACGAATCCCAAGATCAGCAGGCAAGACCACAGGTAAGCTGCTAGCTGAAATCCCAAGAACCAAGGTCAGACAAACAGGAGCCAGCTGCAGGATCCAGAGCAAGCAAAAGCCTACAAGCCTTGTCAGAGAGTCCAATTATATTCGATGCAGGCCACGCCCTTAAGGAAACTCCCTTTTAACTGACTGGCTACTCACAGCAGATCCTATCAGGGAGGTGGTCACATTATATCAAATGTCATCATGGAGCTGATCACATCATCATACAACGGCCAAACTACATCATAACTGGCAAACCACTGAAAATCATGACCCAGCCAAGCTGACACACAACCTTAACAATCACGAGCTCCAATGGAAAACTCTTCTGAAGTGACTAGTGATGGCCTGTGGGCATGGCAACTGCACGGTGTCAGCAGTGGGTTTCTTCTCCTCTCGCTTATCTCAGCGTGCTGGAATGCCCTAGGGCTCAACACTGGCCCTTTCTCTCTCCCCTCCACTCACATACTTTTATTGATCTCTTCCAGTCACATACTTTAAGTGGCTCCTTCATTTATATCTCCTTTGAACTTGCATTTCCAAAAGCCTAATCAACAGCTCTGCCCGGTTGTCTGTGTAAGAGCGCCTTAAAACAGAGTTGCCTGGCATGACTAAAGTGGCTGACACAAGTCTGAATCAAGCTCCTCCCTTTGCCCTAGATCCTTGCTTCTGCTGTAAGAATAGGTACACCCTCCCCTCCTGAATGAACAAGTTATGTGGTTATGCTTATTTAACACTGATAAAAAGTGTTTTGTTCTCAAAAAGAATGCTTGTAAACTGATGTACGTAAACAAATGATAACAATGTTTCATAAAGAGAATGACAAGAATGTTCCCTGAGAAGATGTTTATGTAAGACTGGTCTTGGGAAATTGGTTACAGTTACCCCCACAAAGTCTGTAGATTCACTAATATTATGAAAGGTTTACTTGTGATTCATGCGTAACCACCAGCCCTCCCACATAAAAATCCTCTCCCTTTTTGAGCTTTGAAGCACCTGATATTTTACCAAGTGTTGCCCCAGCTTGGCTACAACAAATTCTCAATTAAACTCTTATTATTTCTCTCCTTATAGAGTTCTTGTTATTTTACACTTTTAGACATATTTGGTGTCAGAAATTTGAGATTCTGAAGGTACATTATCTTTCACGATCCCGAGATATCGAGGACCCAGGACCTGGCCTCTACTTCCACAATTTCTCAGAGTTGTCCTAAGGTAAGAAACTTCTCAAATTCAAGCTCTGCTTTCTTGTGTCAAAGTTTTTCGAGTTTTATTTTGGATTTGTTTTGGATCTTCCAAGTAGAAGTTTGTTGTGACTGTCTCAGTATGCTAAATCCAAGAAAGCAGCTGATTTTCCTACTGGAACTCTGGCTCAAGGTTTTGATTGTATTTGGATTTTGGTTTGAGCTCCCTAATGACAGTTTGTTAAATCAGCGGCCAGTTTAGGTTCTTTTGGTTAACTTTGCTGCACAGTAAGTTAGAGAACCAAGACTCTGGGGTTAAAAAGTCCCAGTAAGATGCCTATTTTGATTAGTTTGTTTGCTTGTTTGTCTGTTTGTGAGCAATTTAAAGCTGAGTAAACAGAAATGCTAGATATAATGAAAAATTTATGATCCTTGTTGAAACTTACCAGCCTGAAACTTGCTCTTGAACACACAGTAGCTAAAGAAAATGGAAGAAACGAAGAAGTAAAAAAGCTGAACAGATTTCAAAGGTCAGCTCGACAAAACAAAGTCAAGTATTATAAAGAAATGTGCAAAAGACTTTGAGTTAGAAAACCGAAAGGGAAGAGTGCACTCAGCATTTCTCAAGCTGAAAGAAATGAAGAAAAATTCAAGCCTCAAGTTGCAATTCTGAAGGATTCTATGGGCAAAATACTGAACGATGCAGGAAGCATCAAAAGCAGAAGGAAGGAATACACAAGGTCACTGTTTAAGAACTGGTCGACGTTCAGCCATTTTAGCAGGTAGCATATGATCAAGAACCAATGGTACTGAAGGAAGAAGTCCAAGCTGCACTGGTAGCAATGGCGAAAAACAAGGCTCTAGGAATTGACAATACCAATTGAGATGTTTCAACAAATGGATGCAGCGCTGGAGATGCTCACTCATCTATGCCAAGAAATTTGGAAGACAACTACCTGGTGAATTGACTGGAAGAGATCCATATTTCTGCCCATTCCAAAGAAAGGTGATCCAACAGGATGTAGAAATTATCAAACAATATCACTAATATCACACGCAATTAAAATTTTGCTGA
>NW_004444029.1:9449121-9472976 GCF_000243295.1 Trichechus manatus latirostris
ATGAATTACGGTGTTGGTGAAAAATACTGTATACACCATGGACTGCCAGAAGAACTAACGTGTCTGTCTTGGAAGAAGTACAGGCAGAGTGCTCTTGGAAGCGAGGATGGCAAGACTTCGTCTCATGTACTTTGGACACGTTATCAGGAAGGACCAGTTCCTAGAGAAGAACATCATACTTGGTAATGTAGAGGGTGAGCAAAAAAGAGGAGGACCCTCAACGAGATGGACTGACACAGTGGCGGCAACAACAGGCCCAAACACAGCAATGATTGTTAGGACCAGGCAGTGTTTCATTGTGCTATACACAGGGTTGCTATCAGTCAGAACCGACTTGACGGCACCTAATAATACCACCAGCCTAAACTACCTAATTTATACCAACTAGTCTATATGATAATCAGGCAGAGGGAATTCCCTGTATTTTGAGAATGAAAGATGTGGCTCAAGCCATAAAGAAACAAGAAATAGACGGCTCACGGGACTGGGAAAATTTAGATTCCCAGATAATGGCTTTCTGAGTCCTGAGCACTGAAAACACCCAGTGCAAAACAAGGGGGGATAAAAAAGAATAAAAAGTCCTTCAAGACAGCTTATGTTAAGCAGTCTTGAAGAGACATTAAAGACCCTCTCTGGAATTCTCTTATAACTGCCCCACCAAGATAATCGAGCAGCTGCAATAGTAAGGCAAAAACTAAAATTAGAGGGGCTGCCTCTGTGTTACCAGGCAACTTACTGGATCCATACTGTTTGCACTTGAAATGGTGGAGACCTGGCTCCACAGATGACTGAGGGCTCTTCCAATTTTGCCCAGATTTTTCTCAACTTCAAAAATAATTAAAACTGAGTAAATTAAGAGAAACAATCTTGCAGACAGGGCAGCTAAACAAGCTGCTTCTCAAATTACTCTTGACCTTATGAGGAGTAAGGAAAGAAATTTCCCAAATATGTTTGTTGATGACTCTAATTTTTGTGAATTAACTTTATAAAGACTTAAAACATCCTTGACAAATGAGCCTGGATTTCGCCCTGACCAGGATGCTGGTTTAGAGGTCATGTTCAAAAACACTATAAGCTGAATATACTTGAAATAATTTATAATCTCAGTGATCACTCTGGAAAAAATGAATTTCCATTTGCATTTTATTTTCTCTGGATAATCTGTTTGATATTCAGTTTTCATTAAAAAGTCTGAATAAAATCTCTCCATCTGAGACTCTGGCAAATTAATGAGTTCATCTAGAACTGTTTTTCCAAACCGATTTCATCCAAGAATTACTGTATACACTTTAAGAAACTCGGTTGTTTACATTATATGGTATTGTATAAGCCTAATTTTTCAGCTGGCCTCACAGACTGATGACTTTAAATAATTTTTGTACTTTGTTTTGTTCTAAAAAGTTTGCCTCTAGTCTAAATCATTGTTTCTTTTTCTATTTTGTATCAGGTAGAAGGCCACAGCTGATATTTTTTTCATAGGGCTAAAAATCTCAGTTCTTTTCCAAGAAAAACTGCTTCTTATTCTAAGAAACTATGATATAAATCAGTCTATTTAAAAAGTGCACTAAAAAAGGATAAAGTATTTAATTAGTATAACAAGGCCTTAGAGAAGGGCAAATTATTCTAAATTTCTTCTCTAAAAGATCTTATAAAACATGCAAAGGACAGGGTTACGAAAATGTTAATAATTTCCTACCTCTGGATGAATTATTAAATTAGATTGTATTTCTTCAAAAAACTTACTCTGATTAATTTAATGATAAAAAAGTACTTATCTAAACTGAACAGTCCTAATATTCCCAGGAATTAATGAAAATGAAATCATTGTGACAAAAATTTTTATGTTTTATAGTATGTCATCTTAACAAGAGTTTCCAAGATCTCATGGAAAGAGACTTATTCCAAGAAAAGAGACTGCATGGAAAAATAATCTGGATGGATACAGAAAGTTGTAAAAGGTTAAGTAGAAAGTTATAGAAATGTTATGCTAAAGAAGTAAGGCTAAACTAATGCCACAGAGAAAAGGTATATGTATATGTATTTAGGTCTAATAGTGAATGTGTTCATTTTTTTGCCACTTGAAGGATTACGCTGTGGGAGATATGTAACAAAGACAAGATAGCTGGAAGGTTTATTAAAGAGGAATTTGTTTGATGCAGTTGAAGTTCTTGTTTACTGTTGATGGTTTGATGGGAACATTCATGAGAATTAAAAAACAAAGAGCTTTAATGTGAAATAGCACATAAAGCAAATAATTGGGTCTCTTGCTATTAACAAAATTTTTCTTGATTACTAGGTTGAAGAGTTAATTTTATTCTTCATGCAACCTGCCTCAAAAGAGTCATCAATGTTTTTAACTAAAGAATTCACATAATTTACATTCAGATATTTAGAGATTTAAAAATCTTAGTATATCCTATTTAGTATTATGTCTCAAGATTATTATGTGTTATATCTGAAGCTCTATGAAAACAAAGTTAATCAATATGTTTAAAGATATTTTCATCTAAAGTGTTTTTGGAATAGACTTTATGTGGCTTTGCATTAGTTATATAGTTAATTCTCATCAAGTCTTTCACTTTTAAGAATTACCATCAGAGTTAATCATAGCCATTTTTAACTTTGTCATCTGCAGATAAGTTTCACCTTACTGATTCACTGAAAATATTTGACGAAAATATTTCAACTAAAATGAACTATGTTGGACTTATGAAAAGGACCATACTTTATTCTTCTCACCAATCTATGTGCAGCCGAATGAGAAAGAATTAAACCTTGGATCCATTTACCTCATCTTAAGAAAGCCAAAACTTCTTTTTTGAATAAGCCAGCCTTCTGGGGACTTAAAAATTACATTCAAACGTCCCAGTAGACAGAAGGAGACAACATCTGAAGAAGGCAGCTAATCCCAAGATCATGGAACAAGGCCTCATGCACGTTGCTGAATTTTATGGACCTTGCTTAGTATTTGTAACTATTCTTATGCCCCTAGCTTTATTATATACTTAACAAAGAAGAATCTGTGCCATTTCTATTAAGTGTAGGTATATACTACAGGAGAAATAGAGCAAGGTATCAGAAAAATTCATCAAAAAGCTACTTGGCTTCATTAAATACCTCCTATGCCTGATACTCCTTTTCTTGATATTTTTAGCTAGTTACCTAATGGTATAAACTCTTAGTTACATTCTTTATTACAGACTAAATTGATTACCTTGATTATTGTAATAATTATCTTTAGAGTAATCAAATACTATATGAATTGTTTCTCTAACATTTGTAATCAAGCTGCTGTTTTCCCCAGCAATGCATAAAACTTATGTATCTTAAAAAATCAAGTTTATAAAAAAGACAGCTTTCACAGTTTAGAGTTAAGCCTTTTAGAAATGCCAAGTTGTTCTTCCAAATATGACCTTACTCTACACACGTCCCAACCAGAAGATCACAGAAGCAAGGTCTGAGCTATGGCATGGTGAAGCAGGGTTATCTGTGTATGATATAATAAGTACAGAAGAAAAGCACCCATAAAGTAAGCCCACACAAAATAAAGCACTCTTATAACTGTGATCAAGGAATCTCTACAGAAATTCATGATCAGAATGGGGAAATGTGTAAGAGCACCTTAAAACAGAGGCTCCTGGCATGACTAAAATGTCTGACATTGGTCTGAATCAAAATCTCCCTTTTACCCTTGATCCCTGCTTCTGCTTTCAGATTAGATGACCACCACCCGCTGCCCTGAATGAACAAGTATGTGGTTATGCTTACTTAAGACTGTGATAAACACGTTCTGTTCTCAAAAAGAATGCTTATAGCTCATGTATGTAGGCAAATGATAAGAATGTTCTAGAAAGAGAACGACGAGAATGTTCTCCAAAAAGATGTTTATGTAAGACTGTTCTCAGGAAATTGGTTACACAGTTTGCCCCCAGAAAGTCAGTAGATTAACCGGTATCATGAAAGATTACTTGTGATTCACGTGTAACCCCCAACCCTCCCATATAAAAATCCCTCTCCTCTTCTGGACTTTGGCACACTTGTTATTCTACCAAGTGTTGCCCCAGCTTCAGGTGTAACAAATCCTCAATAAAATTCAATCATTTCTCTCATTACAGATTCTTTTGTTATTTTACACTTTGACATGTCTAACAGGCATCTCAAAAAAAAAAAAAAGCTTTTTAAATTTTCATCTTTTTTGTTGTTGAGAATATACACAGCAAAACATACACCAATTCAACAATTTTTGCAGGTACAATTCAGTGATACTGACTACACTGAGTTGTGCAACCATTCTTACTCTCCTTTTCTGAGTTGTTCCTTCCCAATTAACATAAACTCACTACCCATTAAGTTTCCTAATCTTTTGAGTTGCTGTTCTCAATTTGGTCCCATACAGATAGTTCTTGAAAAAGCACAATGCTTAAGGTAGGCATGTTTTACTAGTTAAGCTAAACTATTGTTTGGTCAGGCATCTCAAATTTAACATGCCCTAAAGAGAACTCCTGATCTTTTCTTCTCAAGTCTACTAGTCTTCCCCATCTCAGTTACTGGCAATACTACTCTTCTTACCACTTAAGGTAAAAGCCTTTGACTCCTTTCTTTTTCTCATGCCCCACATTTAACTTGCCAGGAAATCCTGTTGGTTCTACCTTAAAATATATGGCTAATTCTACCAATTCTCATCAACTCCATTGCTATAACCTTGGAAAAGCCACCAGGCAATGGATTATTGCAGTGAGGTTCTCCCTTATTTCTCCCTGACCCTCAGCTACCACTAGTCTACTCTCAACAGAGCAGCTAGAAGAGAATGATTGTGTTAAAATAGAAGACAGATTATGTCACTCTTGTCCTCAAGTCCCTCCGATGGTTTTTCGTTTTGCTCATAATGAACTACAAGGCTTGTGCTGTCTGGCCTTCCGCTACCTCTCTGTCCACTCACTCTGTCCCGGTTCCTAAGGCCCCCTACTGTCCACCTCACAAAAACTCCACTTCGGTTTCTGCACTTGTGGTGTGCTTTGCCAGGAATACTCTCCCTAGATGCCTGGGTGGTTTGCTTCCTCACTTATCACCCTCTTTAGATAGACTCCCCCTATGTAAAAGCATCCCCAATGCTCCCAGATGCCTCCATGATTATTTTTCTGCAGAGCATTTAACAGCAGGTAATAATCTATACATTTTACCAATTTTGGTGTTGACTAAAAATGCAGCTCCTTGAGGGTAGAGGTTTTCTTTGCTATTATCTCAGCATTTAGACTGCTGCTAGCATTTAGCAGGTATTCAATAAGTAACTGATGAATAAAGAAACTTTTTAATAGCTAAGTTCTATCAAAGAACTGTAAGAAATTAATTCTGAGTAAAATATAACTTATTTAGGGACTATGTAGAATATATGGCAGTGTTTAGTAAATGGCAGCCACTCAATAAATGTTCCTTTCCCTAAGTTTTTCGTCCTTTCTTCAGTCATATCAGTTCCTCAGTCTTTCCCTGTCATTCATGTCCTTGGTGGTTTTAAAGAGCCTTAGATAGGATGATGACCTCCAACCTGTGACTCGATCAGACTATGGTAGAGCAGGCTCATCAGGACACCATACAAAGGACAATGTGCTCTCTCAGTGCAGCGCATCAGGAACACAGGGAGTCAACTGGTCCCCCACTGGTGACATGATATTTATCACATGGTCACTTTGCTGACTGATTTTTCTACCTTATATTCTTCATTTTTTTTCCCTTTGTAACTGATTAGTATTTTGTGAAGAGGTATCTCAAGGTTTTGCATATTCTCTTCTTCATCAAACCTCAACCTACCACATTAGTATCCATGGACCACTTCTCCTGAATTACCTCGACAACAGTGATCAAATGTGATCCTCTATGTCCATCACTCTTTCTACACTTATTAGTTTACATTGTGCCATAAACTTCTCCCCCATTTATTTATTATTTACTTATTTATATCATTATTGACTCACATATTTCTATTTAACTCAATGGGTTGTAATCCACTATTATCATTAATACCCAAATTTGATCTTGATTTTTCCAGTGGGAGCCCCTTTAGGCTGGATTGTGGTCCTTTTGGCATGTCCTCATCGTTCTCTTGAGCATCTCTGTACTACTCCCTGGTACAATAAGATGTCCAGGCAAATCTTGTACCTTCCTTCACCCAGCCCTGGAATTGATCATTTCTCTAAGGAGTGCTGGCTCTTTTCAGTGGAGAACGGTACTTAGAAACCAATATCTGAAAGCACAGTGAGCTCACTACTCAGGTATAGCATACAAACTTATATACACACATATATATACACTTATATATCTAAAGCTGTTTTTAGATGTATTTGTATACGTATAAAATAAAATTTTGAGCTCATACTTATATTCCCAATTCCAATCCTACACACCTCAGGACTTTCTAGCTTCTTTCCCTCTCTCTCTTTCTTCCTAAATATCTTCTTTGGTAGTGAGAACCTCGGCTGCCATTAGCCTCAATATTTTTACCTATCTGCTCAATGTAACCAAAATCCAAATCACACTGGCTGTCTCTGATGCCATCTCTGTAGTCCCCACTTACTATTGCACCCCTCTGGTTGCTCATCTCATGCTTCTCAGTGGTCCCCAGCCCTCTTCACTGCCTTATATCCTCAGTCACCATGCTGATGCCTCTGTGCCAGGAAAGGTAGATGGAAAGGGAAAAAATATTTGATCATTTTTCATTTGAAAAGAAAAATATATTTCCCCCCCTCAGGCACACTGACTCAGTAGTTTGAATACCTTATAATTTCTAGTGTGAAAATTAAGTATTATAAGCTTTCTTGCCAATAAATAAAACATTAAATCAGAAACGCCAGTACATCCTTTAAAGGAAATCAGCTCTAATTAAAGGGAACTATGAGGCAAATGGAAACCCTGGTGGTGTAGTGGTTAAGAGCTATGGCTGCTAATCAAAAGGCCGGCAGTTCGAATCCACCAGGTGCTCCTTGGAAACCCTATGGGGCAGTTCTACTCTGTCCTATAGGGTCTGTGTGAGTCAGAATAGACTTGACAGTAATGGTTTGGTTTTACGAAGCAAACGTTTATACGCTGTACCTCAGCAGTGAGCATGCTGTACTTCCAAATATTGGTTTCTAAATACCACTCTCCACTGAAAAGAGTCAGAACTCCTTGGAGAAATGACCAATTCCAGGGCTGGGTGACGGAAAGTACAAGATATGCCTGGACATCTTGTTATAACAGAAAGTACAGACATGCTCAAGAGAATGATGAGGACATGCCAAAATGACCACAATCCAGCCAAAAGGGGCTCCCACTGAACAAGTCAACGACAAATTTGAATATTAAAATAATGATAATAATGGATTACAACCCACTGAATTACATATGAATACATGAGTCCATAATAGATATAATAAATACATACATACATAAATAAATAAATGTTGTTGTTGTCAGTCAAGTCGGTTCTGACTCATAGAGATCCTGTGTACAACAAAACGAAATACTGCCTGGTCCTACGCCATCCTCACAATCTTTGCTATGTTTGCGCCCATCGTTGCAGCCACTGGGTCAATCCATCTCATTGAGGGTCTTCCTCTTTTTCACTCGCCCTCTACTTTACCAAGCATGACGTCCTTCTCCAGGGACTGGTCCCTCCTAGTAACGTGTCCAAAGTATGTGCGATGAAGTCTTGCCATCCTCGCTTCTAAGGTTCATTCTGGTTGAACTTTTTCCAAGAGAGATTTGTTCATTTTTCTGGAAGTCCATGGTATATTCAATATTCTTTGCCAACATCATAACTCAAAGGCATCAGTTCTTCTTTGGTCTTCCTTATTCACTGTCCAGCATTCCCA
Source organism: Trichechus manatus latirostris (assembly GCF_000243295.1). Lineage (NCBI taxonomy): Eukaryota > Metazoa > Chordata > Mammalia > Sirenia > Trichechidae > Trichechus > Trichechus manatus. The sequence continues at coordinate 9,456,966 of NW_004444029.1, forward strand.
TGCATATGAGGAGATTGAAAACACCATGGCTTGGATCTGGTGCACCTTAGTCCTCAAAGTGACAGCTTTGCTTCTCAACACTTTAAAGAGGTCTTTTGCGGCAGATTTGCCCAACGCAACGCATCTTTTGATTTCCTGACTGCTGCCTCTATGGGCACTGATTGTGTATCTAAGTAAAATGAAATCCTTGACAACTTCAATTTTTCTCTGTTGATTGTGATGTTGCTTATTGGTCCAGTTGTGAGGATTTCTGTTTGTTTTATGTTGAGGTGTAATCCATACTGAAAGCTGTAGTCTTTGATCTTCATCAGTAAGCGCGTCATACTATACTGTAAATCCCTTCTCTTTCGCTGATGAGAAGCTAGAAGTCATACAGTTTATTTATAACTTAGATAGCTAGGATCTATATGCTAATTAAGTCATGGCAAAGTCTAAAAGTTACGTCAAACTTGGCCAAACTCTGCTCTTTATCTCACATAATACATTTTTCTGCTTTATTTTTTACTGCTATTCAATATAAAGATATATGGGTTGTTTCGCTATTAAAACATTTTACTACTCATCTAAAGTGTAAACTAGTACGCTTGCCAGAACTCCTGACGCATGTTTTAGTTAATTATGAGAAGTCATAAAGCTTGGCTAGTGTAAAAGATAAATATCGACCCATGAAGTCTACTTGTTAATCCCCTCAGATGTACCTGAAGTTAAACTCAGGCTTCACACTGAAAACTTAGGCACTATTCAAAAAGCAAAGACAAAAATTTTAAAAAACACGAAATGTGTCAAAATAGCTTTTGAAATGTTAATACTATATGCTGCTTCCTTTCCATACAAGTTAAAATAAGCTTTAAAAAGAAAATATTTCTGAGTTTACAATTCTGTAAAATAACACGGAGTTTTGTCTACACTTCGCTATTAGCTTCTGACAGTAGATGGAATCTGGTTCCTCATTTCTTCCGGCTAGTTTTGTTAATCTCCTATATGTCAGGCACCGGGAAACACAAAGTTCCTACCATTACGAGTATAAAATCTAATGAGATACATAGAAGAAATACGCAAATACAATAGGAGTAGATCAAATCTAGTAAGAAGATGCTAGACATATGCACAAGTGCTTTATAAGCACACAGGAAGGGAACCCTGTACAACCCTGGCCATGGAAGGCTGCCAAGAGGAAGAAGAGCCTAAATGAAAACTAGTAGTCTCTAAAGATGAACAGAAGGTATGCAGGGGAGAGGAAAGGCATTCTAAGAAAGAGTACCAGCACCCAGGCAAGAGAGCACACTATGTACAGAGATCTGAGGGTCAGAAGGAAGGCACTGGCAAGTCTAGAAAGAATGAGATATTCAGGAAGGTGCTTGAAGATTCATTAGATGGGATGATGGGGGAAGGGGAGTAGAAGAGAGTACGGAATTCCTTAATAGTTTTGTAATCACTGATGGTACAGAAATCTCTACTGCTATTAAGAATGGCTATGTTTTACTTTCCTAGTCTCTCTCTTGTCAATATATTTTTCTTGCCTTCTGTCTAAATAAAGGTAAATTCAATGTTTAACAAATGACAGACAAATCCTAAGGAAATGCTTATGAAGCTTAAATATTTCAAAATACTTTAAGAAACACTGGCCTTCTGACAGGATTCTACAGTTTCACTGGGTTTGGTCTTTTATTGACTATAATTCTGAACGCAAAAAAAAAAAAAAAAAACCCAACAGATATGCAATTAATAGTTACAAGCCAAGCCTGAAATCTCAGGCCAACCAAGGCATTTCTTCTTAAATTTTTATAAGGATATAAAATCCATCACTTACAGGTTAACCTAAGTAAACATGGCTATATTTACAAAGAATAAAAACTCTTATGTATCAAATTTTCTGAGTGTTTTTAAACAGTCACAAATCTCGGCACTGCGTACACTAAGGCAAATTATTGACTACATCAGCTGCTGGTGAGGAGTCAATGGTCTTAAAATTTAGAAAAACAAGATTTAGTCAATCCGGAATCTAGTAATATTGATTCTATGATTCATCGTGTAGATTTTCTCCTATGTATAATATAGAGAACTATCTCCAAGATGAAGGAATAGAATTAGAGAACCAGAGTTTTAAGCTGATAGGAGGTCACTGAGTCTTTATCTGACTAAGTGAATAATAGGCTGTCTTATACACACGCAAATAAAAACATTCATTATAAGTCTAGATGAAAAAATTATTCTTTCTCCCTCTATCCCCTTTCTGTTGGACTTTCAGAAAAATGTAGGTAACAGGGAAGGTATGTACTATGTAGGTGTTTTTCATTAAGCCCAATGAAAGCAGTTAAAAAAAAAAAAAAAGACTCAAGATTGAGTCACTACACTATGGAAAATTATGAACAAAAGGGAAAAAAAAATCCTAAGAGTTGAATGTAACTCAGGGTTAGGAATAGTTTTAGAAATAGTTACAAATCAATATTCTACGTCACTCAATATTTGAACCTAGTTTATAAAAGTGTATCCAGAACTACATTCCCTTATTTAAAAAATGGTCATAGGAAATGTCTTAGTTATCCAGTGCTGCTATAACAGAAATACCACAAGTGGGTGGCTTTAACAAACAGAAATTTATTTTCTCACAGTTTAGGAGGCTAGAAGTCCAAATTCAGAGCGCCAGCTCTAGAGGAAGGCTGTCTCTCTGTTGGCTCTGGGGGAAAGTCCTTGTCTCTTCAGCTTCTGCTTCCTGGTTCCTTGGAGATCTCCATGTATCTTGGCATCTATTTCACCCATCTCACCTTGCTTTTAATCTCTTTTATATTTCAAAAGAGACTGACTCAAGATACACCCTATACTAATCCTGTCTCATTAACACAGGCAACCCACTCCCAAATAGGATCATACCACAGGCATAGAGGTTAGGATTTAAATACATATTTTGGGGGGACACAGTTCAATCCATAATAGGAAATTTCTGTCATTTGATTCCAAAAACTAGGTTTAGGCAACAGAAAACTGATTTGGATGTCTTGACTTGACTTCAGAGTATAAAGCTCTGTTGAGCCTTTAAAAAAAATGCAAGTAGCGCAGGACGTTTTAAGGATGTTCACAGGGCTTGGTTTCCAATGGCTAACTCTCTTCTAGACCCTTGCTACTCAAAGCCTGGTCCACAGACCAGCATCATCAGCATCTCCTGGGAGCTTGTTAGAAATACGGACTCTCGGGCTCCGCTCCAGACCTACTGAACAAGTGACTGATATGCAAAATAGTCCACCAGATCACAGTCACTTCTCTGTAACAGTTGGGACTGAAATCACCAGCACTACCTGTTGTCCAGAGTCAGTAATACAGAACTGACAAGGAACTCGAGGTCAGGTGTCTAGTTCAAGTCCTGACTAGCCTTCTTACTGTGTGACCTTAGGCATGATACTTCCCTCTGTGCCTTAGTTTCATCATCTGTACAATGGGGATGGATAGGTGTGCTGATCTCATAGCACTAATGTAACATTTTAAATGAAATATGTGGGAAATGCTTAGAATTAGTGCCTGACACACTATAGGTGCTCAGTAGTGTCTATTATCATTATTGTTGTATTTTCAATTGCTACTAAGACTGAGTGATAACTTGGAAAAGAACAAAATAGGAGTGAAAATGGTAGATTAAAATTAAAGTTACTTTTAAATCATTTGAGCTAAAACTAATATTTTTAAAACCAAAATATTTTGATCCATTAAAATTAGAAACAGATCAAAGGCATTTAAACACAGACTAAAACCATGAATGGTACATTTCTGAATTTTGAGCATTCCAATGACTCCATTGTTCCATTCTGCCATTTTACGGCACGTCAAGTGCCGCACTCGGTCTGTCTTACCAGGCGCTTGCTATAAAGCAATGCTGTGCTGCTGCCACTGGAAACGGCCCATTTAGAAAAATGCATGACATGTTCCAACTGTTTAGAAAGTCCAGCCACTTCCTGCTGCTGCTGCATAAGTTTCATGCGATGATCCTTTGCAAGACTCTGAAAACAAGAAGATAATTCTCAAAATTAGTTTGCACATATAACATACACTTGATTTGCCATTTTCAGATTACCAAATTAGAATAACCACCACCCTAAGGATCCAATTGACAGAAACTCTTAGTGGTTTTTCCCTCTTAGTACAAACGATCTTGTTCACTGCAGCAAACACTGTCCCAAACACCCCCAGCCCCAGCCCCAGCCCCAGGGTCTGGTTTGACATATTCTGGGGCTTAGGTCTCTGCTGATGCTTTTCCCGATACACAAAAAAAGCCAAAAGCATGGACTAGCTATGACAGAGGAAATGTGTTAAATTCAGTACTCACAAATAAAACAGGTGTACCGTTCCACGCTCCAGTAAAGTTATCAGATCACACTGACTTGCTCAATCGCATGATTTTACCTTTTCTGCATTCTAGCCCCCACTGTAAGCACTCTGTGCCAAAAGTTGTGTCATGTGGTAGAGGACACTTCCCTTTGTTTGCCGTGAAAAAGCCATCATATTATTTCTGTCTACTGAGAATTACCTTGGGAGTCAATAAAAAGCTACGTATCAGCAGAAGAGAAAATCTCCCAGGAGCACTGGGCTTGGGTTACTTAAAGGCCCCTATCCAAAAACCTCATGCTTGACTGGCCAAGGAAAGAGGAAGGAAGAGGATAGGGCTTTCAACGGGCTCAGACAACTCAGAACTAAGTTTAAAAGTAAAATGCTACACCCCATCAAGGACTTACATGTTCGATAAAAAGCCAAGACCCTGGCCCTAGTCAGCTGCAAATTCGGAAAACATACAGGTACGAAAGTGAATGAAGGGACGAACTGCAGTGAGTCTGTCTATTTAAGGGACTGGCAACAGTCAGTGGCTTTGTCATGTCTAACTTATGTTCAGAGAGAAGACGCCTCACCTATTAGACTATTTCTGACCTCTGTAAAAAGTGAGTGCTGAAAAAGTTACACACTGTACAAGTCCAATTGTCTGACATTCTGGAAAAGACAAAACTACGGAGACCCTGAAATGATCAGTGGCTGCCAGGGGCCCCAAGGGAGGAGGCGGGTGAACAGGTGGAGCACAGCATTTTTAGGGCGGTGAAACTATCCGGGTGACACCGTGACGGTGGATACACGACATTAGGCATTTGTCAAAACCCACAGAACTGGTACAACAGGAAAAGTGAACCTTTAACTAAGGAATTTAGTTAATAAACTATCAATATTGGTTCATCAAACGTAACTAATAACAAGATGTTAAGGGTAGGAGAAACTACGTGCAGGCGGGTAGGCTGTGTATAGGAACTCTGTACTTTCTGTACGGTTTTTCTATAAACCTACAACTGTTCTAAAAAATAAAGTCTACAAAACTTTAAAACATCTAGAATTTCTCCTGCACCCTAATGCATTGTTGAATGTGCTCTCTGAGGGAAGCTTTGCCTCACTTTGGAGACCACTGAACTAATCTATTACTATCTGCTTAAGCACAGAGAAAATGAGGCCAGAGAAGGGTAATGAGAAAGTAGCACTGATGACCCAATGTAACAACTGAGCTTAAAAAATAAACTAAATTTCACATGAAGGAAGGAAGGAAAGGGAGGAAAAGGAAGGAGGGAAGGGAAGGAAAGGGAGGGAGGGAGGGAGGGAGGGAGGAAGGAAGGAAGGGTGTTTCTTTGGAAATGGTCTAGAAAGAAGAGAAATTCTGTTAACTTTGGGGAGGTTGCAAATTGAGAATCAGAAGCCCTAGTTTCTTGGTCTTCTATGGTAACAACTATTTGAGCTGATTTCTCTTGAGTCTTAGCAGATAGAAATGGTTACTTTCATCTGCTTGAAAGGATTTTGTGAATCAGAAGAACATGTATGAGGTCTAAAGGGAGATTTAAAAGGTACTGTGAAAATTATATGTCAATAAAGTCAATTAAAACTAATACGATTACCAAATTCACTCCTAAAGACTCTGGTCATATTTTTTTCTTTTTTAAAGCTCTGCAAATGATTCTCGTGTACAGTCAAGTTTAGAAAAAGAGCCACAGCACTCTATGCACTGCTCATCTCTGGTAAAGCAAAGCAAAATGTCTGACTTGTAGCAGAGCTTTGAAAACTTAAAAACTTCTGTTCACGTGGTTCTATTAAAAAAAAAAAAAATCATAGAACCTTGAAAAAATAGTTACTGTAAATAGGGTCTGATCCCTCCTGCCCAGAAAACTTCCTCAATAAACAACCATTTGCTTCCACAAGAATCCAGAATTATTTTGGTCTCACTTTCCTACACGGCTGTAAGCCACGGGTACACTCAGCAACCACATGTTTCCAGAACAGGTAAAACCTTCTGACAGAGATCTTACAAAACAAAGAGGTTGAGCTACATTATTTCCAGGAGCCTTAAAAAAATCTTTAAACATTACAATTCTTTTATTCTCTTCTCATTCTAAATGGCTTTTTCACTGTGAATTCTTTCTGCATCGATATACTAAAAGAATACTGGAAGATGATGTAATTACTATGTTAATATGCCATGTGAAAATTATAAACTCATATTATTTGAAGTCAAACACTGGCTTTAGATCTTGACCTTGAGGAATATAAAAAAGTTGACAAAGAGAGTAATGTTTTTCTTGCCTAAGTGAGAAACGACTATCTGCTGAGGCCTGGGCCTGTCTCCTAAGGCTACATCACAATTCATACTATCAGATGCTGAGGGCAAGGGTCACAGCCTTTTACCTAATTTCTCACAAGGTTGAACATATATATTTGAGAACTAAGTGTAGAGAATTTGTCAGTGTATCTTTCTAGAAAATTTTGCTCAGTCACACCTTTTCGGTGACGACAAGTTGTGTAACCTCAATGAATCTCCCTAACGATTCATGCCAATGCTCACAGAGCTCCTCCTACAAGCAGGGCGCCACGCTTTGTTCTACGGAGTCAACAAGGGGAGCAGGACATTCCTAGCGTATTACAAAACTCGGACTGGAGGAAGAAATATTATTGGATCATAAACAGAAACAACTGTGTGCAAAAATGTATAGGCTTCAAGGTTACAAAGAAAAAAATGAAGATTTAAAACTTTTAAAAGGCTCTGATTTCAAATCCACAAATGCACGGGAAAATACTGTGTTGAACCACCACGACACACTGTCTCACGTGCAGTAACTTACCTCTAGCTGGTGTAGTAGAGCTTTTCCTTTTTTATTTATTTCTACCATCAGTGTAAATATAGCAACCTTAATATCCTGTTCCACCTGCTTTTGATTCTGATTTACTTCAATTATTCTGAAAATTAAATGAAAGGGGAAAACATCTAAAATTTAAGGCAGGAAATCTGTTTTTCAATACTTAAAATTGATTTTTTAATGTCTAAAGTACACCAAAATGTTTTCAGCCTTGAAAATCTCTGCTGCTTTCTTGGAGACAGGAGAAACAGAATTCTTCTGAAAGACACAGTTACTGAATCCAAACTTCAAATCACAATGTATAATATTGAAAGAAAATGAATATATTTTAAGAAAATAAAGTGTGGAAAGATTATGCTGACACCAAGGAAAATCAACACTCCACCTAAAAGGATGAGGGGGTGGACTAAAAAATAGGATTTACAAACAAGATAAAGAAACTATGGTTGCGAACAAGTTCTGTTGTATTCACTTCAGCTAAGAAGTAGAAAATACACAGCATCATCACAGAATATCTTAGAGAAGTAGAAAAGAATAATGAAGTATCCATCAAACATTATGAGATTAGATAAAAAAGCTTCATTTCTCCTGTCTGCTTCTGCCATAGTTACCCTCCAAAACTTAAGACCAAAAGGGCAGACTTTGTTTTCTGCTGGGAATTTTTACAGATAATTATTTGACTTCAATATTGGCTACAGGATCAGGAAACTAGACAGACTTGGGAAGCAACAGACCTCAAAAAATCCATTTAAATCCTGGAGATGGTAGAATAGGATGAACAAGGGAAAAATAGTGTCATGTTTGCAAATGCATAAAAATGGATGGGTAGCAAAATAAATCAGTCCAGTAAATGTAATCCTTCTACAAACAGGCAGGCTAGAAAGATATGAGCAATTAACACAATTCAAAAACCAAAATCCTTCCATATGATGATAATGTATTATTTTGTAAAAGCAATGCAAATCATTTAAAAAAAAGTAAAAGAACAAATTTGGAGAACTCAACACTATCAGATTTTGAGACTTAATAAAAAACTATGGTAATCTGAGCTGTAATCTCCTCCATTAACATAAACTCACTGCCCCCTAAGGTTCCCATCTAATCTTTCCAGGGTTGCTGTTATCAGTTTGATCCCATATGGACAGTTCTTAAAGAGCATTACCACTCAAGGCAGACATTCTTTACTAGTTAAGTTAAACTACTGTTTGGTTTTAAGAGGACTTCAGGGGATATTTTTTGCTTAAGGCTTAAAGATTATCTCAGGGCAATAGTTTCAGCGGCTCATCCAGCCTTCGTGGCTCCAAAAAGTCTGGAGTCCATGAAAATTTGAAATTCTGTTCTACATTAAAGAAAAAGTAAAGTGACAGAGTGTGACAAGGCAGGGCATAGCTTAGGGTGTTCAGGAAAATCTGATGCAGTGGCATTTGAGCAGAGACCTTATTATGTGTTGAAGCGTGCTCCCCCAAAAAGATATGCTGAAGTCCTAACCCCCGTACCTATGAATGTGACCCTATTTAGGAGCAGCTTTTTCTTTTGTTATGTTAATGAGGCCATACCAGAGTAAGGCAGGTCCTAATCTAATTTAACTGGTGTCCTTATAAGAAGAGAAGAAACAGACACAGAGAAGACAGAGGCAGAGACTGGAGTTATATTTCCACAAGCCAAGGATTGTCTGAGGCCACTAGAATCTAGAAAAGACGAGGAAGGATCCTCTCCTAGAGGTTTCAGAGGGAGCACAGTCCAGCTGACAATCTGAATTTGGACTACTAGTCTCCAGAACTATGAGATAATAAACCACTCTTGTTTTTAAAAAAAAAAAAAAAAAAAAAAAGCTAAGGTAATAAAGAGAGTGGAGTATGGACAAAAAGAAAACTACAATGGAACAGAATAGTGAGGCCCAGAAATAAGACTACAAAATGTTGAGGGCACAACCTCACACTTAGCAAATGATTTTCGACAAAGGTACCAAGACAATTCAATAAAAGATAGTCATTTCAACAAACAGTGTTGGAACAAATGGACATCCATATGCAAAAAATGTGAACCTGGATGCATAATTTATACCACATACATAAATGAAAAGGTAAGAAAAAAGTGGAAAGGTAAATTTCATTAAGGGTGGAGCTTTTACTTAAAACTAGTTATTTTACAATTACTTGCTTATGCCACTAGAGGGTAGAAATACTTATAATTATCTCTCCTCATTCATTTAATAAATACTCATTATGAATTTTCAATTACTTGGATACAAAACTTTTTAAAACCTACCGATTACTCTATTTGGCAAAAAACTGTATTCTGATTAAGGAAATAATCTTTGGCAAACTATAGTTGTTATGTGACTGAGAAAGGTTATTTTGTAAAATGTGAATGAAGGAGAGGTGAAAGGGAAAGGATAAAAGGAATGAGGGCTGACAGGAAGAATAAGAAAAATTAAAAGACAAAAAACTGTTTTTACTGCAATGTGTAATAACAGATATAATAACGGGGCATCAAGAAGAGGTTAAATTATGTTTAAGAATCTTCTATTTTTGGTGAAAACGTAGAGAACAAAACATCCTTCTCCATTCACAATTTCTCCATGCGCAGTTCAATGACAACGGTCGTGTTCTTCACACTGTGTCACGGTTCTGTCTCTACCCATATTGTTCCACTACCACTGAGACTCTGTCCCTGAAGTTCTCACCTGTGCTTTAGAGTTACTGTTGTCAGTTTGATCTCATACAGACAGTTCTTTAAAACAGCACAGTGCTTAAGATGAACAATCTTTATTAAATGAGCTAAACTGTTGTTTAGTTTAAAGGTGACTTCATGGAATAGTTTCGGATCAAGGCTTAAAAGCTGTTTCCAGGCAATAGATTTGGGGGAAGAATCTCTTTTAAGGAAATCAAGTAATAAAGAGAATTCTCTGGAAAAAATTCTCCCAATTTAGAACCTGGCCAACAAAGAGAATAACAGACTATGATTACTGGACTTAAGCAAGATGAACCACAAAAGCCTGACACAATTGTCCCAATGAGTAATATTCAGATCACCTACTTGAGGCCTCTTTGTTCATGCTCTTTGTAACATGCATTTCTTGATCAACTTAGGCAGTGACATGTTCCTTTTGTATGCAAAACAACAACACAAAAAGGAACATGGGATTTCATAGGTGTGTAAACGTTGTAATTAAATGTCAGTATGGAGCAAGACGGCCCCCTTCCCTCACAGAGGTTAGTGGTTTGCTCCCCAGTCACTGAATTCTGAGACATGAAACTCTGGACAGTTGATATTTCCTTCTTTGAAGGACAAAAAGCATTGCAAGTTATATCTGGAAACGCCTTAAACATTTTATCTGACAAGGAATAAAGGTTGTGTCAAACAGTTTAATGGCTTGTTTGTATCCTAAAATTTCCACCTCACTGTAGTTAGAAAAAAAGAAAGATCACAGCCCAGAGATGGGCAGCATGTCAAATCTGAGCATACCTTAAAATAGCAATTCAGTATATAAGCAAATGTTAAAGTATTTTATATTACTGGCCAAAATACTTGATGTTATTTTTAAATCTCGGCATTTCTTTAAAATTGGGAAACATCAGATAATTATAGATGATCAATACCTACCATATAAATACACTGTTACTAAATTCAGTTTATTATCCTATTAGTTTTGAAATTTTACGGCTGAAAAGAATGTTTTCTAGCCCAAAGATTTCAAAAACAGAGTTTCTGGCAAAGCTTATCAATCATGCGTTATTAGAGCCATCTGAAAGCATGCTTAGATCTACTTCACTGTGAGTAAAGGACAATGCCCTGTTCTGAGCGTGAATACAATCAACACATTATATACAATGATTTTATTACAATACCATAAACATCAATGTACCTGTTTTGGATCTGATTTCCTGTGAACTTTATGTACTTTGTTTTTTCCATTAGTTTGGTGATTAGTGTATCTATGATCACTTTCTGGTTCTGAAAAGCTTCTTCTATAAACTGGTATCTGAAGAAATAAGTAAATTAATTTCACACAAATATATCTGTGTAAAATGAGAAGTTCAAAAGCAATGAGGAAATGCTTAATAAAAAATACATAAAATAATAAGATTTTAAAGGACATAAATAATAATCTTCTAAAACTACCCAATACACCTTCTAAGGCAGGTTTTTCCCTCCTCTTAAAATTATCCTTTAAGAAAGAGGAAGTCTTTGCAAATTATGTTATTTCTGGACATTCTGTAAATTATTTTGGGAGCCTGGGAAAAACACACACCTACTATTCACAGTTGTAGATGTTGAGAGCGCACACTTGGCAGATTTGGCAAAAAGCAGTAAAAGATATTTAAGGAGATTTATTTATTAAAGGAGCTCTGGTGACACAGTGGTTAAATGCTCTGCTCTAATTAAAAAAAAAGTCGGTGGTTCGAGCCCACCCGCTGCTCTGTGGGAGAAAGATGTGGCTGTCTGCTTCCACAAAGATTTACAGCCTTGGAAACCCTGTGGAGCAGTTCTACTCTGTTCTACAGGGTCGTTATGAGTTAGAATCAACTCGACAGCAAAGGGATTAATTTATGAACTATTTTGTAATTTTAGATTTTGAAAGTTTGATGCTATAACCAAACATTTAAGATTATTTTTAGAAAACAATATGTAGCTATATTGTAGAGGTCACAAATGTATGCCTTTGTGATAAACGGAAAAGAAAAAAATCTCCTGATGTTGTGCCTTGAGCTGAAGCTCCAAGCAACAGTACCATAAGATACAACACTGTTAAAGTGACTTGAAAGTGAAGATGCTCTGCTCTGGAAAACTATGTAAGATGACTCAGAGTGGCTCTAGAGAAGGGAGTTCAGGATGTACGTAGAAGATACACACAGTTTTATGATTTTTTTTCATAAAGTAACAGAAAAATATAGTATTCCTAAATTAATACATTTTACCTAATGTGATTTTTAAATATGTAAGTGTAATTAAATTAGTAAGTATTATAAGTAGGGTTGCCAGAGTTGGAAAGAAAAAGACACCCAGTCAATAATTCCAGTAGATTTTCTTTGAACATAACGTTATCTGTGAATGACATTTAAAATTCTTTCCTAGGCAACTTGGGTAGGTTTTTTTTTTTTCTTATGAAACGTCCTAATCTCAATGTGAAAACTTTCAGTATTCCACCATTACGATGTTTTTTACCTCTTCTCATAAATCATCTTTATGAGATTTAGGAAATTCCCTTTTATTTCTAGTTTGCTAAGATTTTAGATCATGAATGGATAATCTTTACTGAGTACTTTTTCTGCCTCTATTGAAATGGTTAGTTTTCCACTGTATTCTTTTAATATGGTGAATTACATGAATGATTTTCAAATGCTAAATGAACTTTGCATTCCTAAAATAAAGCCAATTATATTGTCCAAAAATTACAATATATTGCTAGATTTTATTTTCTAATTTATTTCTTAGGGTTCTACATCCATTTCATGGGTGACACTGGCTTGTAATTTTCCATTTTCATAATGTCTTCCCTTCACAGTTTTTGGTGTCAAGGTTATGCTGGCTTCATAAAATAAATAGGGAGAATTCATTCCTTTACTATTCTCTGAACAAGTCTGTGTAGAGAAAGGTCTTATTTTTACCATAACTATTTGGTAGATTGTCAGTGAAGTCATTGAGACTTTCCCATTTGTGGGAAAGTTTTAAATTATGGAATTAATTTTAATTTTTTTTTTTTATTTTGTCTTTGTAAGCTGTTTTTCCTATAAATTTTCCCATTTCATGTAAACATTTTTAAATTTATTGACATATTTTAATCTTCAAAAATGTCTTCAGGAGCTACATATATGTACATATACACAGATATGTATTAGTTAAAATTACATTGTCTCATTTATCTCAGTAATAATCCTCTTTATTGTTTTTTCCTTCCAGAACAAGATCTAGTTCAGAATGGTAAATTGCATTTAGTGTTCATATGAATTGCATTCCTTCGTTTCCAAGCATAGGTGGATTTTCTCATTATTATTATTTTCAAGATTAACTGCATTGTCGTTACACAACATATTTTGTGTGATTTCAATCCTCTGAAATTTAATACCTTGTGCTGGCATACGGTCAATTAAAAAAAAAAAAAGTTTTGTGTGTTTGAAAAGAATGTATTATTGGGTGTAGTGTTCTATAAGGTCCATTAGGTCAAGTTAGCTAACTGTATTATTCAAATCTTACTGACTTTTAATCTGCTCGTTCCACTAATTACAGAGAAGCATGTTAAAATTCCCACTTTGATTGTGGATTTGTCGATTTCTGTTTGGAGTTCTGTCATTGTTTTCTTTATATATTTTAAGGCTATGGTAATTTAAATTTAGAACTGTTACATCTTTCAGGTGAAGAGAGCCTTTTATCATTATAAGGTTTCCCTTATTATCTCTAACAGTGTATTATGCTTTACAATTCCATTTTATCTGCTTCACCAGCTTTCCTTAGGTTAATGCTTATTTGGCATATGTTTTCACATCAACCTTTCTAAATACTCAGGTCTTAGGTAGTTCTCTTATAAAAAGCAAATAGTAGATTTTGTTTTCTATCTTATCCAGCCTGACATCTGTCTTCTAACTTGGAATATTTTGTCCATTTACATTTATTATAATTACTAATATACTTGTACACCTACCAACTTCCCAAGACTTTATTACATTCCATCTCTTCTTTGTTTCTTTTCCTCACTTTTTTTGGTTATATTTAGACTGATTGTTTTTAATGATTGCATTTCCCTCCTGTTACCTTGGTAATTATATATACTTTTATGAACTGAAAAAGCCATGTCTCATTCTAAAGATACTCAAGTCAACTGAAGCCAAAAGTTGACATGAAAGTATACGGACCTGGGGCTACAAAAGCTTCCATTGTCTCCAAAAACAAAACAAAAAAGCCAGAAATCCACATTTTTAAAAATGTGACACCTCCTCATTTTAAAACAATGGAAACTAATTCCATATGGTTTAAACATGGTGTAGGCCAGGTGTTCTCAACTGGAGGTGATTTTGTTACCTGGAAAATATGGTATTATCTGGAGACATTTTTGGTTGTCACAACTGGGGGTATGCTGGTGGCATCTACGATGCAGAGGTCAAGAATGTTGCTAAACATCCTGTAATGACAGGACAACCTCTCAAAACAAAGAATTATCTAGCCCAAAATGTCAATAGTGCTAAGTTTGAGAAACCCGGATGTAGGCCAACACACTGCTGGCCAAACAAAACACATCTGCAGACCACCACTGCCGTTTTGGACTAGTCCTCTAGCCCTCATAAAGCTGCATCACGAATCTTTCTGTACAGAGCCAAAGACACTGGTACCTATGCTCTTTATGTTCTAGTAACTGGCAATCCCGACATGTCAGTTTGTCACATGTCTCACAGTAAAGCTTCAGCTGCTCCTTTTTATGAAAAGGACAAAACACTGGTCGTTGACTGGTCACACCAACTGCCTCTGTAGAAACAATGGGTGACAAAGAAAAGAAAATTAACATAATTGAATAGTAACTAACTACGAGATGGTTCATTTTACATTTAAATTCATTAAGATATAAAAGAGCTACAAACATTTTCATCTACAGGATAATTACAACTCGGTTTTAGAGATGAAAATGTTAAGTATTTCAGCATTTCAGAGGGAAAAGGTAAGTGAGCTTTTCATTTTCCAAAGCAGAAATCCAAGTTAATTCAGGAGTAAATGAAAGCACCTGGATAGGGCTAAGTATGTGGTTGAAAGATGCTTTATGGAATTAAAAGTCTTAAGAAAATAATCCTGATAAATGAGGATGAGCCAATTGGATATTCTCTATACCCAATACTAGTTTTTTTTTTTTTTTAAATGCAATTCAGAAAATCTAATAAAAACGTATAAAAGGGGTAGTGAAAAAATTATTTCCTCACAATTGCAAAATCCTAACAGAACATATCCGCTAACACAGAAATAATCAAAGTTTTCACTATTATTCTGTAGTCATCCGTGTGACTTTTCAATAGTTTTCCAGAGTAGGAATAAAACTGGGAAATACTTATAATGTTAAACAGAAAAATCACAATATAAATGGATATAACAATTGATTAAACAGTAAGTACCAGTCATCTAACTAATAATTAAAGGTAAAGTTGCAACATTTTAGAAATAATCCCACCTCTAGACATAACTACTATTAATAACCAAGTAAATGTTCCTCTGGCTGTTCTTCTATGTATCTCCAAACAAAAAAACCAAACCCAATACCATCGAGTCGGTTCCAACTCATAGAGACCCTATGGGACAGAGTAGAGCTGTCCCCTAGGGTTTCCAAGGAGTTGCCGACCTTTTGTTTAGCAGCCAAGCTTTTTAATTACTACAGCACCAGGGCTCTTCTATGTATACAGTTATATGCATATAAATGGGGCAAAACATGGGGCTATACTTACTGTCATAAAGTTTTTTTTCTCTCTACCTTAGATATCTTTCTGTGTTAGTACATACACCCATCTTATTCTTATTAACTGCACTGTATTCCACCAAATGAATATTCCATCTGCTAGGAGCCCTGGTGGCACAGAGGTTAAGGGTGCAGCTGCTAACCAAAATGTCGGCAGTTCGAATCCACCAGTTGCTCCTTGGAAACCCTATGGGGTGGTTTTACTCTGTCCTATAGGGTCACTATGAGTTGGAATTGACTCAACAGCAATGGCACCAACAGACGTTTAGACAGCTCTCATTTATAACTACTGTATGATTACATTAAACATGAAATTTATAAATCATTTGAATGTCTCCATAAGATAAATTCCTAGTGGTAGAATTACTGGGTGAAAGGGTAGTTCATACAGATACAACTAAATGGTCCTTCAAAAAATTGTAGCAATTTGTA
>NW_004444029.1:9480243-9481972 GCF_000243295.1 Trichechus manatus latirostris
GAGCTTTACATTAAAAACAACACAATAAAAACCCAGAAACTCAAAAATATATCAGATGAATATTATGAAGCTAGTTTACTACAAGAATATCAGAAGGAAGAGTTGTAAAACTTTATTTTAAGCCTATCCCTTGTCATCTTAAGAGATAAAGGAAAAAAGAAGAAAGAATATTTTAAAAGGTAATTTTTTTTTCATTTGTTGTACATTCACACTAAGTCAAGACATTTACAGGAGGAAGAGGATTGGAAGTGTGAGGGTAAGGCAGGAGGATCCTGTATCCATTCATACTTACCAGCATTTGTAACTACTCAAATTTCTACTATAGCACAGACCTCCTAGTATTTGTTTTGATACAAATGTATCAAAACAAATTAGTATAGGAAAGAAGAAGAGAAGGAGAGAGGAACAGAGGGGGGAAAAAAAAAGAAAAGCACTAACTTATTACCTGGAGACACCTCCTCTTTCTGTCTGACGGTGTGGTCTTTTGTGAACTTGACCCTCTGATGAGCTCTGATGCAGGTCTTGCAGAGCCACTCCACACACTCCACACAAAAGCCATTTGCTTCTGCATTGTCCTCACAGCTTGTACATACCTGGTCATAAAAGGAAAATGCAACAGGAGTTTTTGAGGAAAACGAAAAGCTGGTCACCGTTAGTCATACATAAATGAATTTACCAACTATGCTTGATTCTATCAGTTATCTTAATAGTGTTTGCAAGTTTAAACTGACATTATTAATTTTACATATATAACATACATTATTTATAATACAGACACGTAGCGTTATGTGATATATACTGTATAAATAATATTTATATATTTTTATATATGTGTGTATAAAATGGAAGTACTGTGTATAGGCAATGATCTAAGCACATTTTCTCCTTAGTAAAATATGCGAGATAGTCCAGGCACTGTGCTCAGTGTTAGAGATACAACAATCAGGAAAAGCAAACATGGTCCCTGCCCTTATGATACCTAGTCTCATAGATGGAGTGCAGGTTCCAATCCCAGTTCCCCCACTTATTGGTTGAGTGGTCTTAGACAGGTTACTTAAAGTACTCATCTCTAAAATGAGGGTGGTAACACAGTTCTCCTGAGCAGTTGTGAAGATTATCCTTTTACTCTTTCAATAAACAATTTTATATATAGTTCACAAATGTGAGGTGGACAGACACTATTGGAATAACCACACTAGTATATTCTACAAACTGAGAAGCACCTTAAAGGAAATGTATGAGAAGCTCTACAAGCACATGATAGGGAGCTGAGCTCATTTCAGTGGGTGTGGAGCGTTAGGGAAAACAGAGGAAGGATTACCAGGCAAGGCGAACCCCTAACGGGATCACGTTAGTTTTGAAGGTTGAGGCATCAATGCCTGAATGGAGAGCCTCCCAGACAGACAGCAGCATGCACAAAATGCAGGAGGAGCGTGGCAGGTTCAAAGACAGAGAGAAAGCCAGCATGACTGAAGTGAAGTGGAGAGGTCGAGGGGAAGACCGGCCAGAGAAGAGCGCTTATACCAGAGAAGGCAGCCAGGGGCCAGATCAAGCAGGTCTTTATCTGAGAACTGGTAAGTCTACTTAAAGTTTTTAAATAAGGTGAGGTGGCCAGCTTTGCATTTTAAAAATCATTTTGGTTGCGATGTGAAAAAAAGATTACAAAAGGGGCAAGTGTTTCTGCATCAAGATGAGCTGGGTGGCTTTGTGGGTGGTTTAGGTGAGGATG
>NW_004444029.1:9482752-9492184 GCF_000243295.1 Trichechus manatus latirostris
AAAATACTAAAAATGGAAGGATAAACCATAAAGAAATTGAATAGTTACCTATAAGGTAGGGAAGAAATCAGCTAGATGGGACAAAGGTAGACATTTGAGTTCTCGGAATACACCGCTTTTTAGATTTTATTTTGAACCATATAAATGTTTTATATCTAGTTATACAAATTTAAATTAAAAAACTTTTTAAAAAATCCCTAAACATCAAAAGCAAAATGAAATTAATGAATGCCTATCAAGTGGGTGGCTTTACCATACAGAAAAGGATTATCTGAGTAGCTGTAAACATGCTAATTTGATTGAATATCCCCAGTGCACACTGTAGTGATCGCCACACTTTTGACAGAAACAACTCAACAACTTCTACCCTTAGCTCCAACTCTATTCTTGTTTCCTCTGTTTTGTGAAGTTGGCACTAGGACTTTGCAAACCACAGTCATGTTTCACCAGCTGGTTCCACTTCAGAGTCCAGTGATAGCTGGTGCCAAGGGAGACAGCAGTGCCTGGGGAGAGGGGACTTGACCCTCCAGGCTGCCTTCCTGCTGGCGTCCTGTAGGCTCCCTAGGCCCTTGTGGTTTCTGAGCAGCACTCCATCAGTGCTTCTTCACCCCAGCAGCAGCAGTCCCTTCCTACAGCAGCAGCTACACCTAGTTTGCCATTTTTCCCATACTTGTAGATTGAGCTTTGCTGTAGCCCACTTCAGAGATACCATCGCCACCAGCCTCGAAGTTCTGAGTCCCACATCCTGAGACACCGGTGCTGAGCTATAACTCCTCCTTAGATGTCTGAGTCCACATTCCAGTAGGATCCTTGCTCTAACTTTCTAAGTTTTAATAATTCCAGCCTTTTGCCTCTGTTCCCTCAGCTGCTTCCTAAGTTGCTACCTCTGTGATAGTTAACAATACTTTTTTTTCCTTTAGTTTTGTTGTGCTTTAGGTGAACGTTTACAGCTCAAATTAATTTCTCATTCAAAATGTATACACGTATTGTTTTGTGACATTGGTTGCAATCCCCACAATGTGACAACTTACTCCCCTTTTCCACCCTAAGCTTCCTGTGTCCATTCGTCCAGTTCCTGTCCCTTCCTGCCTTCTTGTTTTGCTGTTGGACAGGAGTTGCCTGTTTGATCGCATACATTTGATTGAGCTAGGAAGCACATTCCTCACACGTGTTATTTTTAATTTTACAGGCCTAATTTTTGTCTGAAAAATGGGCTTCAGGAATGGTTTCAATTCTGAGTTAGCAAAGTGTCTAGGGGAACAATTCTTAATTTTAAGAATTAAAATGTTTCTGGATTGAATCTTGACTGATATATGTATAACAACAACAAATATATACATATATATATAAAAAATGAGGCATTAGTAGTTCCGTGGTAGAATTCTTGCCTTCCATGTGGGAGACCCAGGTTCAATTCCCGGTCAATGCACCAGATGTGCAGCCACCACCTGTCTGTCAGTGGAGGCTTACGTGTTGCTATGATGTTATCAGGTTTCAGCAGAGCTTCCAGACTAAGACTGACTAGGAAGGAAGGCCTGGCAACCTACCTCCGAAAAATCAGCCAATGAAAACCTTATGCATATATAGCTCGATCCCATTGTGCATGGGAGAGGTCACCATGAGTCAGGTGCCAATTGGACAGCAGCTAAAACATTATATGTAACAGGGTATAGGGCATACCTGTAGTATAAAGTGAATATATCAGTGTCATTAAGAACCCCGATTCCCAGCATAGAAGAGATACAAATATTAAAAAAAAAAAAAAGTAAAACCCTATACTTCTTTTTGTTCCAAAAAGGATTCATTAGATCATTCCCGTGGAAGGTCCAGAAAAATGTCCAACACAACAGCAATGAGCACCTCCAGCACCCATATTATGGTTTCCAAATAAACCATTCCCCACTGAAAGGAAACAAGGCTTCTTGGAGAAATGGCTGGTTCCAGGTCTAGAGCAAAAAATGAACAGTATCTTGTCAAAACAGAAAGCAAGAAAGACAGCAATGACTACTGCAGTTGGATCAGGACTCAGGAATCAACGTGAGGCTTCCATTGCTCAGGATGGTACAATCTGAATACCAATAAGAATAACAACCACAACACACTTTATGTCAAAAATCCATGAGTTCATAATAGACCTCATTTGTCACCCCTGAAGGATGCTAAGGAACTCACTCCTCTAAAAACTGGTAACTAAAGGGAAAGAATTCTTTCCTGCATAAACTATACCTTAGAGGAGCCAAAAAAACTGATGAAGGAAGCTTTCTCTCTCTACTCCAGGTTAAGAAGTAAAGAGAATGATAGCACGAGAACGTCACTATTTTTCAAAGCCCTAATGAAATAAGCTTGGCATAGAATACTGACTATACCATGGGCTGCTAGAAAAACCAACAAATCGGTCTTGGAAGAAGTACAGCCAGAATGCTTATTAGAGGCAAGAATGGCGAGACTTCGTCTCACATACTTAGGACATGTTATCAGGAGGGATCATCCCTGGAGAAGGACATCATGCTTGGTAAAGTAGAGGGTCAGTGAAAAAGAGGAAGACATTCAATGAGATGGAATGACATAGTGGCTGCAACAATGGGGTGAAGCATAGCAACGATTGTGAGCATGGCGCAGGACCGGGCAGTGTTTTGTTCTATTGTACACAGGGTTGCTATAAGTCAGAGCCGACTCGATGGCACCTAACAACAATGAAATAAGAGATCTTGGCAGTGATCATTAATGGTCATCAGTATAAGGAAAAAAAAAAGACATAATATCATGTACCTCCTGATGGAAACACACATGGACACATGATGAAAATATTCTCACACTCTCTCCCCCAAAGTACCCTGAATCTAAACACGACTCTATGCTTTTATTACTAGTTTACAAAATACAGGAGAGGGAAGTACGTAAAATGAGAAAATTAAGAATGAGAGTAACTCTACTAAACAAACAACCCAGTTCACCCAACCTATATTGTTAAATGGAAGGAAAAAGACAGCGAGGGGTAAGGGGTAACTTTAGATTAATTTAAAGAGATGTTTGAAATATATTGACCAATTGCACTGTGTAGACCTTATTTGGATCCTGACAGAAACAAACTATCATTTTACAAAAAAAAAAAAAAAAAAAACCACTGCCTCAATTAGAGACATTGATTACTGTCTGGATGTTCGATAATATTAAGGAATTACCGTTAACTTCTTCCATATGAAACTGATAGGGTGGTTATGTTTGAGAGAAAAGCCTTTTTTAATAGAAACATATACTGAAATATTTATGGATGGAATGATATAATTTCTGGGATTAACTTCAACATAATTCAGTGGTGGTGGGGGTGGCAGAGGCAGTGTCAGGACATAGGTAAGAGTTAAGGACTGCTAAGCTATGTGATGGGTATCTGGGAATTTGTCAGGCTAAACTATTTTTTTGGTAATGTTCGAAATTATCCATAACAAAAAGTTAAAACAAAATAAAAAAGATCTCCAGCCACGAACTCTCTCAGAGATTCAGTCTGATCCCGGAGGGCATATACCCCTTAAGTCTCCTAAACTTGTTGCTGTCGAGTAGATCCCGACTCATAGCAACCCTATAGGACGGAGTAGAACTGCTCCACAGGGTTTCCAAGGAGTGGCTGGTGGATTCGAACTGCTGACCTTTTGGTTAGCAGCCTGAGCTCCTTAACCACTGCACCATCAGGCTCCTTAAGTCTCCTAGGCAAAGGAAATTCAATCACAGTCAAAACCAATTCATTACCTCCCCCTACTGTCCCACCCTCTTTCATTATGTCAATGAAAGGCAACCACCATCCGGTGGTGGTGATTTAAATCAATCATCTCTTACCTCCACATCCATTCAGGCACATCAACCCTGCATGGGTTGTCATCTGGCCCTTCCTTTCCTTATCGCCTCCAGGCTAGTTCAGCTCTCACCACCTCGTGCCTCGTGCTTCCTAGCTCCAGTTCATCCTACAACACCCCAACATGCACTCTATCCCCACACCAGATATAATCGTCTATACCCACTTATCCACGTTTCAGATGTCTACCGGACTTTATCTCTAGTTTAATTGATTGTAACTTTTCCCTATGAAGTTTCTGCAGCTGAAGCAGAGTAAATAAACACAAACATACTAAAAATTAATTGATTATTATTGTTGTTGAGTGCTGTTGATTCCAACTCATAGCGACCTATAAGACAGAGCAGAACTACCTCACAGGGTTTCCAAGGCTATAATTTTTATGGCAGCAGACTGCCACATCTTTCTCCTTTGGAGTGGCTGGTGGGTTCAAACCGCCAACCTTTTCAGTTAGCAGTTGAGCACCTGACAGTTTCGTCACCAGGGCTCCTTGATTGTGTAACAGTATAAAGCTGTCTCTCTTAAATGATACTTTCAAGGTAATAACATGCAGAAAAGGAGACATTCTTGAAAATGCAGAAACATAACTACTTAAAGACATGGTGTTTTTCATGTGTATCATTATAAAGTTCATCATTAAAATAGAAAAAAATGAGAAAAGGAGTTTGAAATAAATACCCAATTAACGCACGCTAAAAGTATAAAAAACTGCGAAATGTAGAATAAAGGATATCCCTGGGGGGTACGGGGGGTGGGGGTGCAGTCAGGGGTCTCTGTATTGGCACCGTTTACTTATTAAGCTGCATAATTATTCCTTTTATAAAACCAAACCGAACTCACTGCCATCCAGTCAATTCCAACTCATAGTGACCTGACAGGACAGACAGACCAGAACTGCCCCATAGGGTTTCCAAGTCTGTAACTCTTTAAGGAAGCAGACCGCCACATTCTTCTCCTGAGGAGCGGCTGGTGGGTTTGAACTGTGAACCTTCAGTTAGCAGCTGCGCACTTTTCAGAGCTATGAAGGTCAAATGTTTGACTCTTTATTTTAGAGTCCTCCAGTTTTTTAGGCTGCCTCACCCAGAGGAGGCCAAGGTATTCAGCGAACTTACCTGATTAGACTTTTCTACTGTACTGCTGGGAACCTCAGTAGTGTCTTTCACAAAAAAATTATCTATGATGTGTCTCTCTGCACACTCTTGGCTGCAAACTGGACAACGAATGACTCCAACTGGGAAAGACAAAATTGCATTCTAAGTTTTAATACAAATATACTGAGTACCAAACCAACACATCTCATCCAAACTGCAATTGGGTTCTTTCCCAATGCCCAGTCTCTTCAAATCCACACCTGCTGTCACTTAACATAAGGCAATTCAGTTTACGTACAAATGTGAATTTTACTTAAATATATCACACACCCATTATATCAAATGAGATGCCCCTGCAAAGAAACATCCCCATGAGCTACTGTTTTTAATGTTTAGCATCTTCTCTAGCACTGATTTTCAAACACGGATGTACAGAATAACATGAGAGATTTTTAAAAGAATAGAGAACTCTGGTCTCTATCTCTTGAGACCTATAGAATCAGGATTTCTGGAAGTAGAACACAGACATACTTGTTTTATTTAAAATCTCCATTGCAGAATAAGAAATACTGTTCTCTGTTCCTCTTTAAAAACTGCAAAGTGTTCCTTTGAAAACAAAGGTTATCTTTCATAGAGTTTAGCAAAATAATAAATAACTATGAATGAATTTTAAAAATCTAATATAAACTTGATGCTATAATTTGTACCCAGGAGATCACAGTAAAGGTTCCAGATATATTTTCTATAAAATGAAATGTCTAAGAATAAACACAAAAAAATCCAAAGGTCAATTTCAGGTATATATGCAAACAACAAACAAAAATTTTAATTAAAAAAAATCCATTTGACAATATAAACACAATTATATGAAGTACCTAGGAATAAATTTTTAAAAATGTACAAGGCCATTGTGAAGAAAAAATGTTAAACTATAGCTAAAAGCATTTTAAAATACTTAAAAAAAAAAAAGTTCATGACAGTAAAGATGCCAATTCTCCTCAAACATATCTACAGATTCAAAGCTGTTCTAAATGTAACCCCCACAGGGAATTCAATGGAATTTTTAAAAGCTGGGGGGGAGGGGGGTGGGGAGGGCATGCCTATCAGACAAGAAGAGTCACTATAAAGTGACAGCAGTGGAGACAGTGTGGTATTTGTATAAGGATAAACAAAAATGGAACAGAACAGATTCCAGAAACAGGCTCACACACATGCATACTTTATATACCACAGGTGTGGCAGCAGAAATCAGTGGACTTTTCATGATGCTCAAACAACTAGTTATCCATGTGGGGAGAAAATGAAATTAGATCCCTACTCGACTCCACCCAGAAAAACAGTAATTTTGAGGATTAAGAACTTTAAAACGTTTACAAGGCAATATAGGTTTATATCTGTGTCGACTCCACCCAGAAAAACAGTAATTTTGAGGATTAAGAACTTTAAAACGTTTACAAGGCAATATAGGTTTATATCTGTGTGACCTTAGAGCAGGAAAGAACCTCTTAGGCACAAAGCAAAAAGCATGAGCCATAAGGGAAAGATTAATAAATTCAACTACATCAAAGTTAAGAACTAGTTAGTGAAAAGAGTACCATGAGAAAAGTAAAAAGGCAAACCCCAGATTGGGAGAAGACACAGCCAACACCGAGTACTGAGAAAGAATACTTAAAATCTGTAGAGATATGAGGATACATTTCACAGAAAAGGAAACATAACCTAGTAAACATATTTAAAGGGGCTTAGTTCAGAAAACATGGAGTAAACCTATTTTTCTTTATTCCTCCTGCTAAGTGTGTGTGCATGTATATATAAAACAAACATAAGAAGACTGAAAGGCAGAGAGAAGAAGGCAGGCTGGCCAGAGACCTCAGGGCCCAAGGACCCACATGGTGGTGATGTCCCTGGGCTTTCTTTCAATGCCATATATCCCAGACTGAGTGCTCATGAAGCCGGCAACCCAGAAACGCCAACAGGTGCAAACGACAACAACAAAATCACCAAAAACCTGCTCTCTAGCCCAAGGACCATGTTGCAAGTAGCAAACAGAAAACTTTTAGACAATAACAGCTCTATCCCAGCAGACACCACTGTTCTATAGTTTTATGTAAGATGTAACCACTGGGGGAAACTGGGTGCACAGGAAAAAAGGGTGTACAGGACTTCTCTGAATCTTCCTATGATGCTATAAATATTTCAAAATAAAAAGTCAGGAAAAGGCTAAAAAGAACTACCATTTATTTAGCATTGTCCTGGTGTTAACTGATTTATCCTCATCACACAGATAAGCAGACTGAGATCAGAGAATCTGGTGATCCCGACCAAGGTCAACAAGCTCATGCACTGTAGGACTGCACTTTACAAAAACAGGTTAGCCAACCATGGGATAACAGATCATACCACCACTCTGACAGGATATCAGTCCATGAATTTAGAAAGAATCCCATGTTGTATGTTGGTGAATTTCATCTAACCTAATTTAAACCCAAATAAACACTAACAATATCTTGTTACCCATAAAGTCAGTTACTCCTCCAAGTCTGTGTACATGTAGAGCTCCTCTACACAGCTGGTAGTGAGCAGCACCCAGAATACAACCTTCAAGAAACCGGAGCAATTAAAATCTGAGTAAAGAAAAAAAAATTCTCCCGGACATTTTGAATTTCATCATTCATCGCAGTGTACTTAACGGCCATAGTTGTTTCTTTTTGTTATTTAATTAGTTTGAAACAAACAAACAAACTGACGCTTAACCTCCTTCAAGTGTGCATTCAAATGCCACCTCTGATGAAGCCTGCACCCCCATCACTTCTGGCACACCTGGTCCTCTTGTCCTGTTCTAACCCTCTTCTCCCTGGAACGTAGCATCCTTTTAATGTACCATTTCACTTAACTTCTTTTATTGTTTATTGTCTGGCTATCACCAGCAGAACATAAACTCCATAAGGGCAGGGATTTTTGTTGGTTTCATTCATCAGTACCAACAATAAATATTTGTTGGGTGAATGAATAAACTCCCTTGTAATTACATACCCTCTCATCCAGAATGCCACCATGGAGAAAGTATTATACTTCCGCATCAGAGGACATGGGCAAGAATTGTCATAGCAGCATTTTTTTTAAAGCACACAGCTAGAAACAACCCAAATGTCCAACAATAGTAGAGGCAAAAAATTTTGGTATATTCAAGTAATGGAATACAACAATGGAAATTAATGCACTTAAACTACGAATATCAATACGACTGAAAAAAACAAAAAACTAAACCCACCGCCATCGAGTCGATTCCAACTTACACTGACCCTGTAAGACACAGTAGAACTGCCCCATAGGGTTTCCAAGGCACTAATCTTTATGAAGCAGATTGCCACATCTTTCTCCCGTGGAGCAGCTGGTGGGTTCGAACTACTGTCGAACAAGCACTTAATCACTGTGCAACTGGGGCTCCCAACATGACTGAAATCCCCCCAAAATGGCCAAATCCAAATAAAATCTTGTACCAGAAAGCATACACAGCTGATAAAACTATAAAGAAAAGCAAAGAAATGGTTAACACAAAATTCTGCCTGGAAAGGAGAAACAGGAAGCAGCTCCCCTCCAATACTGACTTCAGCCCATCTATCTTTCCTGAACCAAATCATGCCTGAGGGCAGGTGGAGACTAAGAAAGAAAAAAACACTGCTGTCCAGTCGATTCCAACTCATAGCGACCCTAGAGCACTGGTGGCGCAGTGGTTAAGAGCTACGGCTGCTAACCAAAAGGTTGGCAGTTCAAATTCATCAGCCACTCCTTGGAAACCCTATGGCGCAGTTCTACTCTGTCCTACAGGGTCACTGTGAGTAAGGTGGGGGTGGGCGGATACAAATGAGGCCTCAGGTCCAGACAGAGACCAGCTAGCTTCTGCCAGAGCTCTCTTCTGAACTACAAAACAGCCTGAAGACAAGCAACCTTCCCAGCAAGTCAGCTGAAGTATTATTCCCACTTTTCATATTAGGAAACTCAGCACCACGATTTGCCCATGGTCACACAATTGTTGTTAGGTGGCCTCGACTAGCTTCCGACTCATAGCAGCCCCATATTACAGAGTAGAGCTGTCCACAGGGTTTTCAAGGCTGAAATCTTTACGGGAGCAGATCACCAGGTCTTTCACCCACGGAACCGCTAGGTGGGTTCAAACCGCTAACTTTTCTGTTAGCAGCTGTGCTTAACTGTTACACCACCAGGGCTCTGTCTGAGGTCTGTTTCCTCTTCTGTAAAACAATAATACAGGATAGTGATGATGAGGATGGCTACCATATCGAGAACTTGCTGTGTTCCAGTTATTGTACTAAATAGTTAACATTCATTAGAACAACTTTGAGGTGGGATTGCTATAGGATTATATGAATAAGTAAGTGCCTTAATTCAAATCAGGTAACAACAGATACCCCTTTCCAGAAAAGGAACAGAAACACCTCATCTACCTGATTCCCTCAAAGCACTGCCTCTTGAGGC
>NW_004444029.1:9492804-9495080 GCF_000243295.1 Trichechus manatus latirostris
TCTCCCAAGCTTTCCACCTTTGACCGGGTGCAGTCTTAAACCACTTTTCTATTGCTCTCTATTAATAGGAAATATTTGAGTTTTCCTTCCCTGACAGGTTTCTGCCTTACACAGGTTCCAGCTTTCTCAAGTTTAAGACCAGGACTTAAAAACCAGTTCATTCTGGTTTGACCCCCTGCTGAGAATTTGTTCCCACCTCCAGATATACTGAATCAGAATCTACATTTTTAACAAGATCCCCAGGTGATTCTCATATATATATACATAAATACATACATTCTGATTCACTGTATCTGGAATGGAAATGCAAACTCTCAGCAGGAGGATGAACCAGAATAAACTGGTTTCAAAGCCCTGCAAAAGTCCCACATAAACGCTGTCTATAAGAAACCCACTTTAAAGATAGTTTTTCATAGGAAACGTAGAGGAGCTTATAATAATATTAGACAAAGTAAGATTTCAGAACAAGGACTATTACCAGAGATAAAATGGAAACATCACATAATGATAAAGGGTCAATTCTTCCAGAAGACATAACAATCCTAAATGTGCATGTACCAAATTAACAGAGCTTCAGAATACATAATGTAAAAATTGATATACTTGAAAAGAGAAGCAGACAGATCCACAATTATAGTTGGAGATTTCAATTCTCCTCTCTCAGTAATCAACAGAGCAGTAGACAGAAAATCAGTAAGGATATAAGAGACTTGAACAAAAGAATCAAATAACTTGATCCAACTGACATTTAAAGAATACGCCTATGTCAGCAGAATGCACATTCTTCAGATATGCATAGAATATTCACTAAGAGAACATAAGCAGGACAAAAAACAAGTTTCAATAAATTTAAAAGAATGAAAACATACAAACCATGTTCCATGACCACAATTAGATTAACTCAGAAATTAGTAACACAAAGATCTAGAAAATCCCAAATATTCAGAAATTGAACAACTTACTTCCAAATAACTCATACATCAAAGAAAAGTCTAAACGCCAATAATCTAAGCTTCCATCTGAAGAAGCCAGAAAAGAGCAAATTAACCACAAGGCAAGTAGAAGGAAGGAAATAAAAAAGAAGAGAACGCAATAAAATAGAAAATGAGAAAAAAACTAATAAAATAACTCTCTCGCTAGACTAAGAAAAAAAATTACCAAAATAAGGAATAAAAATAGAGGATATATATTTCTACGGATCCTATGGGCCTTAAAATGCAGTGAAGGAACATTATGAAAAACTTGAATGGATGGATCCCTTAAAAGACATAATTAACAAAACCTCAAGAAGAAAGAGAAAACCTGAATAGCCGTTAACCAATTAAAGAAATCATAACTAAAAATCTTCCCACAAAGAAAAGTCAAGGCCCAGAGGGTTTGGTGATGAATTATATCAACCACTTAAATACCAAATCTAAACAAACTCTTTTAGAAAATAGAGGGAACGCTTCCCACCTCATTTTATAAGGCCACTATTGCCCTAATACTAAAACCACATGAAGTGATTTCAAGAAAATTAGACACCAATATCCCTCACGAACAAAGTTTTTTTTTAAAAAAAAATCATTAACAAATTATTAGAAAATCAAACCCAGAAATATATAAAAAGGATAATACATCATGATTAAGCAGGGTTTATCCCAGAAGTATAAGGCTAGTTGAGCATTCAAATCAATTAATTTGCCATATTATCAAAATAAAGGTGAAGAGCCATATAATAATCTCAATAAATCCAGAGGGAGAAAATCTGAAACAGTCAACACCCATTTAGATAAAAACTCTCAGCAACCTAGGAACACAAGGACACTTCCTCAACTCGATGAAGGTCATGTGAAAAGCCCACAGCTGACACAGTATTTAATGGTAAAAGAAGGAATGCTTCCTGCGGTGATCAGGAACACACCACTTCTAGTCAAAGCTGTTTTGGTCAATACAGAAAGTAAAGATAAAAGAAAAAAAGGCAAATAAAATGGAAAGGAAAAAGTAAAACTTTTTATTCACAGGTGACATAATCATGTATGTAAAACAAAAAAAAATCCTAAAGCATCCATAAAAAGGCTACATGAAATACTTAAGGAAATTTTTTAAAAAAATATGTGCAAGATCTGTATAGTGAAAACTACAAAACAAAAATTAAAGAAGGCCTAAATAAAATGAGACATTAACATGTTCTTGGGTTGTAAAACTCAGTACTGTTAAGACGTTCCTTCTCCCTAAACTCATCTGAAGATTCAAAGCAATCTCAATCAGAATTGTAGCAGGCTTTCTGTGGAAAC
>NW_004444029.1:9495338-9496473 GCF_000243295.1 Trichechus manatus latirostris
AAATTAAATTAAGTCATACCAGAGTAGGGTTAGTCCTAATCCTAATCCAACCCTATGGCTCTGGATAAGAGAGAAGGACAGACATGGACATTGAATCATACAGAGGGGAAGACAGTATGTGAGCATTCATCTACAAGCCACGGAATGCCTGGCAACACCCAGGGCTACAGAAGCTAAAAGAGACAAGGAAGGACCTTCCCCTAGAACCAATAGAAAGAGCACAGCCCTGCCAAAACCCTGAATTTGGACTTCGAGCCTCCAAAACTGTGAAAAAATACATTTCTGTTCTTTAAAGTCACCTACTTTGTGGTATTTTGTTATGGCGACCCTAGGAAAGTAAGACAGTCATTGAGACAGGGTGGTGTTCACGTGAGGACTGAGATACAGGAGGACAGGGGAGAGAGCCCAGAAACAGACACACATATACAGAATGTCTATCGAGTACTTAATAGACTTAAAAGGATGGACTGAAAGAAAATAAGCAAGAATTTTGTAGAACTGAAGTAGCAAATCCTACATATTTTCCAGAATGAACAAATCCCAAATAGAATAAAAAAAAGTCTAGATATATTCTAATAAAACTGCAGAAACAAAAGATAAAGGGAAAAACCTTAAAAGTAAACAAAAAGATTACCGTCAAAACAGACTAATAGTAACACTGATAGCCTACTTCTCATCAGCAACAATGGAAGTTAGAAGCAGGGCTTTGAATCGGTTCAGCCTTGGCTGAGGAATTGAAACCGGCACAGACTCAAAGTTTTTTAAAATTTGAGGGAACCGGAATGGTTAAAGTTAAAGGTCAAAGCCCTGGAATGGGAGACTCGAAAAGAGGCATTGTGAGCCCTTTCAGAAGACTGATGGTGGGAGAATGGATGCTGGCAGGAAATGTGAAGAGCGACACACATTCAAAGCTGTGCAGTGGGTCGCCATCTTTGAGTGGGGCAGTGGTTATTTCCTACTCTGCTAAAAATGCAACAGGACAGAGATTTAGTTGGTATGCAATGTACACTGACCTTGTTTTCTAAAAGGGAGACTGAGTTTCTAGAAGGGGTTTGACCTATAATTTTTCCTGTTCTAGTTAGCATTCCAGTTCACCCAATTTTTAAAAATTAGGGTCTGTTCTGGTTTCGCTCCC
>NW_004444029.1:9499076-9500986 GCF_000243295.1 Trichechus manatus latirostris
AGTTCAACCCAAGTCTGTAGCAGGGAAAACATATGGAGAGGCTGGGGCATCTCACTGTGCTAGAAGGCAAGGAACAGCCAAAGAGAAACAGGGTTGTGTCAAACTGGGACAATTTTGAAAATCAAAAGGAAAACTAACTAACTTATGAAAATGTATTTAATATTAAAAAAATAATAATCCATGAGTTCAACAAACAAATTACAGTGGCAGTGACTATGACTCTAACTCTGTATCTCTGAAAATTAACAATAATTATTGTTGTTGAGTACCATCTAGTTGATTTTGGACTCACAGCAACCCCATGTGACAGAGCAGAACTGCCCCATAGGGTTTTCTAGGCTATAATCTTTACAGGAGCAGATCACCAGGTCTTTCTCCCGTGGAGGTGTTGAGCGGGTTCGAACCACCAACCTTACAGTTAGCAGCCTGGCACTTCACTATTGTGCCACCAGAGCTCTTAAATTAACAGTTAGAAGGAACCAACCAAACCACTGCCATCGAGGAGAGAATTACACATTTATCTTGCAATTTTACCAGGAAGTAGGTAACCGAGTTAATGAAGAGCTCTGTAATACAGAAGAATGCAGCCAATAGAATTTTAAAAATCACCATTTTGCAGCCCAAATGAAGAAAATGATTCACTGATTTAGCATCAATAATATTAAAACCATTAGGGAAAGGTTGATGAACAATGGCACAGTCACATGGTCCCCAAGGATTGCTCACAGTTTACTCACTAGTTCACAAAGAGAAAAGCGTAACTTTGTAATAGCTATTCTGGCTGTTCGGCCTTGGCACCATTCTACGGCACATCTGACTCATGTGCCTCCTGATGTGAGGCAATATGAAGAATATAGCATCTTCTGTGAGGTATTCTTCACTAGAAAAGGACATCATGTTTGGTAAAGCAGAGGAGGTCAGCAAAAATTAGGAAAACCCTCAATGAAATGGACTGACACAACAGCCTCAACAATGGACTCAAACATACCACAATCATGAAGGTGGAACAGGACTGGGGAACATTTTCTTCTGTCACATCTAAGATCAACATGAGTCAGAGCCAACTAGATGGGAACATGAGGTATTACTAACAAGTAAGGTTTAACCTGAATTTAATCAAGCTTTTAACTTCCAGCTTACAGGATCATATAAGGAAACATCACAGAAGTCCAGAATGTAGATATTTTATAATTCAACTGATTTGTTCTCTCCAACAAGTCCATATCATGTAAATAAAGAAAGGAAAGGGAACTATTCTAGATTAAGAAAGACTTAAGACACATAATAACTAAATTTTATACACAGTAATTGACTGGATAAATAAAGCAGCTAAAAAGGACATTTTGTAGAATAATTAGGGAAATGTAAATATGGACTAGTATTAAAATATTGGGAAATAGTTATTTTTTAGTTAGCTGTGATAAAGATATTGGGATTATTAAGATGAGTGTCCTTATTTTTTGGAGATGCACACGGAAGTATATAAGGATGAAATACCTTATCTGTGACCTACTTTAAAATGGCAGCAAAAATATACAGCAAAATATTAATAATTGAGGTTACCAGGCAGTATGTACATGGCTATTCAATGCACAATTCTATTTTTCTAAATATTTAACCTTTTCATAATTTTTAAAAACTTCATTACAAAAAAACACCAAGACTAAAATCAGAAATATGAAAAAGATACACCTTAAAAATGCTACCCAAAATTTTATCAGTTAAAACACATTCAGTCAAAAAATAAAAGGAATAAAAAGGGTCATTTCATATTGACAAATGGTTTAATTCATCATGAAAACAATGATCTATCTCAACACAGTCTCAAAATACATTAAGCAAAAACTGACAAGGGGGCATACACAAATCTACAATTATAATGGAAGATTTTAACACGCACAAAAGTAAAG
>NW_004444029.1:9501338-9521613 GCF_000243295.1 Trichechus manatus latirostris
AAAAGGTAACACATTTTAAAGGACTAAAAGCAGAACGTGTTCCCTGAACACAATGAAGTTAATAAGAATCCTGAAAAATAAATAAATAAATAAAATCTCATGATTGGAAATTAAAACAAAGAAATGAATATCGGGAAAGTTCTAACTGAATGGTAACAAAAGATCACATATCAAAGCTTATGAAAAGTAGCTAAAGCAGTACTCAGAAGTAAGTGTATATCCTTAAATGCATATATTTGGAAGAAAAATGAGCTGAAAGCCAAGTCTTAAATATGTATTCAAGAAAGTTGATAAAGTATAGTAAAATACATCAAAGAAAGAAGAAAAAAAATAAAACAAAATAGAAGCAATGTAGTTATTCAAAGAAACTAATAAAATTGACAAACTTCTGAGATTGAGATGGAGCAAAGAAAAAAGAAAAAATCCATAAAACCAAGGATGAAAAAGAGGACATCATCACTTTAAATGATACAGATATGAAGAATTAGTAAGAGGATATTATGAACAACTTGTGCCAAAAATACTGAAAATGTACATAAAATGGACAAATTCCTGGAGGGGAAAACTGCTTACTATATTAATTCAAGCAGAAAGAGAAAACCTGAAAAGGCCTATATATAAATAAGGCAAAAATGAAATGAAAATAGAACATCAATTACAACAGAATCAAAAACTAGCAAGTACTTAGGAAAAATCCTAAGAGAAAAGGTGTAAAATCCCTATGGGAAAAATCACAAACATTTAACGAGTCATTAAAGAAAAACATAACAAGATATATCATGGCTGTGGGTTGGAAAATTCAACATTACAAACACACAAATTCTTTCTAAATTGATTTATCAGTTTCCCACAATCCCAATGAATATCCCATCAGCTTTTCTTGTGGATCGTGCACAACTCGAAGAATACAAGCCACATCACTGAATTGCACATGCAGAAAATGTTGAACTGATGTTATGTTTTGCTGTTTATTTTCAACAACAAAAAAATTTTAATAAAAAAGTATTTCTCTTCCCCTCTGACTTGAGATGCCGCTTTTATCATATACTAAATTTTCATACATATTAGGTTTATTTTCGGATTTTCTCTCATGCTCCTTGGTCTATATACTAATACACCAGTACTACGTACACTATTTTACATGCATCACTTTTATAATGTGTTTTGATATCCCACCCTTCCTGTTCAAGAACAAGAGAGGCCTTTTCATTCGGTTCCAATTCTTTTAGAAGTATCTGACAGTTTTCATCACGCAGGTGTTGGCAAAGAATATTGAATATACCATGGACTGCCAGAAGAACAAACAAAACTGTCTTGGAAGAAGTACAGCCAGAATGTTCCTTAGAAGCAAGGATGGCGAGACTTGTATGTTTTTTGGATATGTTATCAGAGGGACCAGTCCCTGGAGAAGGGCATAATGCTTGGTAAAGTAAATGGTCAGTGAAAAAGAGAAAGACCCTCAACGTGATGGATTGACACAGTGGCTGCAACAATGGGTTCAAACATAGCAATGATTGTGAGGATGGCACAGGACTGGGCAGTGTTTTATTCTGTTGTACATGGGGTCGAGTATAAGTTGGAACTGACTTGACGGCACCTAACAACAGCATTGATTTCTGTATGTTAAGTTTATACCCTCCTACTTTATTAAATTTTGATACTATTTGTAGTAGCTCCATTAATTCTTTTTAAGTTTTCCAGACATAAATAATCATATCACCTACACGTAAGATTGTTTTACCTTCTACTTTCCAATTCTTATGTCCCTAAGTACTTTCTCTTAGCCAGTATGTGAAAAGAGTGGAGATAGTGGGCATCCTTGTTCTTTTCCTGATTTTAAAGGAAAAACCTTTAAAGGTTCCCCCATAAAAATGCTTGCTTTGGTCACTGCACAGCCATTGTCATTTTAGCATTATTCACAATAGCTAAAAGATGGAAACAACCTAAGTGCCCATCAACAGATGAATGGATAAACAAACTATGGTACATACACACAATGGAATACTCCACAACAATAAAGAACAATGATGAATCTTCGAAACACCTCACAACATGAAAGGATCTGGAGGGCATTATGGTGAGTGAAATAACTCAATCACAAAAGGACAAAGACTGTGAGACCACTATTATAAAAACTCATGAAAAGATTTACACACAGAAAGAAACAATCTTTGATGGTTACTAGGGAGGGGAGTGGTGGGGAAGAGGAAAAAAGGCTTGCTTTGGGGCTGAAATCTATTTTACCGTGTTTATAAAAAAGTATCTATAAATTCTTACTTTACTGATTATTCTTAACATGAAAGGTAGCTAAATTTTGTCAGATGACTTGTCTACACCTATAGAGATAATCATGTGATTTTTCTCCCCAGGTCTAAAAAACAAATATTGACCCTTGAATTTCTGGAATAAATATCACTTTGTCATGATATATTTTTTTATCCAATGTGTTGCTTGATTCTGCTTGCTTATATTTTATTTAAGATTTTTATATCAATATATTCATTAGTGAGATGGTCTTTAGTTTTCCATTTTTGTGAAATTATTTGCCAGGCATTGGAATCAATGTTATAATTCCTTCACAAAAAGAATTTAGAAGTTTAGACGTTTTCTTCCTTTTCTTTATGATTTAAGTAGCACTGGGATTATCTGGAGACCTGGTGGTGCAGTGGTTAAAG
Organism: Trichechus manatus latirostris; assembly: GCF_000243295.1. NCBI lineage: Eukaryota > Metazoa > Chordata > Mammalia > Sirenia > Trichechidae > Trichechus > Trichechus manatus. Next base: position 9,504,014 of record NW_004444029.1, read on the forward strand.
CCAGCCACTGCTAACAGAAGGGCTGGCGGTTTGAAATCACCAGCGGCTCCTAAGAAGAAAGACTTCCACACAGATTTATAGCCTTGGAAACCCCACGGGGTCGCTATGAGTCAGAATCAACACCGCAGTGGGTGGGTTTGGGGATTATCTGATTCCATCTATGAATGCATCTGGGATCTGGTACTTTTCTACAGGAGAGTCATTTTACAGTATTCTTCTATGGAAATTGGTCTGTTTAAATTTCCTCTCTCTACAGTGGTCCATACTGCTAAATTATGTTTTCCTATAAAATGATTTATTTCATCATCAATTTTCAAATTTATCTGTATCCATTTTTATAAAGTCATCTTTGTGATGGTTTAAATTTCCTGTTTTGATCGTTACTCTTGCATTTTATTTAAAATTTCTTCCCTTTAAAAATTAGACTAGCTAAAGGTTTGTCCCCCCCCCCCCGCCCCCCTGAAAGAACCAGATTTTGGATGTACTGGTTCTACTGGTTTTCCCTTATCTATTGGTTCTACTGTCTTCCTGTTAGCGGAAACTCATTACTACTTTTATCACTCTAAGTCCTTCCTTCTGCATTCTTTTGGTTTATTTTGTTGCTTTTCTGTCTTTTTGAGCTGAGTGTTCAATTAATTTATTTTCAATTTCATGATTTAAGTATTTGATGCTAAGAATTTTCCTATGATAACTGCTTTGGCTAAAACCTATGGGCCAAATCCAGCCTGTCACCGGGTTTTGTGAACAATGGTTTACTGGAACACAACCACACTCACTCATTTATACGTTGTCTACAGCTGTTTTTGAACTACAGCAGCAGAGTTGAAAAGTTGCAACAGACGGTACTGTACTGTCCAAAAAGCCTGAAATATTTACTCTCTGGTCCTTTAAAGAAAAAGTTTACTGACCGCTGCCATAATCTATTGATTCTAATGTGCCATGGCAAGAAACCAATAATCTGTTTGTATTTTAACTTTAAGCCAAGAGGTGTTTAGCAGCTTGCTTGTTAGTTTTCAGGTAGAACGGCCTTCTTGTATTTATTTTTAGTCAGAAAATGCTGTTTTAGCTAGATATTTTCAGTTTTCTTTTATCTCAATGAATAATCACTTGTCATGAATGTTCCATGCACACTTACAAAGGTGAACTCTACTATGCAATATACAACCACGAGATCCACTTTTAATTATGCATTTGCTGAGTTGTTCAAGCTTCTCGCATTGTTTAACACCTACACTGCTTATACTCCCAATAACATGTCTAGCAAAAGAAGTCATTCCACTCCAAGTTGTAATCCAAAAAAGAAGATGAAGGCTCTAGACATGAATAAGAGATGAAGATCATTAAGGCCTGTAATAATGGAAAGTCAGTGAAATTTATGTATTAAAATATAGCTATAAGTTTATATGTAATGTTTCCAACCCCCAAAGACAAATAAACATCAGATTTATAAAGATACTGATAATAAAAGACAATAATAATGAAAACTAAAGAAAAGGTATTATTCAACTTAACGTTAGAACCGACTTACAATGCATCGTTGGAACAGAACCCCTTCGTAAATCAGGGACTACCTGTATTTGAGTTTTTCTTCTCTGATAGGTTTCCACCTTACACAGGTTCTGGCTTTCGCAGGTTTTGCTGTGTAATACATAATAGGCCCTGGAGGTACAGTGGTTAAGTCTTCGACTCCACCAGCTGCTCCCTGGAAACTTTATGGGGCAATTCTACCCTGTCCTATAGGGTTGCTGTGAGTCGGAATTGACTCGATGGCAATGGGTTTGGTTTTGATGTATATAATAGACACTAACCCTAGGCTGAGACAGAACAGTCAAGGAAGAACTCATCTCCAGGGCACAGCCGTGACTCACTGTGCTGCTGCACTGGTAGAATCTGCTGGAAAGCTACCCTCCGGAACTTACCCATAAATACATTTATGGAACTTGTTAGCAATCTGTGTCCTGGATCCCCACTACCTCCCAAAATACTGATATGAAGGACATTATTGGGACTTGTGTGCTATCAAGTCAATTCCAATTCATAGCGCCCCTAGAGGACAGAGGAGAACTGCCCCATAGAGTTTTCTAGGCTGTAATATTTACAGAAGCAGACTGTCACATCTTTCTCCCGCAGAGTGGCTGGTGAATTCAAACCACTAACCTTTTGGTTAGCAGCTGAGCGCTTAACCATTGCGCCACCAGGGCTCCTATTATGGGGACAACCGGCAAAATTTGAATATGGAATATGTATTAGACAACGGTGTCGTATTGATCTCAAATTTCCTGTATTTGATAATTGTACTGTGGTTATAAGCATTATCTTTGCATTATGTCAAAACTCATCTAATTGTATATATTAAATATGTGTAACATGTTTATGTCAATCTTATCAAAGAGAATCTACTCTTCAGAGAGATGTTGACATGTTTAGGGTTCAAGGGTCATGATGTCTGCAACCTACTCTCAAATCGTTCATAAAAGATGATGATAATACTAAGTATACATAAAGTGAGAGACAAAAGAACACACGACAAAACAGTTTATAGAAACCATACCTCCTGAGTTCTTACATGTGATCTTTCTGCTTGAAAATCAGTTTGGCTGGATATAAAAATCTCAACTCATTTTCTCTGTGTGAAAATCTTCAACTTTCTACTCCACTGTCTTCTAGACTCAAGTGCTGCTGTTGGACAGTATGATGCTAATCTTATATTCTTTCCATTATAAGTGGTCTCTTCCTTTTGTATGAATGTCCAAAGTATTATTTTCTTTTTCTTTAAAGTCCTAGAACATGTTTCAGTGTTGACTATCCTGTTTCAATTCTCCCAGGCACATGGTGTGCCCTTTTGATAGAGAGGTTTAACCTTCCTATCAGTTTATGAACATTTTCTTGGACTATAATTTTTTTGTTTTCTGTTCTTCTGTTTTGGTCTTTTTTAAGTACTCTTATTATATGTCTGTGTATATAATATCTTGACACTCTGTCCTTGAACCCTGGTTATCTCTTTCAATGCTTGATTTGTCTTGTCTCTTCCTATCTTTTGTTTCTTTTATGGTACTTTCTATAGTGTATTCATTCAAGCTCCATCTAGTTCATCTTCATTTCTGATATATTTGTAATTCACTCCTAAGCGCTGACATTTTTCTTGTCATGTTCTCCTAAAGCACAGCTGTCTCAGTTCTGAACCTTTTTAGTTTTGATTTCTGCCCTTTTTTCGTAACTTATACTGTTTTATTTTCCCAGCACATCTTTAGAAATAGGTTTCAGTATACCTCTGCTTTATGGCTGAGGTATACTGACATCTTCATTTCTTTAGGTCTATTCAGAGTGTTTATTGCCCTCTCTTTTCTTATAATATCTTTGCATGGTCTATAATATCTTTGCATGGTATAGAGTACTTTCTATAAATCATGTGAAGTAAAATAGGTTCTCTTGTACTTATACAAGATATTTCTTATGCAGGGCTGGGAACAGGCTAAGATGCTTTCCTAGATTCAGAGTTCTAGGGTTTCCTCTTATATTATTACCACAAAGTATCCAAACCTACAATATTTTAGTATAACCACTTTTTTAATACTTTGAGACCTGCCTCTTCCAGTGTACCCTCCCACATATATCTGAACCTTTCCTCTTCCTGACCTCCTCTTACGGATTGAAACGTACCCCCAAAGACAGACTGAACTCCTAACCTCTGGTACCTGTGAACGTGACCTTCTCTGGAAATAGGGTCTCTGAAATTGTTATTTAAATTAGCATGAGATCATACTGGAGTAGGGTGGGTCCCAATCCAGTATGAGTGGTGTTCTCGTAAAAGATGAGAAGAGACAGAGAGAGATGTAGAGGGAAGATGGCCACGTGAAGACAGAAGCAGAGATTCAGAGAGATGCATAAAAACGAAGGAACACCAAAGACTGCTGATCATCACCAGAAGCTAGGGGAAAGGCATGGTACAGATCCTCCTTCAGAGCCCTCTGAAGTAATCAACACTACTGATACCCTGATTTCGAACTCCTAGCCTCCAGAACTGTTGAGACAATGACTATCTGTTCTTGTAAGTCACCCACTTTGTGGTACTTTATTAGGGCAGCCCTAGGAAACTAACAACTAGATGTCATTGAGTGGATTCTGACTCATGGCAACCCTATGTGTGTTAGAGTTTAAGAACTTCATAGGGTTTTCTACGGCTGATTTTTTGCAAGTGGACTGCCAGGCCTTTCTTCCAAGGTGCCTCTGGGTAGTCTAGAACCTCCAACCTCTCAGTTAGCAGTTGACTGTGTTAACCATGTGCACTACTAGGGACTCCAAGAAACTAACAAACCCTCCAAATTCCTTCCCTGGTCAACTTGTGTTTATTTGCAGCAGTTTTTTCTCACTGTGGGCTCTGTCCTTTCAACGAGCATTTCCAAGAACATCAGGGGCCAGCCTGTCCCAGCTCCCTCAGTTTCCTGGAGTCCCCTAGTACTCCCCCCTAGAAATTTGAACCTAATATGCTCCCTCTCTATCTTAATTATTGTTCTCAGATAGGCCAACTGCATCCTTCATTCTGAGGTGAATCCTCCTTTTGGGGTGCTTGGTGATATCCAGATGGACTCTTAAGTCTGTGAGGAGTCTCTTTGGATTGCTGCCTCACAGCTGCTGTTCCTACATGGTTCTTACTGCATCCACCTGTAATCCAGGACAGGCAGTCCCCGGGTTACGAACTGACTTATTTACAATCCGCAGTTACGAACCAACTCCTGTAAAGCCTATTACATTAAAAATTCGAGGTACATACGATGGTTTGTAATAACAAACAGGCACTACTTTGCAATGCACATCAAAATATTATTACTGTATTATTATGTTAAAGAGGTTTTAGCGTATCTGGAATTGTTTCTTTAATTCTTTTATGCATAGAAAGGTACACTATATACTATACGCTAAGACAAACATTTGACTGACGTTAGATACAAACCATACCTAACTGTTCCGACTTATAGACAGCCTTAGAGATGAAATTCATTCAAAGACAGCCTTAGGGATGAAATTCATTTGTAATCCGGGGACTGCCAGTATTCAATACCCATGCTTATCAATACCCTAAAACCCTTATCAATACCCTAAAACGATGCTCCTTGAGGTGGCTGTCTGCAAACAATTTGTTACCGAGTCCTTAATGAGATAAGGAGTCAGAACGTAAACCAACTAGGTCATTGAGCACACCATTTAGCTCAGCTGACATCTTCATAAACTCGTCCACAAAGGAAGCAGTGCATTTGTTTACAGTCTGTGGCAAACCCCTTAGCTCATTTCTTATTAACAGTCTGTGCATCGCACTTTGAGCACTGCCCTAAAAGCCTCGCTTCTTCAGAGAGGTGCTGGATAGCGTTACAGGAAGGCAGGCAGGTACCACTACACAGTCAGGATCTCTAGCAGCAAACAGGCCTCAACACACTCGGTAATCACATTATATTTTAGTGGTCAACTTCAAAAGTTCTACACTCTCCTCAAGCCTTCTTTCACTCCTCTTTTACCTGCTCACTCTAAGGTGACTTCACTTCCTACTTAAGAGAGAAATAAATGGGCTCAGAATATGGGAACTCCATCCACTTTAAGGACACACAGACAAACCTATATTTACACCCGCTTTCACCTTCTCTTCTGGTTCACAATAAACAAAATGACTCTCCTAACCAGTCACCAATCTCTCCACCTGTGCCTTAGAGTCAACCCTTCTCAGAAGCCTTACACACTCACTTGCAAATCTCTTCTTTTGTATATTCAGTACTTCACTTGACTGGATCCTTTGCATTTTCATTTAAACAGGCTTAAGCCTCTCCCTTTTATAAAAAAGGAAATAAATAAATCCTCCTCAACTCCATTTTCTCCCCAGGTATTGCCTTCTCTCCTCCCCTTCAGAGGTTAACTTCACTACAAGCTGTCTACACTTTCCATCTCTTCACCTCCCACCCAGGGTTCAATCCACCCCAATCTGGCTTCCACATATACCTCTACCATGATCACCACGTTATTAAACCTAAATTTTTATAGTCCTCTCTTACCTGACCTTGCAGGAGGAGCACGACACTACTGCCTTTGTTAGCACTTTCTCTCCCTGGCTTCCATGACATTCCATTTTCTTGATTTTCTCCTATCTCTCCTTCTCAGTATTCTTTATAGGCTCATCCTCATCTAGAAGTCATTACATGTCAGAATTCCTCGAGGCTCGTCCAAGGTGATCTCACTCCATTCTCTGTAGGCTATCTCACCCACACTGCTTCAATTTTATCTGTCTGTTATTGGCTCTTAAAATGCACATTCCTCTACATTTTACTTACACAACAACTCAATATCTCCACTTGAAATGTCACAGCATCTTCAAATTCAACTCGTCCAAAACTAAACTTAGGAAATTCAACCCCCAAACCCAGTCCTTTCCAGGGTTCCAAATCTCCATCCCCTGCCCCCAGTGCAATTACACTAGTCTCTCTACCATCACCAACTCTTCCTGAATTAATGCAATAGACTCTAAATGATCTATCTGCATCCCCTCTGCCCCCTCCAATCTGCCATCCACACCACTGCCAGAGTGATCCTTATAAAATGTATATACGATCATGGTACTTTTTGGTTTTACAGCTGCCATTATTCTAAGAATAAAATTCAAAATTTAACAGTACTCTCAAGAATTCTGATTCATCCAAAACACTAGGTTGCCTCCAACCAGGGATCTTTCCAAGTGCCATTTTCTCTGCTTCATCTTATTTACTCTGTTTTACCTGCTTCTGTTTCCGCTCCCCCCTCCATGCCCGTAACAGGAAGTCTCTCACATTTAACTTTGCATTTCAGTATTGTTTATGAGCTGTTGTTTTTTTTTTTAATGAGCATTTTTTAAAATATTCCTAACAAAAGTGTAAAATTTTTTAACAACTGAAGAACACTCACTGGGAAGAAACAGCTACTAGTACACAGCGAAAAAGGCACAAGACCAATAATTAAGAAGCGAGCAGAAAGGAAAACAAACAGACCAAAAAGGGATAACTGGAGAAGTGAAAGGGGAACTTAATACATGATAGATGGGAGAGCTGAGCTGGGAAGATTAGTAAAAGCAGGTTAAATACATGACAAGCAAGTCAAAGTCTAGGAGATTGATGAGGACAGGAAGAAACATAAATCAACAAGTACCAGTACAGAGAGAGACAGACAGAGAGAAAGAGAGACAGAGAGAGACAGAGAGAGAGAGACGGATACCAGGAATCTCATGTTCTATAGGCTCTCTTCCTGGTTACGGTTAAAGCCGAACATGGGTAGTCAAGAGATGCCAGGAAGCTTACTCATCTATAATCTAAGTAAAATAATAACCTTTGGTATTCACAATTCCTAATTACTACAGAAAACTACATTTTTTTCTTTTAAATTTATTGTACTATGTACCCATGAAAAAATAAGAAGGTTCTTTGGGGAATAAGGTAGTTTTACAACTTCAAAGAGAAGAATATGGGATTTGAAAAAGGTCTGAAAGACTAGATGGGCATGCAAAAGCACGGAAGCAATTCAGCTGAGAGTTATACATTCATAAGCAGTTTTAAACGTGCCTTTTTTGGTAAAATATTTGAACATGCACCCTATATATGTGCTCTTTTATTATGTACATACACTACAGAAACTATACCCTGTACATAGTAAATCATATACATATAAGACATTTTTAAAAATGAAATAAATACCCCCCCCCCAAAAAAAAAACATCGCCATCAAGTTGATTTCAACGCATATTAACCCTATAGGACAGAGTAAAACTGTCCCATAGGGTTTACAAGGCTGTAATCTTTACGGAAGCAGACTGTCACATCTTTCTCCCACGAAGCAGCTGGTGGGTTTGAACCACCAACCTTTTGGTTATCAGCCCAGCGCTTAACCACTGAAATAAACAGTATTTTTAAATCCCTTGCTAATTACAATGGCTTCATACTACTGTCAGCTAATGTTCCAAGATGCAGTATGTACTTAAGGCATGGTTCATCATTAACAATGGAGCCGGTCAAAGAGTCCTCTTGATAATTCTGAAATGTTTAGGCCCACTTCTTGTTAGACCTGGTGAGATAAACATTGCTGTTAACCTCACAACAAGAGCCTATTAAGTGCGAGCTCTGTCACTCTAATGCTGTTGTGCTTATAAATTAGTATTATCTTTATCACATCTGAAAACAAGATTTGCAAAATTCAAATACTAAAGCTGGTGGAAAATTACAACTCCATCAACTGCATATATCTGATGAAACAATATCTGTAGAACTGAAACACGAATGGGGTCGCAACAGATCTCCTTGCTAGCTAACCCACACTGAGGGCACAGTCCGGTCCCAAGCGTCTGCCCATCCACACCACACTGGGGGAGTCATCAGATACAAGCAGTCTAATTTCTCTGGGCTTGGCCTTCTACATTTTTCTAAACTGGGGAGGAACTATGCCATCTGCACCCAACCTTGATTACAGACTTAAATGGAACGATTGTTACGTTGTTAACTGGACTTGAAGATCACTTTTTTTGGCTATTGCACAAGTGCCCTAAATTCTGCAATTTAGGGACTTTCCAGATTGCTGAGCTGAGGGGCTTTTGTGAGCAGCCTCCATAGGGGACTTCCCTAATAACTGAGATTAGGGGAGTTTTATGCCAGAGGCCTGGTCATGGCCTACCATAATCTTCAATCTTCTGACAGCCATTTTAGTTAAAAACGATATCAAAATCCATAAACCTACTTATCCAAGCATATGTAACTATGTTACAATCTGGGGGGAGAGGAAGGGGGACACAATAGGGTCTGCAGTATAGAAATCCCACTACCTCCAGACCAGCTGTGTACAGTTTGATAGGCTGTACAGTGCAAGAGACAGCCTGCCTAAGGAGACAAATGGGGACAGAAACGTAGCCTACATTCCACTTAAGGCCCACATCCCTCAGTGCTGCTACATACGCCAAGAGGGTGCCTTTTTCTAACTCATCCAAAGGTACCGTTGGGGCTTGCAGCAGCCCTGATTCCTCCTTCAGGCTGTCCCATAAACCATATGTGACATGTAGCCATTTGACATGAATAAGAGTGACCGTGACCATCTGTATATCAAGTACTTTTAAAACTTAATTTCTGCAAAGAAGTTCTGATTATTCTCCTTACCCCAATGGGTTGTATTTTACCTCGTGATGTGGCACACATTCCAATTTGGAGACTTCTGGTCTGGTGTGTATTTGAAAATGCAGGAACAAAAACAGAGAAAAAGGCCAAGGTCACAGAAAGAAATTTGAGAGACTTGTGCAGATAGGTGATGGTTTAATTTGGTGAGGTTCCTAAGAGAAAGTTAAAAAGAGACAGAAATCTAGAGATCTAAGAACCAAAAGCTTGCATATCAGTCACATTTGGGAGTATAAAAAAGCACAACACAATTAAAAAGTGGTCTTCTCACATCAGATTTGGGCCAGGGCAGAGTAACTAGAACTAAAACAAGCTTTCTGCCATCAACAACTATATAATTGGAAAACACATGAGACAACTGTTCTGAGGCCATGGACAAGAGGCAGTAAAAGACTGACCCCTGAGAGAAGTGAAACTCATGAGGTGAGTCCCCAAAATGTTCTGATTTTCTGCCTGGGGACTATTTCCTGATCATGGTGCAGGGAGCTGCAGCTCTAGCAGAACACAGCTGCAGAGCCGGGGATCAGAATTTGGGGCTATAGATGAGTTGGAATACATAGGGTAAAGCACTGGGAGAGGGGAGGTGCACAGTGGAAGGGCTCAGTAGTCTGTGTAGTGTTTCTCCAGGTCCTTGGCTGAAGGCTACCACACATGTGCAGAGCCAGACTACAGAACGTGTACCAGGGAGCAGCTGCTAAGGGACTGAGAGGAGCAGAGGTACTAGAGGTCAAGCAAGAACAATGAGAAAACACATAAAAAGATGGCAGTCTTAAATCTGAGCACATCAATTATTACTTAAAGTATAAATAGACCAACAAAAGTAGAAACTGACAGCCAGGATAAAAGAGCAAGACACAACTATATGCTATCCACAAGAGACAAATTAAAGGCTGAAAGTAAAAGGATAGAAAAAAATATACCATTCAAACAAAAAGTATAAGAAATCTGGTACTTGCTTTATTAATATCAGACAAAGAAGACTTCATGATAAAGTAGTACTAGAAATAAAGTAGGACACTTCATAATGCTACAAAGCGTGGGCAATTCATCAAAACAAAGCTTCAAAACACCTGTAGGAAAAACTAACCAGATAAAAGGAATAAAGAGACAAATCCACAGTCATGATTGAAGATTTTAATGCTTCTCTCTCTATAACTGATAGAACAAATACCCAAAATAAAAGAAAAATCAGTAAGAATATAGATTCGTACTACATTATCTAACCACCTTGACCTAACTGACATTTCCAGAACACTACACACAACTAGTAGAATCTAAATTCATTTCAAATGGACATGGAGCATTCACCAAAACAAACCACATGTTAGGCCATAAAACTCAATAGATTTCAGAAGATTTAAATCCTACAGAGTATGTTTTCTGACTACAATGAAATAACATATCTAGAAAATTCCACAAATATAAGTTAACACACTGCTAAGTAATTCATTGGTCACAGAAGAATCACAAGAGAAATTTTAAAATATTTTTAACAGAATGTTAATACAAACACATCAAAATTTGAGCCAGCTAACGCAATACTTAAAGGGAAAATTATACTTTTAAAGCAGAGACAAACATGAAATAAAATTAACAAAGTCAAAAGTTGGTTGATAGGCTCCTAGTAACAGTAACTAAGAAAAACCATGAATTATAAACAATGAAAACAAAAGACGGGACATCACTACAGGTTCTAAAGACATTAAAATGTAATAAGGGAATATTGTGACCAAATTTATGTCAATAAATTTGACAACCTACAGAAGGACAAATATTGCATAAGACCACTATTATAAGAACTCAAGAAAAGGTTTAAACACAGAAGAAAACATTCTTTGATGGTTAAGAGGGCGGAAAGGGCGGGAGACGGTTATTTACTAACTAGGTAGTAGATAAGAACTATCTTAGGTGAAGCAAAGGACAGCACTCACTACAGGGAAAGTCAGCACAACTGGACTAAACCAAAGCTAAGAAGTTTCCTGAATACAATCAAATACTTTAAGAGACAGAGTAGCAGAGGTAGGGGTCTGGGGACCATGCTTTCAGGGGGCATCTAGGTCAACTGGCATAGCAAAGCTTCTCAAGAAAATGTTCTGCATCCTACTTTGGTGAGTGGCGTCTGGGGTCTTAAAAGCTTGCAAGCGGCCATCTAAGATGCATCAATTGGTCCCAACCACCTGGAGTAAAGGAAAATGAAGAACACCAAAGACACAAGGAAAGTATTAGCCCAAGAGACAGAAAGGGCCACATAAACCAGAGACTTCATCAGCCTGAGACCAGAAGAACTAGATGGTGCCTGGCTACCACCAATGACTGCCCTGACAGGGAACATAACAGAGAGTCCCTGATGGAGCGGCAGAAAGATGGGGCACAGAACTCAAATTCTAGTAAGAAGACCAGACTTAATGTTTTGACTGAGACTGGAGGTATCCTGGAAAGTTTGGCCCCTGGATTCTCTATCAGCCCAGAACTAAAAAAATTTCCAAGACCAACTCTTCAGACAGGGATTGGACTGGACTGTGGGACATAAAGTGATATTCGTGAGGAGTGTGCCTCTTAGCTCAAGTAGATGCCTGTGCAGCTTCTGTCTGGAGGTGAGATGGGAAGGCAGAGAGGGTCAGGAGCTGGTTGAATGGACATGGGGAATCAGGGGTGGAAAGGAGGAGTGTGCTGTCACAGTATGGGGAGAGCAATTAGAGTCACATAACAATGTATGTATAAATTTTTGTATGGGAACAATAAATAAGTGACAACCTAAATGAAATGGGTAAATTTCCTGGAAAAATTTACTAAAATGGATTCAAAAAGAAAGAGAAAATTTGAATAGCCTATATTTACTAAAAACACTAAATTTCTAATTAAAAAAAACTTCCCAAAAAGAAAACTTCAAGCTCGGATAGATTCACTGATGAATTATGTCAAATATTTAAGAAACAATACTATTTTTACAAAAACTCTTTCAGAAAACAGAGGTAGAGGGAATCCTTCACATCACATTTTGAGGCCAGTCATACAGGATCGACATGAATCAGAATGACTGAAAGGCAACTAACGACAACACTACTCTGATACAAAAAATCTGATAGATACAAGAAGACTCCATGACCAACAACCCTCATGAAGATTTAAAAAAAAAAATTAAATATTAGCAAATCAGAAAATATAGGAAAAGGTTAATACATCATGACTAACTCACCCACTGTCATCAAGTCGATTTCGACTCATAGCGACCCCACAGGGTTTCCAAGGCTGTAAATCTCTATGGAAGCGGACCGCCACATCTTTCTCCAGCAGAGCCACTGGTGGTTTTGAACTGCTGACCTTTCGATTAGCAGTCAATTGCTTTAATTACTGCGCCACCAGGGCTCCTAAATCATGAGCAAGTGCAGTACATCTCAAGAATTGGTTTAACATCACATATACCACATGTAAACAAGTACTATCAAAGTGACCATATTTACAACATAAAGGAGAAAACCTGTATGGTTACTCAATAGATAAACTTTTGACAAAATTCATCACACATTCATGATTACAAACTTTTAGCATACTTGGAATAGAAGAGGACTTCCTCAATTTGATAACAGGCATGTATAAAAAAAATTAACAGATCTAACACATTAATGGTGAACTACTGAATGTTTTCCTCCTAAAACCACAAACAAAGCAAGGGCGTCCTCTCTCAATCAATACTGAAATTCAGCTTCTATCCAGTATTGTAGTAAAGTCATAGCTAGTGCAATAAGGTAAGAAAAATACAATATAAAGAACAGAAAGAAAGAAGTAAAACTAAAATAAAACTATTTGTAGGCAACATGTCTACACAGAAAATCCTAAGAAATCAAAAAAAAAAAAAAAACTACTGGATTTAATAATTGGGTTGAGAAAAGTAACGGGATACAATCAATGTACAAAAACCAACTGTATTTCAATTAACTAGCAGTAAACAATTGGAAATTACATTTTTAAAAACATTGTTTACAAATAATATTATCATCAAATATTTAAGAACAAATTTAACAAAAGATGTAAAAGACATCTACACTGAAAACTAAAAAAACAGTGCTGAGAAATTAAACATCAAATGAGAGATATAACATTCTCACGGACTGAAAGACTCGATATTGTTAAGATCATCTCTCAAACTGGTCTCTAGATTCCGTACAATCCCAATCAAAATTCTAGCAGGCTTTTTTTGTAGAAACTAAAAAGCTGATTCTAAAATACATGAAGAAACATAAATGACTTTAAAGAGTCAAAACAATTTTGAAAAATAACCAAACTAGTGGTCTTTCATTATTCAATTTGAAGCTGAAGAGCTAGACATATCCATCAACAGAAAAGTACAGAAATAGAACCATACGCATATGGTCAATTGATTTTTTTTTTTTTTTTACAAAAATACCAAAGTAATACAATGGAAAAAGTGCTCTTTTGCTTTAACTTACGGTTTTTTAAAAAATGAATCTCAATTGCTACCACACACAAAAAAATTACTCAAAATGGATTACAAATCTAAATATGTTAAAACTATAAAATACTACAAGATAGGAGAATATCTTAATAAACTTGGTTAAGCAAACGTTTCTTAGACAAAACAGAAAAATCACTAACCATAAAAGACAAAAATTGGTAAACTGGATTTGATCAAAATGAAAAACTTATAGCTCTTCAAAAGATACCATTAAGAAAATGAGCAGGCAAGCCAAAGCAGAGAAAATATCTGCAATCCATGTTCCCAAAAAAGGATAGATGAGAATGTTTACTTCTCATTAAAAAGACGAATGACCTAATTTTTTAAAAATCTGTAAAAAACTTGAGCTGAAATTTCACCTAAAAAGATATGAGAGTGGCCAATAAGCACAGGAAAAGATGTTCATCATTATTCATCAAAGAAATAAAAAATTAAAACCATTAAGTATCACTTCACACCTATCAGAATGGCTAAAATTAAAAAGACTGACAATATCCAGTGTTGGCAAGTATGGCAACTGGGACTCATTGCTGGGTTGTGTAAAATGGTACAAGTATAAACATACATTTTCCATACAAACAAGAAATTCCAATTCTAATTATCTGCCCCCCCAAAAAAACTCCGTTGCTGTCAAGTCCATTCCGACTCATAGCGACCCTATAGGACAGAGCAGAACTGCCCCATAGGGTTTCCAAGGAGCAGCTGGTGGATTCGAACTGCTGAACTTCCGGTTAGCAGCTGAGCTCTTAACCACTACACCACCAGGAACATATCCACACGAAGACTTGTCTACAAACATTCACAACAGGTTTATTCATCATAGGCCCAAAGAGAAAACAATATTAATTTCTACCAACAGCTGAATGGATAAACTGTGTATAGAACTGATACAGACAATACGGATCAATCTTAAAAACTGTATGCTGAGCATAAGACACCAGACACAAAATAGCACAAAATGTACTATTCCATTTCTGTGAAATTCTGAAACAGGCACATCAGATCTGGTTGCAGGGAGAGGGGGAGACTGTCTGCAAAAGCAGCAGAGAACTTTCTAGGGTGAGGAAAATGGTCTATGTCTTAATTAGGATAGTGGTTATATGGGTGTATGTATCTATCAAAACTCATTAAATTATACACTTAATATGTATGTACATTATTGTATGTAAAGTATATATCAACAATGTTGATTTGAAAAATTTAAATGATCTCATAATATTTTCATATATGTTAGTCTTTTTCATACTCTATTAAATTAAAGGGACACTGGGAGACAGAAACACATCTTATACTTCCACATTTTTCCATAACAAAACCAAAACCCACTGTCGGCGAGCCAATTCTGACTCATCGCGACCCTACAGGACAGAGGAGAACTGCCCCATAATATTAAATCAGTAAATTTACTAACTTGACTGACGGTGAAGAGAAACGTCAAATTTGAGGATGATACTTCAAATATGAAAATACTATTGATCTTTGTTTATATCTTGTCCTCATGAAATGATTTATAGTTTTCATCAAAAAAAGTTAAAAAAAAAAATCACCTAATCTCCCAAGACTATGGCCCCTGGACACCCTGCTAACTCAGAACTGAAACCACTCCTGAAGCTCACCTTTCAGCCAAAATTAGACTGGCCTATAAAACAAATAATAACACACGCAAGAAACACGCTTCTTGTTCAGTCAAGTATACGAGGCCAAATGGGCAACACTTGCCGAAAAGCAAAGACGAGAAGGCAGGAAGGGACACAAAAACTGGACAAATGGATATCGGAAACCTGGAATGGAAAGGGACAGTGCTGATACAATGCAGAGATTGCAACCAATGTCACAAAACAATTTGTGTAGAAATTTTTGAATGAGAAATTAATTTGTGCTGTAAACTTTCACCTAAAGCACAATTAAAAGAAAAAAAACTCACCTATATAAGACCAAATCCGGACTTCGAACCAGTTCAGTCATGGCCAACAAAGAGAAATTGGAACAGACTCGAATTTTTTAAATTTGGGTGAACCAGAACGATAACCGGAACAGGAAAAATGACGAGTTGAAGCCCTGGGATGGGAGACTCAGAAGAGGCATACTAAGCCATTTCAAGAGTCTGATGCACAGGATTGATTATTGGCAGGACTGTGGAAAGCAACACACATTCACAGCAGCACAGCTGACTGCCATCTTTGAGTAGGGCACCACTGTTTCCAACTCTGCTCAAAATCTGATGGGCAAGAGATCTGGTTGCTATGCAACACATATGCTGCCCTTGTTTTCTAAGAGGGAGATTAGATTTCTAGCAGGGCTTCAACCCGTAATTTTTCTTGTTCCAGTTATTATTCTGGTTCACTCAAATTTTAAAACTTCGGTTCTGCTCCAGTTTTGCATCCTCAGCCATGACTACTACAGGAAGAACCAGTTTGAAGCCCTGGACCAAACGGTCAACAATTACTTTAAAACAAAGATGAGAATGTAAGGGGGCAGGGAAAAAAGATTAATGGAAACGGACCAACCAGAATGGAAATAATGAGAATGTTCACATACTGTGAAGAATGTAACGAATGTAAATGAACAACTTGTGTAGAAACTGTTTAATGGGAACCTAAACTATTGTGTAAACCTTCACCAAAAACACAATAAAATACTATTTAACAAAAAAAGAACTAAAAGAAGTAATCAGCTCTTAGAAGAGACAGTTAACTACCTTGTAGACTGCCAGTAAAGACGTCTCAGGAAACCAATTGGTTCTTATATTTTACTCTCCCTGGACAAATACTGTGACCCTTTTCAAAAGTACGCTGTCAGTATTCTTTAAAAATAGCTCTTAGAGTGTGCTATTCTTTGGCTAAACAGCAAGTCAATACCACAAGATATTTCACAGTGTTATAACATTCCTCCAGGATCAGCTTGTCTCCTGACTTAGCAATGTACCTAAAAAAAAAAATTTCTAAGCTCTTTCCTCTTTTGTGGATATAACTGCATACTAAGAAAGGACAGTAAAGGCTGAGGTAGTGACCCACCTCTAGCTTATGGGCACTCATCCTCATTCCTTCTCACGTGTAGCCTTAAATAAGGTCAGTTTAGACCAATGTTCTCAGGAGTAGGCTTGGTCCTGCCTCCAAGGAGCGCTTTGGAACACTACAAGTAGACTGTTAGCTAGTCTGCTTGTGTCTCAGCATTTATAAATTGTAATACTTTTTTGTTGTTACAAATTAGCTTTATTCTAATTCTCCATTTTACAAACAGCTAAGGTATTACACTAATTTTTATAAAAAGTAAGAGTTAATATTTATTTTCTATGAATCTCATTTTAGAATAACAAAGGGAGCATCAAAAAGTACTCAACAGAAAGGGAAACTATGTCTGATACTGTTTTGCAAACTATCAAGTTAAACCTTAAATTGCAGTGTTAATTTTCTAAAGAATCCTCTTATGATCAATTGTATTTTGGAACATATTACTGCTTGAGTTAAAAAATACTAAGGTTTAACATTATGCTCTAGAATCCCAAAACTACACCAAATTAGGCTCTCTTGGGGGAAGGGTCTGGAAATCTAATTTGAAAACCCTATCTAAATCTAAGGAAACCCTGGTGGCACAGTGGTTAAGAGCTAAGGCTGCCAATCAAAAGGTCAGCAGTTCAAATCCACCAGGTGCTCCTTGGAAACTCTATGCAGCAGTTTTACTCTGTCCTGTAGGGTTGCTATGGGTCAGAATTGACTCAACGGCAACGAGTTGTTTTATTATTTAAATCTAAAAGAGAAGAGTACAAACTGCAATATACGTGGCCTCAACAAAACCTTTTCTGCTTGGCCCACAGCATGGGCTTAGATGTGTGTGTGTGTGTGTGTGTGTGTGTGTGTGTGACACATGCACACAGAGAGAGAGAGATGATCTCCCATTCTGGTTTTGATCTGTGCTTCTTATGTGATTGTTGAGCATTTCAGTATCCTCTTTGGTGAAATGTC
>NW_004444029.1:9521713-9532752 GCF_000243295.1 Trichechus manatus latirostris
AACTGCAATATACGTGGCCTCAACAAAACCTTTTCTGCTTGGCCCACAGCATGGGCTTAGATGTGTGTGTGTGTGTGTGTGTGTGTGTGTGTGTGTGTGTATTCTTAATTACTTGCCAATATCCAACACACCCAATTCCTCACTTGACAATATGGTTAGGTTCCAAAGACCATGTTGTTATGTGAAAATCAGTGTTATGCAAAAATGGATGACCACATCAGATCAAAAATGGAGGATGACTACATCATTATATAACTGCCAATTACATCATTACATAACTGCCAAACCACTGAGAATCATGGCCCATCCAAGCTGACACATAACCTTAACCATCATAGCCAGTGTTACTCTTGCCTCGTACCTCAGTGTTCGTTACTGCCAGACATATGCAATAGATACTAGGTTTTTTACTACTATCGTAAATGTGAAACGTCAGATAACAAGACAGTCGATTAACGAGTGGGTATACTAGAGAAATTTTACACAAAAATCTGGACTTTAGGCTTCTCACTAAAGAAAAAAAGAAGCACCTTCAGCACTGGCTCTGAACTCACATGACAATGTGTTAGAGCTAGGCAGTTTGCCTCCCCTTGTCACTCCCCACCGTTCCCTATTATTTTACCTCCAGGCTGACAGTTCACCAACTCTATATGTGCTTAGCCCCTGTAGATATTGTAGTTTGACCCATGATGCCTGTATGCACAAGTTCATTAGAAAAATGAAGGGCAGAGACAATCAAATGAAGCACGTTTATTGAGTTCTGCAAGTATTGTCTAAACTTCTGCTTCCGCTAATATGAAAATCAGTTCACAAGGAAAAGAGAGAAAATACCCAAGTACTAAGACTCAGAACAGTATTTTTAATTTACTGAAGAGAACCCTAGCCTTTTTTAGAGGTGTATTTTAAAGTATAATTTGTTAGTCTTTTTCTTAATATTAAAAAACATACATATATCTTCGATCTAAATGCTTTCTTTGAACTCTCACTTACAACATAAATACAAAGATAAGAATATCTGCAGACTGGAATTACTTAGAACGTTTTGAAAAGTCTGGAAATGGAACTGCAAACTAGTTTCAGAATTGAGGATCAGAGCTTTTATTACTCATGTTCTCATTCCTTCAGGTCCAAATGTCATGGCCTGGCACCCGATAAATTTTAAGTTTAGAGTTATGCAAAATTCAGATCCGAATTGGCTACTAGCCTATTTAACCATTTAAAATACAAACCTGAGAATATGTCTGAAAGTTAAGAACTAAGATTTAAGTTTCGCCTGTGCTAACTCTCCAACAAGTAGTTTAAAGGATCTAAGATTTTACTTTACTTGCAGGCTAACAAATAAGCATACAACAGTTTCATGGATGCTGGCAGAAGACACAAGACACTCCATGGTCAGAGATCAAGGGTAGTTTACTACTTACTCACAGTAACAGCATAAACCAAAGCTCTCAGAAATCTCTAAATCTACCCTGGCCAAAAGTACTACCTTTGGCACTCATGGCTATTAAATCCACATATCAGGAAAGCATCACTGAAAAGGACCGTTCCAAGCCTTGCCCATAACTCACACAACAGTGAAACATGACAGCATAGGTCCCTGGGTACATGGCTTCCAACTAAAAAGAACCCTTTCTCAGATTTCGTCCTGTGAGACTTGTGTGAGAGCACCCTAAAACTTGAGGCACTCGACATAACTGGAATGGCCGGCACAGGTCTGAACTGAACTCCATTTTGCTTTAGGCCTCTACTTCTGTCTTTGGAAAATTTTCCACTCTTGTAAAATTTTAACCACTTTAGATTAAGAAATGAAGAAGCAAGAACGCGGTTAGACATGTGATAAGAGTGTTCCAGGAAGAGGCTGTAAAAATAGTTTTGAAAATGCTTGAGCAGATTGTGGTCAGAATGTTCTCAGAAAATGTTTGTAAATGCATGTCACAAACAAGATCAGCTGATAAAAGAGTTGTTGGCTGCATTGTATAAAAACACTCTTTACCCCCATCTCAGTGGAGCACTTAGTACTTTCACTTTGTGCTGCCCAGCTCGAGCTGTTCAATTCCTTCAATAAAACTCTTTGCTTTTTACAGAATAAAGACTTTGACTTTTCAACAGCCTTTAACTGACTTAAAATTTAAACTCGCTCAAGATCACCATACACCAGAAGTACACTCTCACTGCAAGCAGACAGCTATCCCAAGACAGCATATCAAGTAGATAATGTCATGAAATGGACAGCTTCTACCCAACATCACGAATTGATATCCACCTGGTTTCTCATACTTCTTCCCAGGATGCTTCTTCATTGCTGTTATGGACTGTACTATGTCCCTCAAAAACATGTGTTGTAAATTGTAAACCCTACACCTGTGGATGTAATCCCACTTGGAACAGGGTTTTCTTTGTTATGTTGATGAGACCATATTAGTGTTGGGTATGTCTAAAACCTAGCCACTTTCGAGACATAAAAGGAGACTATCGTATTTTTACTCAAATTAACTCATTACACATTTTTTGCCAACTGCACCCTCCCCGAGCACAAGATTATGTTCATAAGTGCACTATGCTAAACTTTTTTTACAGCAACATGCATAAAAATACAATAAGCAAAAAAAGCACAAATAAAAGGGAAGATACATGCTGTCATGGATTGAATTGTGTACCCCAAAAATGTGTGTATCAGTTTGGCTAGGCCATGATTCCCAGTGTTGTGTGGTTGTCTTCTATTTTGTGATTGTAATTTTACATTAAAGAAGATTAGGGTAGGATTGTAATACTACCCTTACCCAGGTCACATCCCTGATCCAACGTAAAGGGATTTTCCCTGGGGTGTGGCCTGCACCACCTTTTCTCTCTCAAGAGATGAAAGGGAAGCAAGCAGAGAGTTGGTGACCTCATACCATCAAGAAAGCAGTGCTGGGAGCAGAGTGCGTCCTTTGGACTGGAGTCCCTGCGCAGAGAAGCTCCTATCCGGGGGAACATTGATGAGAAAGCCGACAGAGAGAGAAAGCCTTCCCCTGAAGCTGACGCCCTGAATTTGGACTTTTAGCCTACTTTACTGTGAAGAAATAAATTTCTCTTTGATAAAGCCATCCACTTGTGGTATTTCTGTTGTAGCAGCACTAGATGACTAAGACACATGCCATGTAGAGATCGCCAAGGGGTCAAGGAATGCCAGGTCTACAGAAAGTCAAAGAGAGTTTCCCTAAGAGATGATATGGAGAGAACCTTCTAGAGTCGGTGCCTTGAATTTGAACTTCTAGCCTCCTAAACTATGAGAAAACTACTTTCTATTTTTTAGAACCACCCACCTGTGGTATTTCTGTTACAGCAGCATTAAGAAATAACTGCCTAATCCATTATATTGTTAATTCTACTGTCTCACTGTATCATATATAATGAATCCCAAACTGACCTCCCTATTAATAATCTTAACATTATTCTAATAATAGGAAAAAAATGCTTCAATTAGATTATGACAGGCAGTATCAACTGCAAAACCAAATTACAAAGCAACAATTGAACTCTCTTGCTAAAGCAGTACTAGATAATATAATAGCCAGAGATTACCTACTCACAGAACAAGGTGGTGTATGTTCTGTAACCAATACTTCCTGTTGTATTTACATAAATAACTCTAGTTTAGTAGAAAAAGAAATACAAGCAATACAAAAAAATGCAAACTGGCTAAAAAATTCTAACCCATTTGATCTTTTCAGTGGATTTAATCTAAGACCACAGGGCCCTTGACTCAGAGGAATCTTCCAGGCTCTAAGAATTACCCTCATTATAGTTCTTGTAATAATCTCCCTAAAAAGATGTGTTTCCTCAAAAGTCTTAAATGTTCTCCAACAGTCTCACATTCAACAAATCACTGCCATTCCTCTGTAACAACAAAGATGTAGCAAAGAAGCCATAGATGCTGAGATGTCATATACGTGTGCAAACAAAACAAATTAAAAAGAAAAGGACTCGCCTGAGGGAGACTGAGCAACATGTCGATTTGGTCACATCTTCAGGAAACACTACTGAAGAGATGATCAAAAGGGAGTGTTGTTACACGTTTTTATAGAGGCAAGAATTAAAATGGCTTCCCTGGGTCAAGAACCAAACAAAAATTAGACCATAAAAAACAACTTTATGCAGAATCTAAATTTAGACAAGTTTTCCTTATCAGCATAAGTAAGCAGGCATTAGCAATACTTATCAGCATGAGTTAACAACATTCATACAATTAAGATAAACCACCTTAGCATTCAGTGACCAACTTTCCCAAAAGAAAAAAATTAAATGTGATTAACCAATCAGAGCAAAGAGCAATGTTAACTGCCTAAACTCAAGCCCCCTCACCATTTTTAGTTTGGGATGTCCCCAGTTTGTGAATAGTTTCTCACTTAGTAAACCCTGTTAACTTCAATCGACTTAATGATCAAAGTTTTCTTTTCAACAATATTAAAAGTAATTTTCCCAGTTACTTTGTACTTTTTAAAAAGAGGTGTTCAAGTATTTTCAATATTAAATCTTAAAAACCCCAGAGGCACCAAAATGTCACAGCCTTGAAAATCCGATGGTGCAGTTCTATTCTGCACACATGGGGTCGCCACGAGTGGGAATTTATTTGACATCAACAACAAGTCTATTAGAAGAAATAATCACTGTGCTTGTAACTTACTATCAGTATTTCAAACCTGTTAACCTTAGCAGTGAGAACTGCCTGTCAAAAGTCTCATTACACAGTAACAAACATCACAAAAAGAGAACAACTGTAACTTCAACATTTCCAGCTGTGATCTACAAAACACAAGAAAACCCGGCACCTCAAATCGCTCTGGATTGTTCCATTCCTCTTCGGTCTCTCAAAATAAAGACAACAAAACCCCGTCTCTTGGTTCCTTTGTCCCCATCGGAGGGGACTCAAGGAGGTAACGGACCCAAACGTGCAAGATAGGAAACAGACGGCATCCACTCTGCAATCAATCATCAAACAAAGTCCCCATGCCCGAATCCTCCTCCTTCCCCTCCCCCTCCAGCTCCAACAACGCGGGTCTACACACGACGATTGGAATCTCATGGACTCGGACAAAGCTCTGGGGACGCGGCGGGGAGCACTGGCGACAGGACGGTCTGAGCGGTTTGCAGAGCACGGGTCGCTGCCGCCCCCTGCTCCCCGGGCGGCGACCCCTCACCTTGGGTGGCGAAGGGCGACGCTCCGGGCGGCGATCCGGGCGCCGGCGCGGGCGGCGGGGTGTCGGCAGAGCCGAGCAAGGGCGCGGGCAGCATGAGGAAGCGCTGCGGCGCGGGCAGGCAGCGCTGGCAAAAGGAGTGCAGGCAGGGCAGCAGCTTGGGCGCACGGCTCTGGATGTTCTGGTGGCACACGGCGCAAGTGTCCAACAGGTTGAGCCGGGCCGCCTCGCCGCCGCGCTCCGAGTCTGGGCCCTGCCGGCTCTCGGCCTCGTTCTCCCCGCTCGGCGCCGCCGCCGGCCCCCCGGAGGCCGCCGCCGGGCCCGCCGCGCCCGCCACCGCCTTCTCCACAGCCACCTCCATTGTCCTGCCCCCGCCGCGCCGCCGGGGAAGGAGCGCCTCCGCCCGCCCGCCGCGACCTCCGCCTCCTCAGGCCGCCGGGAGAGAGCGCGCGGGTGAGTGACGAGGGAGGCCAAGCGGCCGTCTCAGCCGGCCCGCCTCCCGTACGCGGCCGGAAGCAGAGTCTGTCAACGAGGACCGGTGCTCGCACCGGGGGCTGCGCCCTCCTCCTCGCCAACCGCCGTCCGCCCCGCCTTTCTCCCGGCCGGTCCGCCGGCCCCACCCACCGCCGGCCCAGCAACTAGCGCCGCACCGCGCGCGCCGCCCAATCACCGCCCAGCCTGGCGCGGGGGCGGAGCCGGCGGAGCCCTCGAGGTCCTGGAGGGAGGTGGAGGGGGCGGGGAGATCCCAGGCCCCGCCCCTAAGCTGCGCGCCCCGCAGCCTCCAATTGGGCCTCGGCGGGGCTGCGCTCCGGTGCGAAGATGAGAGCGCGTTTGTTAGCCACTGAGCTCTTGATTGGGCCTGCCAGTGTCGGCCCCGCCTGGGGGCGTAGCCGGCTCCTCGTTACCCAGCAAGCTTCTGATTGGGCCCACCTAAGTCAGCCCCGCCTAGGAGCGGAGCCTCCCTCTCCACGCCGCTAAGTAAGTAACTGCTTCAGAAATTCTGGTTTCCTCCTACACGCGGGACTGGTGTACCCACGGCTGCCATCGAGTGGATTCGACTCATAGCGACCTTATGGGACAGAGTATAACTGCTCCGTAGAGTTTCTAAGGCTGTAATCTTTAGGGGAGCAGATTGCCACATCTTTCCCTGGCGGAGCACCTGGTCGGTTAGCAGCAGAGAGCTTAGCACTGCACAAACAGGGCTTTCTAAACAAGGATTAAATATAGTAGGAGACGAAGACGGGGTAGTGAAAACAAACAAGAAGAAAAAACTTTGAGTAAAAATACTGCACAAAAAGGATACTGCGGAGGCAGCCTTCATTGGCAGCCTGAATTTACTCACCTCTGTGAGATGAGTGAGGAAACCCTGGAAGCTTAGTGGTTAAGAGCTACCGCTGCTAACCAAAAGATCGTCATTTAGAACCCCCCATGCGCTCCTTGGAAACCCTATGAGGCAGTTCTCCTCTGTCCTATAGGGTCGCTAGGAGTGTGAATCCACTCGACAACAGGTTTGGTTTGGCTTTTTTCATATGACGAGTGAGGAGCCGTGGTGACATAGTGGTTAAGAGGTACAGCTGCTAACCAAAAGGTCCTCGGTTCGAATTCACCAGCTGCTTCTTGGAAACCCTATGGGGCAGTTCTACTCTGTTCTATAGGGTCTCTATGAGTCGGAATCAACTCCATGGCAATGGGTTTGGTTTTGGTTTGCTGATGAGTGATAGGAGCCCTGGTGGTGCAGTGGTTATAGAGCTCTGCTGCTAACCGAAAGGTCAGGGGTTCCAACCCACCAGCGGCTCTTCTGGAGAAAGATGTGGCAGTCTGCTTCTGTAAGATTTATAGTCTTGACAACCCTAGGGAGCAGTTCTACTGTTCTATAGGGTCGTTATGGGTCAGAATCCACTAGACGGTAATAGGTATATCAGAAGTCACACAACTTTTCATTCAAAGAAATGGCCAAGCTTTCAAGGAGCTTGAAATGTAGAAAACAGGATGGGAAAACCCAAGAATGTTTAAAAAAGAAATTGTGTTTTTAAAGTACAAATGAAATAGTAAACCAAAAACCTCGGACACGTGGGTCTGCTCCATAAGGTTTTCATGCTTATGACTTTTCCTTCAGAAGTACCTCTGGGTGGGTGGGTTCCAAGTACCAACCTTTTCGTTAGTAGCCCATTGCTTAACGGTTTGGGGCACCCAGAGACTCCAAATGAAGTGTTGTTGGTGTTGTTGTGTACCGTTCAGTCAATTCTGACTCACATAGACCCTGTATGACTGAGTGGAACTGCCCCATAGGGTTAGGTTTCCAAGGAGTGGCTGGTGGATTTGAACTGCCGACCTTTTGTTCTGCAGCCGAACGCTTAACCACAGGGCCACCAGGACTCCAATCTTTATGGGAGCAGATTGTCAGGCCTTTCTAGCAAAGTGCCACTGGGTGGGTTTGAACCGCCATACTGGATCTTAAAGGAAAATGGGATGAGGTCAGGAAAGACTTTGTTGAGACTGAGCCTATGCTGGAAGACTCGATGGCAACCGGTAAGGGTGAACTCTAGGCATCGTAACCCTCCAGTGAAACCTTCTCCATTCTTCCCCTACTGTCAGCCTCTTTCCTAAGCAAGTCCTCAAATTCACTCTCCAGAGTAAAGTTCCCCTACTTAATGGCACTCACTGTCTATTTACAGTATATGGTACAGGTTTCTTACACCTTTGCATAAGAGTCACCTGGGAAGCTTATTTAAAAGCAGATTCTAGGGCCCACCCCCAATTTGAATTTAGCAAGCATCTTCTATGGTTCTGATCTGGGTGGATCAGGACCACCCTTAGAGAAAGAGACCTACCTATCCCAAATTTCTTAGCCCACCTACCAGTCCCTTAAGGAGCCCTAGTGGCACAGTGGTTAAACACTCAGCTGCTAACCTAAAGGTTGGCTGTTCGAAGCTACCCAGAAGCTCCTCGAGAGAAAGACCTGGCAATCTGCTGCTGTAAAAATTACTGCCTAGGACACCCTGTGGGGCAGTTCTACTCTGTCCTATACGGTTGCTATGAGTTGAAATCGACTCAACGGCAGTGGGTTTGGTTTTGGGTTACCAGTCCCTGCCTGATTTCATCCCTATACCCAGGGCTGGATTAAGGCATGTGATGAACACTGATAATTTGTGGTGCCCCTCCTCTGCTTACACATTCTAATGGAATATGGGAGTTATATGTGTATATATACATGTATATGTGTGTCTTAGCTATCCAGGATGTAACTTCTTTTTAAATGTGACTGTAATATTGGCAATTGAATGCAAAAGTGGCGTATGTCATTTTAGTGGAATGAAATGAACTGGATTATAAAATTTTTAGTAGATGCAAGATACTAAGATTTTTACTATATAACACATTTTCTACAAAAAAAATATTCCACATATTCTACAACAAAGAAAATGAGTCAGTGAATTTAGTGGTTTCAACAATCAACGTAAAATTCTGTTGATCACTCCCACCTCTTGTTTATTAGAGAAAGAAATAGTATACTCCCAAGAGACCGTCAGAGATAAGGAGTTTCGATTACAAGGGAGGGGACTGTAGGAGACAGATGTCAACGAAGATGTTGAAATGGTAGGGGCCTCATAGCTTAAACAACCTTGTGCATGGGCGCCCTCGTGACCTTCGTGAACTTTATTTCTAGCAGGAACGTTCTCATGCCCTGGAGCTGTTATCAGTTTTATTTAGTGCCCTGCCAGTTCTCTTCCCCTGTGGCACTTGCTTTTCCTTGTGTCCTGTCTGCTTGGCATCTCCGGGTCTTCGCTTTGGACAACTGGCGCCTCTGTTTTTTTGATGCCCTAAGCACGAGCTTACTTACCTTCCTTATTGGGTAATCCTTCCCCCGCCCATCCCCTTCTCAGGCTGAAGTTCCAACCACTCCTACTTTATGCTGCAGCAATTTAATGCTTCCCTGATTTCCACATGCCGTTCCCACAGCGCTGGAATGCCCGTCCCTCAAAATTCACATTGGGGGTCAAAGACTTACCTGATGTTCCCCAGGCCCACGCCAGACCAGTCCTTCATCCTTCTCCAGTCCTCGTTGTGCGCTCTATCTCTCTGACGCTGCACTTTGAAATTCGTTGTATCCTAAAAAACAACAAAAACGAACCCTGTGCCGTAGATTCTGTAGACTTACAGCTACTCTGTCCTCGGAAAGCAAGTTCTGTACTCTAAATTACTGCTTTTAATATGCTAATAATCTGTTAGAGAACTGGTATACAAGAGTCAAGCAGACTAAATCATGCCCCTCTCCTTCCCTCAGGCGGTGGTGGTGAGGAAAAATGAAAAGTAAAATTGGGGAGGCTTGTTTTGAGTGCGTTTCATATAATTTGATACAACCCATTAGTTTAAAGTTCCTGAAATTGCCATGGATAAACTAATTCAGACAAAATTAACTTCCATATTTAATCACATATTAATTATGTGATTAATAACTCACATAATTAATCCAATCATACGTTTTAGTTTGTTCAAATATATATGACTTCTCTTGCTTTATTTTTAAGTCCAGAAAATGAGAGTTTATTGTTATTGTTGTTGCTTTGTTTTTTAATGCATGTGCTTTTCTTCTTTGAATATTGTTGTTCTCCCAAGTATGTTGCAAACACATTTCACGAAGACCCACACTACCAGTAGATTATTCTTCCACTACCAGTACATTATTCTTCCTTGATTACAGCTCTCAGTCTTTGTTCTGCAGTTATCTTGCTCTGTAATTGTCTATGGCTCCCCATTGCACCCAAGGCTCCCCACAATTTCATCCCTATCTGATCTTCCAGCCTGATCTCCACAACTTTTTCACACCTGGCCCATGTTCAGCCCAGTTGGAAGACTTGCCATTCTCTAAACTGTATCACTACCACTGCCACCACCTCTGAGAGAGGAGAGAAGAGCTCTCTGGGCTGAAGAGAAGGGAGCCAGCAAGGAGAGCAGGAGTTTTAGATGCTGGTGAAGATTTCTCATGCCACCCCACAAAAGTGGTGGTGGCGGATGGGAAATTCTAGAACTTCCAGATACGTTTAAGGAAATCATTTCTGAATAGAACCCTCGGAAGTTGAAAGGCATGTCTAGGCAAGAGGATAAAAATAACTGCCTCTCCCCCAGTCTCCTATAGCTTTAGTTGTTGTTATTAGATGCTGTCAAGTCGATTTTGACTCATACCAACTCCATTTGACAGAGTAAAACAACCCTATAGGGTTTCTTAGGCTGAAATCTTCACAGAAACAGATTGCCAGGTCTTTCTCTCACAGTGGCTGGGTTGGTTCAAACTGCCAACCTTTTGGTTAGCAGCTGAATGCTTAACTGTTGCACCTACAGAGCTCCTTAAGGCACAAGGAAAGGTTTCTGTGCCTCCAGAGGTAGTTGAAAGACCTGAGTGACTTGAGGCCTGGTGGAGAGCACAAGGAGGATGCAGCGTGCACGGACTGTCTCAGTGGTGACCTTGGGGTTAGATGCCCACAGCCAAGAACCAATGGACACAGGGGCATTCTGTGAGCATTGTGGGTAGAGACTGCCCAAGGACCCCGTGTCCCTGTGCACACATACCGTGGCTCTATTAAACCCTTGGTACTTTAAATTGACTCCAGAGAGAGGGGAGAATGCATAGTTGTCGACCAAGTTTAAACCTGAAATGGTGATCAAAGACAAAACAAAACCAAAACCTAAATTAAGTAACTGAGAATCTGACCAGAATAGGTTTTTTGCCTTCAGGAAGATAAAAAGTTCACTTGTCCATCTAAGATACAACTATTGGTCTCTACTTATCTGGAGCAAAAGAGAAAGAAGGAAACTGAAGACTCAAAGATGAAACTGGTCTACAGAACTAACTGCCTACACAAA
>NW_004444029.1:9551539-9553000 GCF_000243295.1 Trichechus manatus latirostris
TGATGACAAGGACCTTCCTCCAGAGCTGACAGAGAGAGAAAGCCTTCCCCTGGAACTGCTACCCTGAATTAGCACTTCTAGCCCCCTGGACTGTGAGAGAATAAATTTCTGTTTGTTTCAAGCTAAAAAAAAAAAAAAATATTATGTGGGACACATATCTCCCGCTGGACCCGAGAGGGAGAAAATGTAGGTGGGCACTATATGAAACGGTTACTGCCAGATGTACATGTTAATGCACAAAATAGTTGCATAGTAGATTTTTTACTATTGTCGTAAATGCAAAATGTCAGATAATGAGACAGTCATTAAGTGAGGAGTAGGTGTACTAGTTTACAGTAAATTCAGGGAAGTGAAGAACATGTGGGGGACAGGGACAAAACACAGAGATGCAATCAGCAAAATCCAGAATGTACAAAATTCTATCCAAATGATCTTGGTTCTTCCACATCAAAAACAACAAAATGGGAGAAAAAGAAAAGAAGGGAGACTATAGGTTAAAGGAGACTTATGAAACATACAGACCAAATAAGCTGGGAAGACCTTGTTTGGATCCTGATTAGAACCAGCCAACTGTTAAATAACAAACACATATGAGAAAATGGAAGAAATTTGAAAACGGAGCACTGACTGGACATGTAATGACACTAAAGAAATATGTCACTGAGACTATTGTTCTGAAATACTCTTTAGACCTTGAACTGAAACTATCCTCTGAGGTCACCCTTTAGCTAAATAACAGATTGGCTCATAAAATAAAGAATATAGTACTGCCCTCCTTTAAAAAAATCATCTATGTGAGACCAAATGGTGAACAATTATTCTAAAGCAACGATGCGAAGGTAAAGGGGCGGGAAAACTAGATTACTGGAAACTGGACAACCAGGACAGAAATAATGAGAATGTTGACACATTGTGAAAAATGTAACCAGTGTCACTGAACAATTTGTATAGAAATTGTTAAACGGAAACCAAATTTGCTGTGTAAATTTTCACCAAAAACACAATAAAATATTTAAAAAAAAGAGGTAATTCTGTATTTTGTTGTTATGTTAAGCAGAGAGAGAGAGAACACCTTAGAAGTACAAAATCAAGTATCTATGGATGAAATTTGGGATTTGCTTTAAAATCATTCAGTTGGGGAGGAAGTATAGATGGGAGTGTGCATGAATACAGTTGGTTATGTGTTGACACTCTTTGAAGCAAGATTATAGGTCATTAACGTATTGTCTCTAATTTTGTATATATTTGAACCATAATAAAGTGTTTTTAAAATAAAATTCCCTTAGGGAAAGCAGATTTCCCCATAAAGTTTTGTTAAGGGTATTTTGCACTCTGATTGTTAGTCATGTGAGAAACCTAACAACCTGTAATCAGACCTTTTGTCTTGTAGGTAATCTAAAAATGTTATCTAGCAATGTGTTTTTGTTAGAAAAAGTGACTCATGTAGCTGCAGGGATTGGC
>NW_004444029.1:9553513-9560215 GCF_000243295.1 Trichechus manatus latirostris
GATCTGCTCCTGTAAAGAATACAGCCAAGAAAACCCTACAGGGCAGTTCTACTCTGTTGCATGGGGTTGCTATGAGTTGAAATCAGCTTGATGGCATACAACAACAACAACAACAATGCTATTCATTTGTGGGAAAATAAATCTCTCTGATCAGATGTAAAAGGAACATGAAACTCTGGCTTGCAAAATACGACATCTCTTCGTTGTAAGCCAGACTTCCAAAGTACTTACAAGTACTCCTTATACTCTGTGCTTATTTCCTTTCTGTTATCATTCTATAAAATCTTTTTAAAAATTCCATTCTGTTGAACTCTATCTGAGGGAAAGCAGACAAAGGCTTTTGTCCATTCTTGCCCCAGAGCATTAACATGGAAGCAGGGTTGTCCTGCAGGTCAGGCTAATCAGGGTAATGGTAGTTGTAACTAAAGTCATAAAAGTGAAGTCATAACCCAAAGGGAAGCAACCATGCCAATTAATCTGGCAACACCAAATGCATAAAGTAGCACATAAGAAAATGAGATACTATGCAGATTGTGAGTAGGATTTCTCAGTGAGCTCTATTCCAACGTGGTAAAAGCCTAAAACATGCCATTGATGTAAAAACAACACTAAAAGAGCTTTTGATCCATCAACAAATATTTACTGGGAGAGTGCCAGTATCCATTAGGTCAGCATCCTGAAACTCAACCTCTAGATGCTGGAGGGGAACATATCAGAATAGAAACACAGTAATAACCTAGTTCTAAATGGGCAAATTTACCACCAGAAAGAACAAGGAGGGGAGAGCTTCAGCAAAAAAATTAAAAACTACTTCTCCATAATCAGAGCTACCAGATTCTCCTCCACATTTAGTTCCATTATTCTGACAAGATTCTGTTAGATACTGGCGAGTTTGAAGCTGAAACAATGAGAGAATTAGAACAACTTGGAAAGCCTTCAAAATGAATTAATCTGTGTTTGAAAAGATGACGTAATTGACAGGATGAGTACGGGGGGTGGGGGGCATAAGAGCTTTGAATCTTCGTTTATCACTGCTGAGGTCAATAGGTAATGTCTAAAGGTGACAAACGAGGAAACAATGGTATAATGAAAATTCTGAGACCCAACCTATATTGAGTACTATGTGATAAGCATGATTAATAATGTGATAAGCATAATTCCAAACTCTTGACATGTATTAGCTCATTTACTCCTTTTATGAGGTAAAAAAAACCTGTTAAAAACTCACTACTGTCAAGTCAATTCCAACTCATAGCAACCCTATAGGTCAGAGTAGAACTGCCCCCATAGGGTTTCCAGGGAGCAGCAGGTGAGTTCAAACTACTGACCTTTTGGTTAGCAGCCGAGCTGTTAACCACTGCACCACCAGGGCTCCAAGGTATTACTATTTCCTTAAGCATATTATTTAGATCTATGGAGAGGACCACTAGGAGAAACAGCTAATAGCTAAAGAATGGGTTCCTCTGCAAAATGGGACTAAAAGATAGAGAAGGGTGAGGCATGAATCTGTTGTATTTCATCCAGATCCTTCTGCACTATTTGATTTTTTCTTTTTAAATTATTTGAGTAATACGTGAATGCATGCTTCTTGTAAAAATGTGAATATTATAGATAAGGCTAAAGGCTATGGCCTCCCACTACCAGCAACAGTAACTATTTTATCAGTTTGCTGTGTATCATTCTAAATGTTTTCATCTGTGTATACATATACATGTGAACTCCTAAAAATATATGGCATTCGTTTGTGTGTGTGTGTTTCCAATCATATGCTGTGGGGTTTACATTAACTTTACCCAAAGAATTTGGTCTTTATCCTTGGTTCCTGAGAGATAACCTCTAAAATCTTGGAATTTCTCCGGTGATGGAAGTATCTTTGATGAGGCCTCCAGACCACACCTGAGGGTTTATGCTAATGAGGTAACTTGGGTGGGGGCTGGCCAGGCCAGAAAAACCACCTTGTGATAGCTGACCTCAGGGAAGGTGAGTTCATTATACCAATCATGCCTACATAATTAGTCCCCAGTAAAGGCTCTGGGTACGGAAGTTCCATGGGCTTCCTGGTTGGTGACAGACATGGATGCATGTGGGAGGGTAGCACCTCCCTTTTTGGGACATGGAAGCTCTGTGTTGGGAACCATCCCAGACCTTGCCCTATGTGTCTCATCATTTGTATCCCTTCTGCTATAATAAAACTGTAATCACAAACACAGCGCTTTCCTGAGTTCTGTGAGTCTTTCCAGTGAATTATCAAACCTGAGGGGGTAGTGGAAGCCAGCAGATCAGAAATGAGGGGGCTGGAACCGCTGAGCTTATAGCTGGTATCCTGAGGGGATAGAGGAAACTCCAAATTTGTAGCCAGCAGGTCAGAAGGAAGGTGTCATGAGGTCTCTCAAGCAGTTTTCTACATAAAGGAAAAATTTTTTGCGAAGGATTCCACAAAAGGATTTGAAATATTAAAAAAAGATTAAGGTCCTAATGCTGTTAATTTAGCAGGTACAGTGAAGAGAATAGGAGACAATGTAGCCAGATGAACACTATTTCAGCATTTAAGGCTTACAAACATTTCAGAAGCAACTGAGCTAAAGCAATTAAATGAATCAACTATCAAAATTAAGGTTAGTGTATGTGCCCAAATGCCTCAAAATATTGAAAAGTTATGAAGTCTCTAGGAGCCCTAGAGGCACAGTGGTTAAAGCACTCGGCTACTAACCAAAAAGTTCAGTGATTCGAACCCACCAACCGCTCCATGGGAGAAAGATGTGGCAGTCTGCTCCCATAAAGATTACAGCCGTGGAAACCCTATGGAGCAGTTCTACTCTGTCCTATAAGGTTGCTACGAGTCAGAATCAACTTGGCGGCAGAGAGTTTGGTTTTTTAGTTCATGAAGTCTTTATAGCTGATGAATAATTAGTGAGGGCTTTACTTCAAGAAGAAATGCAAAGATGGCCAAATCTTTTCATCTGTAGTTCCAAAGCTATGCAAAGTACACAGTGTATAATTTATTACTGACAATAATCCCATGGACAGCTGGAAACCACAAAACTCATCTACAAGGGATTGCATTTTTATTCACCTAGACATACAATTTACTGAAGAGCAGATTATTTTTTAATTGTATGTGTTTGAAGGAGCTGAGTTATACCAAAAGAGATGAGACAATAACATATGCCTTGCTCTGCAAGCTTTTAAAGTAAACAGCAGACAATAAGATACTAGATTGTAAGCTTAACAGTTCTTTTTTTTTTTTAATGCCCTACAACCATCTGTCTCACATTTCCTGGGACAGATCTGGCATCAATACCCTTTCTCATTATCTCCATAAACTTTCATGATTCTCTAGAAATTCAAATATTTTGTGTATTTCGGCAAGTGGGAAATGTTTTTGTCAAGTTAGGATCTATTAAAATGAAAACATATATCTATATTTTTAAAAAACATACAGTCACAAATGACAGAGAATTGCAGGCTTAAGAAACATCTTGATTGTTTGCAGGAGCTCGTGCCTGCCTGCTAAGTATCTGCACATGGCGTCATCATAGACCCAGGGGCATAAAGTCTATTCAACCCTCCAAATCTCAGGACACACTCAAATAAACATGGTTCCACCTCTGTTGGTTGATCAGTTCCGCCCATCTGTACTGGTAATTGCGTTTCCTTCCTCAATCCAGTCTCCAGTGTCTGGACAGGCTTTTCCTGTTTCCTCCGGATGGTGTTTTTATTTGGAGTCAGTTCCTCATTCCTCTTCCTTTTCCCTTTCATCTACTCCTGTTTCACCTCTCCTTTGCTCTACAGATTCCTTACAAAGTACATTCTAAGCATGTTTCTAATATCAATCTCAACATTTAAGCATGATGGCTGGAATATCCTGGCATTTGACTCTAATATCATAATTTTGTATCAGTACACACACACACACACACACACACACACACACACACACCCCTTTAGGAATTTTAGAAGAACATGGTGGACGGGAGTGGGGGCTAAGTGCTTTAAACATATAGTGGTGCTTAAGTTATGCATCTACATACTGACAACAACAACTGACAGTATTCTTTTGGAAAGTCACAAAACAAGAGAGATTATTGGTCATGTTAAAGTTAGCTCTGTATTGGAATTGGTGCAAGAGGGTGGGTGGAGTATATTCCTCTGGAGTGCCAGCTATAAAGGTGGGGACTAGAAGAGAAGGAATCAAGTCATTCAGCAAAAATTGAGCTTGCTCACAGGGACAGGGGCTCATCTGTAACTATGGGGGTGGGAGGAGAGAGGAATCACCATAAAAGGTGAAGTCCCAATAGGGCTGGTGTGAGACACTTCTCCATGAGTCTCTTGCCTCTCTGCACAGTTTGCAACCATGGCACTGATTGCGCTTTGTTCTGGACTATCTTTTCAAGGATGTTCGTATAGTAAACAGCCTTGGAAGATAGAGATAGTGTGTTCCTCTAGAAAAAAGCGCAGGCTTGATTATTGTCCAGTATAATAGAGATACCCCCATGCATCTCCAGTTTCTTGTACTGTGGGGGCTTTTGTGTTGCTGTGATACTGGAAGCAATGCCACTGGTATTCAAATATCAGGAGGGTCACCCATGGTGGACAGGTTTCAGCTGAGCTTCCAGACTAAGACAGACTAGGAAGAAGGACACAGTAGTCTACTTCTGAAAAGAATTAGTCAGTGAAAACCTGTTGAATAACAGAACATTGTCTGATATAGTGCCAAAAGATAAGTCCCTCAGATTGGAAGGCACTCAAAATATGACTGGGGAAGAGCTGCCTCCTCAAAGTAGAATTGACCTTAATGGCATGCATGGAGTTAAGCTTTCAGGACCTTCATTTGCTGATGT
Source organism: Trichechus manatus latirostris (assembly GCF_000243295.1). Taxonomy (NCBI): domain Eukaryota; kingdom Metazoa; phylum Chordata; class Mammalia; order Sirenia; family Trichechidae; genus Trichechus; species Trichechus manatus. Next base: position 9,558,355 of record NW_004444029.1, read on the forward strand.
GGCATGACTCAAAATGAGAAAAAACAGCTGCAAACATCCATTAATAATTGGAATGTGGAATGTACGAAGTATTAATCTAGGAAAGTTGGAAGTTGTCAAAAATGAAATGGAACACATAAACATCGATATCCTAGGCATTAGTGAGCTGAAATGGACTCGTATCGGCCATTTTGAATCAGATAATCATATGGTCTACTATGCCGGGTATGAAAACTTGAAGAGGAATGGCATTACATTCATTGTCAGACAGAACATTTCAAGTTCTGTCCTGAAGTACAGTGCTGTCAGCTATAGGATAATATCCTATAAGGACCTATAAGGACCACCGGTTAATATGATAATTATTCAAATTTACCCTCCAATCACTAAGTCCAAAGATGAAGAAACTGAAGATTTTTATCAACTTCTGCAGTCTGAAATTGATTGAACATGCAGTCAGGTTGTATTGATAATTACTGATGATTGGAATGCTAGAGTTGGACAAGAAGAAGGACTGGTAGTTAGAAAACGTGGCCTTGGTGACAGAAACGATGCTGGAGATCGTATGATAGAATTTTGCAAGACCAATGACTTCCTCATTGCAAATACATTTTTTCAGCAACGTAAATGGCAGCTATACACATGGACCTTGCCAGATGGAATACACAGGAATCAAATCCACTACATCTGTGGAAAGAAACGATGGAAAAGCTCAATATCATCAGTCAGTACAAGGTCAGGGGCTGACTGCGGAACAGACCATCAATTGCTCGTATGCAAGTTCAATCTGAAACTGAAGAAAATTAGAACAAGTCCACGAGAGCCAAAGAACAACCTGGAGTATATCCCACCTGAATTTAGAGACCATCTCAAGAATAGATTTGATGTATGGAGCACTGATGACTGAAGACCAGATAAGCCATGGAATGACTTCAAGGAAATCATATATAAAGAAAGCAAGAGGAACTTTCAGCAACATGGTGCTCTAGGCAGAAGCACCATGCCATCCCTCCACAGCAAAGATCCAAAAAACTAAGCCAAACAGAGAAAACAGCAATCCTAAAAACCTAAACATCAAATGAAGAGATAAAGAACTCAGCTAAGCACCAAATGGAATAAGAAACTGACAGAGAACAGAGAGCAAGGAGACATACATGCAGAGGTCCCCTATCAGCTAATGCAGCTCAGATCCGCCATCTAGGACTCCTATTAGAGACCAGCAAAAAGGGGGTACGAGAAAGCAGCTTCATGGAGCATCCGGCAAGAGACAGAACAACCGGTAAACAGTGATACGTGCTTTCCCACACCCCACCCTTCTTCACCCCCATTCGGCCTCCTCTGCTTCCCGCAGCCACAGTCTCTTGGCCAGGAAGCACTGGCAGCTTGGATTCCACCTGCCCACAGTGGCCAACTCCCTAAGTGCCATTTGTTGGCTGCTGGTGTTGCTTTTTTCTCTTCATTTGATTTTTTTCTTACCTCTCATCACCTCCCCCTCCTTCCACTCAAATACCTGGCTCTGTGTGCCAGCTTTGCTTCTTCCTGAGGGGCTGTGGAGCTCTGCTTTAATGTGGATCTGCTTCTGGTCCGTGCTGCCACGCTGGTGGGATCCTGGGGCTTTTTTTTTGTTTGTGTTTAATTGTTTTGTTTCTTTTTCTTTTCTCGAGTTGGGAGTCTGTTCTGGCCTGGCAGTGCTGCACAGCTTGGGATCTACCCCCTCAGCTTGCAGAGACGCTCAGAGGGATCCCTGAGGACATTTCTTTATTCGAAGTTTTTTTTTCTGTTTTTTTTTTTTTTGGGGGGGGGTTCTTGTTCTTTTTTTAAATTTGTTTTTTTTCTTTTCCCTCTTTTTCCCTTTTTGTCTTTCTTCATTACTCAGTTTCTC
>NW_004444029.1:9560315-9599670 GCF_000243295.1 Trichechus manatus latirostris
TTGCTCTTGTACTTTGAGTAACTAAAGTGAAAGGAAGAAACGATGAAGTAAAAAACACTGAACAGAAAGGGCAGCTCATGAAGACAAAGTAAAGTATTATAAAGACATGTGCAAAGACCTGGAGTTAGAAAACCAAAAGGGAAGCACACATTTGGCATTTCTCAAGCTGAAAGAACTGAAGAAAAAATTCAAGCCTCGATTTGCAATACTGAAGGATTCTTCGGGAAAAATATTAAACAATGCAGGAAGCATCAAAAGACGACGGAAGGAATACACAGAGTCACTGTACCAAAAAGAACTGTTTGAAGTTCAACCATGTCAGGAGGTAGCATACGATCAGGAACCAATGGTACTGAAGGAAGAAGTCCAGGCTGCACTGAAGGCATTGGTGAAAAACAAGGCTCCAGGAATTGATGGAATATCAGTTGAGGTGTTTCAACAAATGGTTGCAGTGCTGGAAGTGCTCACTCATCTCTGCCAAGAAATTTGGAAGACAGCTACATGGCTAACTGACTGGAAGAGATCCATATTTATGCCTATTCTAAAGAAAGGTGATCCAACCGAATGCAGAAATTATCGAACAAGATCATTCATATCACACAAAAGTAAAATTTTGCTGAAGATCATTCAAAAGCGACTGCAGCAGTGTATCGACAGGGAACTGCCAGCAATTCAAGTCAGATTCAGAAGAGGATGTGGAACCAGGGATATCATTGCTGACGTCAGATGGATCCTGGCTGAAAGCAGAGAATACTAGAAAGATGTTTACCTGTGCTTTATTGACTATGCAAAGGCATTCGATTGTGTGGGTCATAACAAATTATGGATAACATTGCGAAGAATGGGAATTCCTGAACATTTAAGTGTGCTCATGAGGAAACTGTACACAGATTAAGAGGCAGTCGTTTGAAGAGAACAAGGGAATACTGCGTGGTTTAAAGTCAGGAAAGGTGTGCGTCAGGGTTGTATCCTTTCACCATACTTATTCAATCTGTATACTGAGCAAATAATCCTAGAAGCTGGACTATATGAAGAAGAATGGGGCATCAGGATTGGAGGAAGACTCATTAACCACCTGTGAGATGCAGATGACACAATCTTGCTTGCTGAAAGTGAAGAGGACTTGAAGCACTTACTGATGAAGATCAAAGACCACAGCCTTCAGCATGGATTACACCTCAACATAAAGAAAACAAAAATCCTCACAAATGGACAAATAAGCAACATTATGATAAACAGAGAAAACGTTGGAATTGTCAAGGATTTCATTTTACTTGGATCCACAATCAATGCCCATGGAAGCAGCAGTCAAGAAATCAAACGACATATTGCATTGGACAAATCTGCTGCAAAAGACCTCTTTAAAGTGTTGAGAAGCGAAGATGTCACCTTTAAGACTAAGGTGCTCCTGACCCAACCCATGGTGTTTTCAATCACCTCATGTGCATGCGAAAGCTGGACCATGAGTAAGAAAGACCAAAGAAGAGTTGGTCTTTGAACTGTGGTGTTGGAGAAGAATATTGAATATACCACGTACTGTCAATAGAATGAACAAATCTGTTTTGAAAGAACGACCAGAATGCTCCTTAGAAGCAAGAATGGTGAGACTACGTCTCATGTACTTTGGAAATATCAGGAGGGATCAGTCCCTGGAGAAGGACATTATGCTTGGTAAAGTAGAGGGTCAGTGAAAAAGAGGAAGACCCTCAAGGAGATGGATTAACACAATGGCTCCAACAATTGGGCTTAAGCAAAACTACGACTGTGAGGATGGCGCAGGACTGGGCAGTGTTTTGTTCTGTTGTATATAGGGCCGATATGTGTTGGAACCAACCTGATGGCACCTAACAACAAACAACATAATAAAGATAAGGAGCCCTGGTGGCACAGTGGTTAAAGCACTCGGCTGCTAAACAAAGGTTGGCGGTTTGAACCCACCAGCCGCTCTGCAAGAGAAGGATATGGCAGTCTGGTTCCGTAAAGATTACAGACTTGGAAACCCTATGGGGCAGTTCTACTCTATCCTATATGATTGCTATGAATCGGAATCGACTCGATGACAATAGGTATAATAAAGATAATATTTCCCTCTGGAGCAAAGGGCAGGGGTGTTACTTCCCATAATAAAAGAGGCCAACAATGGGCTCAGTCATAACGATTCTGAGGATAGCTCAGGTCCAGGCAGTGTTTCGTTCTGTTGATCATAGGGTCGCTATGAGTTGGAACTGACTTGACAGCACTTAACAACAACAACAAGCTCAAGGTTCCTTTCCTGTAGCAAAACCCACTGTACATGCAGACGTCAGCTGGCCCTCACCATGCCACACCCTTTGGGAACGAGGCTCAGGGAGCTAGTGCAAAAATGCTGTTACTCTGAGTGCAGTTATTGCTGTTCGTAATAAAACTGCCCTTCGTTTCTGACCTGGGAGCTCGTATCTTCTACTGGCATGCTTGAAACCGGCATGCTAGATGGCTAGCAAAACCAAAACCAAACCCATTGTTGTTGAGTCAATTCCAACTCATAACAACTGTATAGGACAGAGTAGAACTGCCCCATAGAGTTTCCAAGGAGTGTGTGGTGGATTCAAACTGCTGACCTCACAGTTAGCAGCCATAGCACTTAACCACTGAACCACCAGGGTTTCTGATGGGTAGCAAGTAGGATAAAATCTCAGACCCTTTGTGGTTCTAGATAGGAGCCTAGTCCAGGTGTGAAGATTATGTGGACACTTGATCCAGGGGAGTTGAGGCGGTGGTGGAATGCCAGACACAGAGCCAGAGGATTTCAGAGTTTTCGTTTATAGCCATTCAGAAGAGCAGTTGGTGAGCCCAATCCCTTATGAAATGGAACTAATGGGAACAGGGAAGAGGGGGCACAGGACACAGGACTCCAAGCTCATGCCAGTACTCTGACTGGGTCCTGGTGGTGGTGGTGGTGGTGGTGAGAAGTCTCAGGTACTCAAGATGTCTAGGTAGAAGAGACCAGATACCTGTGCAGCAATTGATATTGTCACACCCCATGGGACAGCAGCAGGAGCAACTCCGACTGGCACAGGTCAGACTCTAAATAGAGTTGGAAAAAGCCAGGTTGATCTGATCTAGCTTTTACAGGCCGTCCTGACTTATGACCGTGTTCTGTTCTGAAAACTGTCTTAAGTCAGTTCTGATACAAGTCAAATACCTCATTTTTTTTTTAGTTTTCATTATTATTGCCTTTTATTATCAGTATTTTTATAAATCCGATTTTTATTTGTCTTTGGGGGTTGGAAACATTACCCATAAACTTACAGATATATTTTAAGATATACATACATTAAAAAATACACAAATTGTAAGAATTTGCTTTGATGATGAAGAAGAGTTGGACGATGTTGGCATTTTGTCAGTTGTGGTAATAACTACACTTGTGGAAAGTTCTGGATCACCTAGATTATCCCTGGGGATTGAGATGGCGCTGCTAGTCAGAGAACTAGTGACAGTTGTCTGTATGGTCCTTTTTTTTCTTCATATACTTCATGGTAACATCTCACTGCTTCTGGAATCTGCCTATTGATGTTAGCAAAGGGATAAGCATTTGGGTCCATGTTTTTCAAGCAACTGAAGCTTCTGATTTAGTTTAGAAAAAACTCCAGTTAATCCTTCCACTGTAATTTTCTTTTTGACAACTTCCTCTTCCTCATCATTTCTTTCTTCTTCAGCATTTCTTTCCCCTTCAAAATCCATTAAGTCCTGATCTGTCAATTCCCCTTCTTCGTGATCTATGAGCTTTTCCACAGTGGCAATATAGAGTTCTAAATTCAGCGTTCTTGCCATATGTTTTGAATAGTAAATCATAAAATTGAACATCTGTGAGAGGACATCTGCGAATGACAACATCAGCAAATTACATGCTGCAACACTGTATGCAGTGCATATTACTGATGATAAGATGTACAGAAAAAAACATAACGTGGACGGTCGTAAGTGCGGTTCGTTGTAACTCTAATACGTTGTAAGTAGGGAACCGCCTGTATTAAAGAACTTTCATATAGACGATGCCAAGATTCTCATGACAGACCGGAAAGCGTTGAGCGTCACCTGGGTAGAGGTCTGCACACAGCAGTGCAGGGTGAAGCTTTATAGACTTAGTGCTTATGTGCAAAGATGGGTGTAGAGGACCCAGGAAAAAACATGTCTAACCTACTCTGTCCAATAGGGTTGCTAAGAATCGGAATCAACTTGACGGCAACGGGTTAACGAGTTTAAATCTTTGATGGATGGGGTTGATTTGTACTAGTTAATGGGTTCCAATTCACGTTACCATGAAGTCGAGTGTTTGGTGTGTTTTTTCCTGGCCCAGGTCACTGCTTGATTATCTACTCTGGTTCTTCCCCAGAGTCTTGTGCAGGCAGGACCTATCTTGTATTGTTCAGGGCCCTCTCAGATATCCTACGGCCTCATAGAAATTCCTGGAACTTCAGTCTGTGGGTGTTGAGCAGTTCAGCAATTTCCAAATCCTTCTGATTTAAAGCTGCATGCTCTACATGGCCCAGTATAGATTCCTGGGTGGAGTGTGGAGCAAGCTGCAGATAGCTAAGAGCTCATTTTGAACAGCAAGTGTTATGGATTGAATTATGTCCCCCAAAAATATGTGCTGTAAATCCTGACCTCTATGCTTGTGGCTGTAATCCCATTTGGGAATGAGTTGTCTTTGTTATGTTAATGTGGCATAATTAGTGTAGGTGTATCTTGAGTTAATCTCTTGAGATATAAAGGAGATTAAACAAGCAAGTTAGCAAGTAGAGATGGGGTAGGATAGATACCAAGACACATGGAGATCTCCAAGGAACCAGGAAGCAGAAGCTGAAGAGAAAAGGATTTTCTTTCAGAGCCAATATAGAGAGAAAGACTTCCCCTAGAGATGGCGCCCTGAATTCTGACTTTTAGCCTCCTAAACTGAGAAAATAAATTTGATTGTTAAGGCCACTCATTTGTGTATTTCTGTTATAGCAGCACCAGATAACTAAGACAGCAAGTATGAGGCAAGGACTGACCGATCAACACTGGAGCACGCACCACTGCTTTTTCTTAAAAATTTCTTCCACAGTGTTTTCTTAAAGGACCAGACAGTAAATATTTCAGACTTTGGGGGCCGTACAGTCTCTGCAGCAATTACTCAACTCTACGGTCGCACCAGGAAAGCAGTCATAGACAATACCAGCAGGCGTGGCTACATTCCAAGAAACTATTTACAGAAATGGGGCGGGGGGTGGGGGGTAGGCAGTGGGAAGGGAAGATAGATTGCTGACTCTTGCATTAGAGAGGACTTCTGTCTACATGGCTGGCTTCACAGGTGTGCAACCTGTACAGTCATGCAGGACCTTGCACTCAGAAGGACCCTGTGCTTGTGCTAGTGATGGAATTGTAGCCCCCCAGCCCAATATGTGTTGGAATCCTAACCCTTATACCTGTGGATGTAATGTAATATAAGGCAGTATAATCACCCTCCACGATACAATTTAATTTAACATAATATCAATTAGTTGAGGTCATATCTGTGTAGCGTGGATCCTATTATTACTGCCATTGTTGTGTGCCCTTGAGTTGATTCCAACTCATAGTGATGCCATGTGACAGAGTTGAACTGCAATTAGGGTTTTCTTGGCTGTAATCTTTACAGAAGCAGATCTTTCACCCGCAGAGCCTCTGGGTGGATTTGAATGGCCAACTTTTCAATTGGCAGCCAAGTGCTAAATGTTATGCCATCAGGGCTCCTTGGGTGTATCCCAAACCTAGTCGTTTCTGAGTTATGTAAAGAGGAATATAAACACAGAGCTGTGCCTGCAGACACAAGGGGAAGACAGATGCTGTCTGATGACAGAGGAAGATGAATCTACAAGCCCAGGAATTCCAAGGACTGCCAGCTACTAGAAACTTAAATAGACAAAGAAGGACCTCCCTCTAGAGACACACTCTGAATTCAGACTTTCAGCCCCTGAACTGTAAGAAAATAAATTTCTGTTCTTCAAAGCCACCTGCTTGTAGTATGTCTGTTATGGCAGCACTAGGTAACCGAGACACCTTGGTTTAATGCTCTGCTGTCACTGTCTTGAAATTCTTAATTTTTTTCAAAGTGGTCCCTATATTTTCACTTTGCACTGGGCCCCACATCCTATATAGCAGGTCTTGGTGATATACAATCTTTTTTTGGGGTAATATCACTTTCAACCTGAACGAAACCAAATCAACTAGAGATTCAGAAAGTTAATTTAAAAATGGGGTCATATGTAAGATATCAGATATGTGCTAGAGGTACCATAGAGATGAAATGTTTCCTGGCCCAGAAATAACAAGTGTAAGAACTTGTCTCTTATCAGTCACATTGGTATACATAAAGAAAAGATGGGTCTGTCAGAAGAGTAAACAATCATCTTTCGATAAAAAGCAACATTAGGCAATATTCCGGGCCTCTCTGGTTAAAGACTCAACCTTCAGTATAAATCCATTGCTGAAATATCAAGGCTAATGCATCAGGTACCTACAACACATTGCTTCTTGCCCTGATTCCAGGCAGAACATAATTTCAATCACACTGTAGTTTTTCACACATTTCCTTATGAGAAGTCAAGAATGAGTTGGTCAGCATGGAATCCAGACTTTCTGGAGCTATTGAGGCTGGATGAATCCCTGAAACTATTGCCCTGAGGTAATCTTCAATCCTTAAACCAAAAATATTCCCGAAGTCTTCTTCAAACCAAACAGTAGTTTACATTAATTAGTAAAGAATGTCTACCTTGAGCACTATGCTCTTTTAAAGAACTATCTATATGGAATCAAATTGATAGCAGCAACTTGAAAGGTTAGAAAGGATGTTTAGGGGGCAGTGAGTTTATGTTAATGGGGGAGGAGCAATTTGGAAAAGGAGGATGAGAATAGTTGCACAACTTGAAGACTTATCAATGTCATGGAATTGTACAGGTAGAAACTGTTGAATTGGTATATGTTTTACTGTGTAAATTTTCAACAACAACAAAAATAAAATAAATGATTAAAAAATCCAAAGTTCAATAAAATGGCTTCAAATTAAAAACAAAAATAAAGAACGAGTTGGTCAGAACAGTCAGCCCTCTTGCCAGTTAAATTTCGCATTGTAGCTCAACATATCGGTGTTGTTTACACACCAATCTTCTATTTCTTTAGTAAGAGTCTGGGCTCTTGGCAAATTGATAAAATTAAACATGGAATGGAGTAGCTAGGTTGGTGTCACCTAGTGTGGTAACTCATTGTGTCACCCCACACAGTGGACCTCCACCTACACCAGACCATACAGAATCCTTAGTAATGTTTTTTGCACTAATGTTACCCTAAATCATAATCCTCATATAACACACTTTCTTTTCCTTTAATTACTACTTCATTCTCAAAAGACTTATTGATATAGGTTCACAAGTACTAATTACCATAATATTGTAACTAAACACCAGAAAATTTGACAAAATTAGCAACTATAAAAAACAGAGGCAGCAATGAAAACAGCAGCACACACTAGTAGCTCATGCAGAAGAAACCACATGATTCGAAGCATCATTGTAATTGGGTAATAATGACAGCTCTGATCAGAGTGCATTAGAAGCTTCAAAAAGTAAATTAGCATAGAGTTTTAGCTTTGTAGGTATATTGATACATGTAAGCTTGGCTTACAAAAAATGTTTTTGTTGTTATAACTAACTGCAGTGTTATTTTTATAAAAAGTAATAGATTTCCGCTGAAACACTGCACAAAAATTTTATAGACAGTCATTTTGGTGTCAACCCCTCTGACAGTTTCACCTGGTGTGATCTTGCACCCCCTTGTATCCCCCTAGTAACACCACTGTTCAAATGAAGGCCATCCACAGAAGTGATGACTTCAGTAAAATAAATGTCATCTTGAAAAGCCAGCCACTAGTCAAGATCTTCTTCACCATGTGCCTTATTTTAGCTTTCACATTGGGCTTTATCCAGGAATGATATCTATTAAAACTGTTTGCACAAGGAAGGTATATAATCGGCCCTTGATCTGGTGACAATTTGAAAGAAGGGATGGGTGGAGACTGGTGGGAGAGAGAGAGAAAGGAAAGTAAGGAAGGAAGTAAGAAAGGAGGTGATCAAGAACATTTCATTGTATCTGAGTCTGGTAGTTTGCATGGAACATGGAAGAGTTTGCCTTTCTACTCAACCTGGAACAACCTCACATGTACCTTCATCTCACCAAATTGCCAAGAGGTGTGAGGACAGAATGAAAGGTAATCTTTTTCATACGTGGTGGGTTTGTCACAGCATACTTAAGTTTCAGAACAACATACATTAATTGTGAGGAATGTTTACTTGAAGACATTTGATTACTACTACATACATTCTGTAAGATCAATGCTTAATTTAAAAAAGAAAGTGTGCTTTTGATTTTAAAAGCTGAAAATTTTAATAAAGAAATCAGAAGAACCTACTTAAATCCAAGCTTGGGTAAATAAGATATGGAAAGATAAGATACAAGAAAGAGTTATAAACTAAAACACATCGGCAACTCAACTGTGTCTTCTTTTTAAAAAAATACTGTAAGACTTTTATAAAAGACCCAAATTTTAAAGGCAATTTATATCCTATAAAACCCAAGGGGCAAACTTTACACATGATGATATGGCACAGAATAATAGGAACTATAAATATCTGCACTAGTATCAAGAGAACAAAATAGTTGTTTAAGACATTTATGTAAAGTAGGCTGCAATGTATGCTTTTTTGTTAACTAAAAAAAAGTGTTTTATAATAGCGTGGCATAAAAACTATTCTTGGAAGAAGTACAGAGAGAATGCAGGATCCAGAGCAAGCAAAAGCCCATGAGCCTTGCCAGAAACTCCACCTATATTGGATGCAGCCCATAGCCTCAAGGAAACTCCCTTTCAACTGACTGGCTACTCACAGCAGATCCCATCATGGAGGTCATCACATTATATCAGATCTCATCATGGAAGTGATCACATCATCATACAACTGACAAACTACATCACAACTGGCAAACCACTGAGAATCATGGCCCAGGCAAGTTGACCATGACATTAATGATCACAAGAACCTAAGGGATATACATAACGATAAATATATTGATTAATCACAGCTACTGCACTGCTCCCCAGTCGCATAGTAAGGATGCCCTTTTACTTTAGAATGACTGTTTTTAAGTGGTGATAAAATAACACATGCTCCTCTAAATGGAAAATTAGAAAATTCAGGGGGAAAAAAATACCATCATCCAGTGGTACCATCACTCTGAACATTTTTCCGCATTACTTTCTAACCATTTTTTTATTTTTCAGTATATTTAAGACCGTGTAGTTGGAATGGAGAAAAAGCAAAAAACAGAAAAACCTTGAATCTGTTATGAATTGAATTGTGTTCCCTCAAAACGTGTTAAAAGCGTAAACCCTACACCTGTGGATGTAATCTAACATAATGTAATATAATCACTTTCCATAATGCAGTCTGTTGTTAGCTGAGTCGGTTCTGACTCATGGTGACCCAATGTACAACCGAACAAAACACTGCCCAGTCCTGTGCCATCCTCACAATCCTTGCTTTCTTAGAGCCCATAGTTGTAGCCACTGTGTCAGTCCATCTCATTGAGGGTCGTCCTGTTTTTCACTGACCCTGTGCTTTAACAAGCAAGATGTCCTCCTCCAGGGACTAATCCCTTCTGATAACATGTCCAAAGAACGTGAGATGAAGTCTCACCATCTTTGCTTCTAAGGAACATTGTGGCTGTACTTCTTCCAAAACAGATTTGTTCGTTCTTCTGACAGTCCATGGTATATTCAATATTCTTCACCAACACCATAATTAAAAGGCATGAATTCTTCTTTGATCTTCCTTATTCATTGTCCAGCTTTCATATGCATATAAGGCAATTGAAAGGACCATGGTTTGAGTCAGATGCACCTAGTCCTCAAAGTAACATCTTTGCTTTTTAACATTTTAAAGAGGTTTTTTTTCAGCAGATTTGTCCAATACAATATGGACTTTAGTTTCTTGACTGCTGCTTTCACGGGCATCGATTGTGGATCCCAGTAAAATGAAAACCTTAACAGCTTTAATCTTTTCTCCGTTTATCATGATGTTGCTTATTGGTCGAATTATGAAGATTTTTGTTCGTTATGTTAAGGTGTAACCCATACTGAAGGCTATAGTCTTTGATCTTCATCAGTAAGTGTTTCAAATCCTCTTTGCTTTCAGCAAGCAAAGTTGTGTCATCTGCATATTGCAGGTTGTCAATGAGCCTTCTTCCAATCCTGATGCCCCATTCTTCTTCCTATAGTCCAGTTTCTCAGATTATTTATTCAGCGAACAGCTTGAATAAGTATAGAAAAATGTTACAACCTGATGCACATCCTTCCTGATTTTAAGCCTCACAGTGTCCCCTTGTTTTGTTTGAATGACTGGCTCTTGGTCTATGTACAGGTTCCTCATGAGCACAATTAAGTGTTCTGGAATTCCCACTCTTTGCAATGTTATCCATAATGTATTATGATCCATACAGTCAAATGCCTTAGCATAGTCAATAAAACAGGTAAACATAGTACTGGTATTCTCTGTTTTCAGCCAAGATACATCCGACATCAGCAATGATATCCCTCATTCCACATCCTCTTCTGAATCTGGCTTGAATTCCTGGCAGTTCTTTGACAATATACTGCTGCAACTATTTTTGAATGATCTTCAGGAAAATTTTACTTGTGTGTGATATTAATGATACTGTTCAATAATTTCCTCATTCTCTTGGATTACTGTCTTTGGAATGGGTACAAATATGGATCTCTTCCAGTTGGTTGACCAGATAGCTATCTTCCAAATTTATTGGCATAGACTAGTGAGCACTTCCAGTGCTCATCTGTTTGTTGAAACGTCTCAGTTGGTATTCCATCAATTCCTGCCGTCTTGTTTTTCGCCAGTGCCTTCAGTGCAGCTTGAAATCCTTTCTTCAGTACCATCAGTTCTTAATCATATGCTACCTCCTGAAATGGTTGAACATCGACCAACTCTTTTTGGTACAGTGACTCTGTATTCCTTCTGTCTCCTTTTAATGTTTCTTTTGTGGTTCAATATTTTGCCCATAGAATCCTTCAATATTGCAATTCGAGGCTTGAATTTTTTCTTTAGTTCTTTCAGCTTGAGAAATGCCAAGTGTGTTCTTCCCTTTTGGTTTTCTAACTCAAGGTCTTTGCACGTTTCATTATAATACTTTGTCTTCTAGAGCTGCCCTTTGAAATCTTCTGTTCAGCTCTTTTTACTTCTTCATTTCTTCCTTTTACTTTGGCTACTCTATGTTCAGGAACAAGTTTCAGAGTCTCTTCTGACATTCATTCTGGTCTTTTCTTTCTTTCCTATCTGTTTAATGACCTTTTGTTTTCTTCATGTATGATGCCCTTGATGTCATTCCACAACTCATCTGGTCTTCAGTCGTTAGTGTTCAATTCATCAAATCTATTCTTGAGATGGTCTCTAAATTCAGGTGGGATATACTCAAGGTCGTACTTTGGCTTTTGTGGACTTGTTCTAATTTCCTTAAGCTTCAACTTGAACTTGCATATGAGCAATTGATGGTCTACTCCAAAGTCAGCCCCTGGCCTTGTTCTGACTGATGATATTGAGCTTCTCTATCGTCTTTCCACAGATGTAGTTGATTTGGTTCCTGTGTATTCCATCCAGCGAAGTCCATGTGTATTGTTGCTGCTGATGTTGTTGAAAAAAGGTATTTCTGATGAACAAGTCATTCGTCTTGCAAAATTCTATCCTGAGATCTCTGGTGTCATTCCTATTGCCAAGGCCATATTTTCCAACTACTGATCCTTCTTCTATGTTTCCAACTTTTGCATTTCAATCACCAATAATTATCAATGCATCTTGATTTCATCAATTTCAGACTGCAGAAGTTGGTAAAGATCTTCAGTTTCTTCATCTTTCGCATTAGTGGTTGGTGCATAAATTTGAATAATAGTCACATTAACTAGTCTTCCTTGTAGGCTTATAGATATTACCCTATCACTGACAGCCATTGTACTTCAGGATGGATCTTGAAATGTTCTTTTTGACAATGAATGAGACACCGTTTGTCTTCAATTTGCCTTTCCTGGCATAGTAGACCAGGCAATTGTCTGATTCAAAATGGCCAACACCTATCCATTTCAGCTCACTAATGCCTAGGATATCTATCTTCAAGCATTCCATTTCATTTTTGACAACTTCCAATTTTCCTAGATACATACTTCGTACATTCCACATTCTGATTATTAATGAACGTTTGCAGCTGTTTCTTCTCATTTTGAGTTGTGCCATGTCAGCAAATGAAGGCCCCGAAAGCTTGACTCCATCCACATTATTAAGGATGACTCTACTTAAAGAAGGCAGCTCTTCCCCAGTCGTATTTTGAGTGTCTTCCAACCTGAGGGGCTCATCTTCCAGCCCTATATCAGACGATATTCCGCTGCTCTTCACAAGGTTTTCTTTGACCAGTTTTTTCTTTTTTTTTTTTTTAAAGAATAGATTGCCAAGTCCTTCTTTCTAGTCTGTCTTAGTCTGGAAGCTCAGCTGAAACCTGTCTACCAGGGTTACCCTGTTGGTATTTGAAATTTTGGTGGCATAGCTTCCAGCATCACAGCAACATGCAAGCCACCATGACAGACAAACTGACAGATGAGTGGTGGATGATGCAATCTAAAGTAATATAATCAATCAGTTGAGATCTTTTCAGTGTAGGGTGGATCTAACACCTAATCACTTCTGAACTATAGGAAGAGCAGCAGAGACTCAGAGACAGGGACGGATTACCCGATAAGCAAGATATATACAGGCTTACTTGTACTCACTTACTAATCTGTAGTGGACAATTTCACCTGTTTTTCACTATTCAAAGATGTGGTGAAAGCCATGTGAAATTGTGCACTACAGATTAGTAAGTAAACACAAGTGAGCCAGTGTGTACATTGCTCACCGCTTAACCCGCCCCTGCACAGAGACATACAAGCACATACGGAGGAGAGAAGACAGACGCCATCTTAGGATCATCAAGGAACCAAGGAATGCTTGGGGCTACCAACAAGGAAGGAGTCAACACAGCCATGACCCTGCTGTAGACTTTTAGCCTCCAGAACTGTGAGAAAATAAATTTCTGTTCTTTAAAGCCACCCACTTGTGGTATTTCTGTCACGGCAGCACTAGCTGACTAAGGAAAATGCCAAGACTGATCAGTAGGTAGTAGAGCATGGGTCAGCGGGGGGAGAAGGCTACTAAAGCTTAGTCCAGTTTGTGCTAGTTGATGTCTAAAATGTCAAATTCATCAGTTTGCCAAGCCCCTACTTTGGAAGATTGCTGAGAGTTGAGAGACAATTGACTCTTTCACTCTTCATTAAAAAATCCTTGTTTACATTTTTAACACCTTTATTCAGATATAATTCACATTCCATACAACTGACCCACGTAAAGTATATAATTCCATTGGTTTTCATGTATTTATATAGCTCTGCAATCATCACCATAAGTTAAGTTTAGAACATTTTAATCAATCCAAAAAAACAAAAAACCTATATCCTTGTCTTAGTCATCTAGTGCTGCTACAGCAGAGATACCACAAGCGAATGGCTTTAACAAAGAGAAATTTATCTCTTCACAGTAAGGTAGGCTAAAAGTCCAAATTCAGGTGTCAGTTCCAGGGAAAGGCTTTCTCTCTCTGTCAGCCTTCTCATCAATATTCCCCCGGACTAGGAGCTTCTCCACTCAGGGACCCCAGGTCCAAAGGACACGCTCTGCTCCTGGCACTGCTTTCTTCGTGGTATGAGGTTCCCCTGTCTCTCTGCTCACTTCTCTCTTTTATATCTCAAGGATTGTCTCAGGACACAATCCAATCTTGTAGATTGAGTCTTGCCTCACTAACACAACTGCCACCCATCCTCCCTCATTAACATCATAGAGGCAGGATTTACAACATATAGGAAAATCACACAATGCTTGGAATCACGGCCCACCCAAACTGATACACACATTTTTGGGGGGACATAATTCAATCCATGACAATCCTTTAGCAGCCATTCCTCATTTGTCACCAGTCCCAGGAACCTTAAGCGACCACTCAGCTACTTTGTGTCTCTATGGATTTGCCTGCTGTGTGCATTTTACATAAATGGAATCAGACATTATGTGGTCTGACCAACTACTCAAAATTGCCCACTTCTTGCCTTCTGCTTTGTCTCGAACAAGCTTTGTCAGCCTTCTCTCCTTCCTACAGGCCCCTGAACTCTGCTTGTCCCCAAGTCTGAGCAAGCACTCAACAACAACAAAAAAAAAGGTGGAATATGCTTGCCTTATCAGCGTTTTTCTGGGACTTGGCTGACCACAACGCCTAAAGCAACTGACCTAAAACAACGCCTAAAACAACAGATGCCCTCTTATTTACCTATAAGAAGAGCAGACACAGATCCTCCAAATTCCCATTCTTTGCCTCATAAATGAGTAACTGAATTGCTTGTCTCCACTGTTAAATCAGAAACTAAGGGCTGGTTAACCAAACATTGGTTAAGCTGCTCTCCTTCCCCCAAGTCCCTGAACTTTGGCCCACCCTCAGCCAAATATACTACCCGTCTTTAAGGGACATTCTGAGAGAATGGGTTGACCTCATCGTAAAACATCCTGATTTCCTATCCAGTAATGTCACCCACGTCAGTTTTTTTCAACTCTGTCAGTTTTTGCTTCATATATATTGGAGCTCTGTGGTAAGGTGAATATATGTTTATAATTGTTCTATCTTCCTGATGTATTGTTCATTTTATCTATAGTAACACTTTAAAATATCTTTTTTATATCATTCTTAAAATATTTACATTTTTATATAATATATATGACATAAATTTTCCATTTTACCATTTCTAAGTGTACAATTCAGTGGCATTAATTGTATGAACAATGTTGTGTGACTATCACTGTTATCTATTTCCAAAACTTTTTCTTCACCCCAAACAGAAACTCTGAAACCATTAAGTAATAACTTCCCATTACCTCCTCCTCCACGCTCCTGGTAACGTCTAATCTACTTTCTGTCTCCATGGATTTGCCTATTGTAGATACTTCATATAAGTGAAATCATAAAATGTTTGTCCTTTTGTGTCTGGCTTATTTCACTTAGTACAACGTTTTTAGGGTTTATCCATGTCGTGGCATGTAGCAGAACTGCATTCCTTTTTATTGTGGAGTAATACTTCATTGTACAAATATACCACATTTTGTTTATCCATTCACCTGTTCAGCTCTTTTATTTCATCATTTCTTCCATTTACTTTTAGCTACTGGAAGTTCAAGAGTAGCTTTCAGAGGCTTTCCTGAACAGAAGATTTCAAAGGGTGGTTGGAGAAGACAAAGTAAAGTATTATAATGACATGCGCAAAGACTTGGAGTTAGAAAACCAATAGGGAAGAACACGCTTGGCACTTCTCAGCCTGAAAGAACTGAAGAAAAAAATCAAGCCTTGAGTTGCAATTTTGAAGGATTCTACAGGGAAAATATTGAATGATGCAGGAAGCATCAAAAGAAGATGGAAGGAATACACCAGAGTCACGATACGAAACAGAATTGGTTGACGTTCAACCATTGCAGGAGGTAGCATATGATCAGGAACCGATGGTACTGAAGGAAGAGGCTCAAGCTGCATTGAAGGCATTAGCAAAAAACAAGATTCCAGGAATTAACGGAATGCCAACTGAGATGTTTCAACAAACGGATGCAGCTTTGGAGGTGCTCACTTGTCTATACCAAGAAATTTTGAAGACAGCTACTTGGCCAACTGATTGGAAGAGATCCGTATTTATGCCTATTCTAAAGAAAAGTGATCCAACAGAATGCAGAAACTATCTATCATTAATATCACACGCAAGTAAAATTTTGCTGAAGATCGTTCAAAAGCGGTTGCAGCAGTACATCGCCAGGGAATTGCCAGGAATTCAAGCCAGATTCAGAAGAAGACATGAAACTAGCGATACCATTGGTGATGTCAGATGGATCCTGGCTAACAGCAGAGAATAACAAAAAGATGTTTGCCTGTGTTTCATTGACTATGCAAAGGCATTTCAACAGTGTGGATCATAACAAACTGTGGCTAACATTGAGAAGAATGGGAATTCCAGAGCACTTATTATACTCGTGAGAAACCTTTACGTAGATCAAGAGGCAGTCGTTAGGAAGAACAAGTGGATACTGCATGGCTTAAAGTCAGGAAAGATGTGCGTCAGAGTTATATCCTTTCAACATACCTGTTCAGTCTGTATGCTGAGCAAATAATCTGAAAAACTGGATTATATGAAGAAGAATGGGGCATCAGAATTGGAGGAAGACTCATTAACAACCTTCAATATGCAGATGACACAACCTTGCTTGCTGTAAGTGAAGAGGACTCGAAGCACTTACTGATGAAGATAAAAAAACCACAGCCTTCAGTATGAATTACACTTCAACATAAAGAAAACGAAAATCCTCACAACTGGACCAATAAGCAATATTATGAAAAACGGAGAAAAGATTGAAGTTGTCAAGGATTTCATTTTACTTGAATCCACAATCAACCCTCATGGAGGCAGCAGTCAAGAAATCAATTGACTTCAGACAAAGATTAGACAGGAATCTAAAACAAAAATAATACACGTAAAGTGTGTGCTTCTTAGTTCAGTCAGACAGACAAGACCAAATGGGCGGCTCCTGTCCGAAGGCAGGATGAGAAGCCAGAAAGGGACAGAAACTAGTCGAATGGACACAGGGAACCTGGGGTGGACAGGGGTAGTGTGCTGTCACATTGCGGGGATTGCAACTAATGTCACAAAACAGTATGTGTATAAATTTTTGTACGAGGAATTAACTTGAGCTATAAACTTTCACCTAAAGAATAATTAAAAAAAAAAAAAATCAAACGATGCATTGCATTGCGCAAGTCCCCTGCAAAAGACCTCTTTCAAGTTTAAAAAGCAAAGGTATCAACTTGAAGACTAAGGTGGGTCTGACCCAAGCCATGGTGTTTTCAGTCTCCTCAGATGCATGCAAAAGCTGGACAATGAATAAGGAAGACTGAAGAAGAATTGACGTCTTTGAATGATGGCGTTGGTGAAGAATATTGGCTATACCATGGAGTGCCAGAAGAACCAATTAATCTGTCTTGGAAGAAGGATAGCCAGAATGCTCCTTGGAAGCAAGGATGGCGAGACTACATCTCACATACTTTCGACATATTATCAGGAGGGACCAGTCCCTGGAGAAGCACGTCATGCTTGTTAGAGTAGAGGGTCAGAGAAAAAAAGGAAGACCCTCAAGGAGATGGATTGACACAGTGGCTACAACAGTGGGCTCAAGCATAATGATGAATGTGAGGATGGCGCAAAACCGGGCAGTGTTCTGTTGAAGATAGGATCGCTGTGAGTCAGAACCGACTCGACAGCACGTACTAACAACAGCAACATTCATCTGCTGATGGACACGTAGGCTGTTTCTACCTTTTGGCTATAGTGAATAATGCTGCAAGGATCTGTCTAAGTCCTTGTTTGCAGTCTTTTGGAGTATAGACCTAGGAATCTGATTGCTTTGTCGTACGGTGATTCTATATGCAATTCTTTGAGGAACTGCCAGGCTGTTTTGCACAATGACTGCACGATTTTGCATTCCCACTGGCATGAATGTGTAAGGGTTCCAGTTTTTCCACATCCTTGTTAACGCATATTATTTTCTGGTGTTTTTTGTTTGTTTGTTTGTTTTGACAAAACATTTGTTAAGGTTTTGATTTGCATTTCCCTAATGAATTATGACACAGTGGCTGCAACAATGCGCTCAAACATACCAATGATTGTGAGGATGGCTCAGGAGAGTACAAGGTTTTGTTCTGTTGTACATAAGGTCATGAAGAGTCGGAGCTGACTGACAGCAGCTAACAACGACTAAGGCTGTTGAACATCTTTTCATGTGCTGATTGGCCATTCGTATATCTTTACTGAAGATATGTCTATTCAAGTCCTTGGCTCATTTTTTAATTCAGTATTTTTTCTTGTGTTAAATTTACATGGTCTGGTATTTGTTTAGCTACTACAGCTTTCTTCTTGTTGCTGTTTGCATGATATATTTTTTCCCATCCTTTTACTTTCAACCTATTTGTATCTTTTAAAAATAATTTCTATCTCTTTCTTAAGATTCTCTATTTGATGTGACATTGTCATCATAACTTTCTTTACTCCTTCAATCATGCTATACTTTACTTCTTTGAATATACTTGTAATTGCTGCTTTGAAGTATTTGTCTTTAAGTCTGTTATCTTAAGACAGAGGTCCTAAAGCTGTGCAAAATTCCACTGCCTTAAGCATCTTGCTTAGCTCACCTATAGCTTTGCGTTAGAATCCTCGTTCCTTTGCTTGATACGCCCTGTAACTTTACATTAAAATCCTGGCAATCTATGAAGTTATATGTGAGCCCCATTACACTTGAGTAGTATGATTAAGAATGCTGCTGATGTAACTTGCATGAACTTCCTACTTGTAAGCCCCCTAAAAGTAACCTTTCCCCTCACCCTCACTGAGCAGTCTTGGAGGCAGCAGCCCTGACTGTCTCCTTTCCTAGTGCAACAAAATAAAGGTGCCTTTCCACTCTCCCACCTCAGTCTCCTGCTTATTGGCTGTTACCAGTCACATCAAGCAGAACCTGGGGTTTCCACCTGGTAACAATCTGGGCCCTCTCACCGGCAGGTTTTTTTTTTTTTTTTTTTTTTGCCTATTTCTTTGTATTGATCACACTTTCCTGTTTATCTTCATATCTTAATTTTTGTTGAAAACTAGACATTTAAGGTAATATATTTTAGCAACTCTGGATTCCTTCCCCATACCCTAGGTATTGTTGTTTGCTTGTTTTTTTTGTTTAATGACTTGTCTTGACTATGTCAGTGAATTCTGTTTCTCCTGCCACCTTAAGCCTCTGGTGTCACCCCTTAAAGGGCACAGCCTTGGTCATCCACAGTCACATTGAGATAACAGGGCTCTCTTTGTGTCTTTTCTCTGATCTCTTTGTTAAGCTGTCTTTTTCTATTGGTATCACACTCAGCTGTTAGCTCTACTAATTATCAGCTGATTATGCTATTGTTTTCTGTTATGCTCTGGTAGCATAAATTGATCCACCATCTGACCCAATTAATTTCAGGCCTCTTTGCAGTGGTAGGTTTTGACGTTTGTCTGACCCCAAAGGGCTCTTCTTAGCTGTCTCTTTCCTTGGTTCTCTCCGTTAAACTTCTATTTGCTCTAAGGTTAAATTTGTTGCTCTTATAGAGCTACCAGTCCCTTCTTAATTGCTTACCACCAAATCTTCATTGTTTTGAACAATGCTCTTAGGTTTGAAATTTCCCACACTCTGTTCCAAATAGTAGATTTATAGCTCTCTGTTTTTACAATCTGCCTCTCCCCCTGGGCAAAACCTCTGTGGTACTGCTTCAGAACTGGTTGTGAGAACAGTGGCCTACTTCTATCCGTGACATCCCTGATTTATGTCTGAGGTACTGGGATGGAGCAGTAGCCTCTGCTCTTCTCAGCCTGCCTCTCTTCATGTGGAACTCTGACCTCTGAGTGAACTGGGGTGAGGGCAACTGGGGACTCAATAATCTGAGCCTGGCACTCCTGGGGTAGAGCTTGTGCCTGAGGATGGGAGCTGGGTGGAGAAAGAAAGCCTCTGACCTCGGCTGCTCTTCCTGGAATAGAGTCTCTATAACACAGAACTCAGGGAGATGAAACATGCTGGTGGCTTCACTCTCCTGGGGAGATACTGTAGCCAGAGACTGAGAGACTGGGAGCCCTGTGTTCTTGGTTGCACCTGCTAAGAGTAGAGTCACCAGCATGCAGAGCTGGGGGTGAGGGTGGGCAGATTGTTATTCAAATTCCACTGACATTCCTAATTCTCTGGTAACCCCAGATGGTTCATGGTGTTCCTTAGCTTGTAGATGCATCTTCACATGGATGTCTCCTCCCCGTCTGTCTCTCTGTGTCTCTTCTCCTCTTTTATAAGGAGAGCACTCAGACTGGATTAGGACTCACCATACTTTGGTATGGCCTCATGTTAATTTAATTGATAACATCTTCAAAGACCCTATTTCCAAACAAGGGTCACATTCATAGGTATTGAAAGATAGAATTTTAACATATCTTTTTGGAGTACACAATTAAATCCATAAAACAAGGAAGATTTCTTAAAAATTTAAAATGAATTGAATGCAGAAAATTGAAGGTGAGTTAACTGGATGAAAGAGAGTCCAGGGAATGGGAAATAATCAAATAAGTAGCTTATACTAATCAAATAAGAGAGCAGGTTTATCTCAGTAGTATCTTTGAGATCATTCTCTTTGTGACCTGCTTTTTTCCTCTAAATAACATATGACATTTTCTCCAGCCATTAAACAATCTTTTATTTTGTTATATGAAGGTATCATACAATCCCTTATCACAGACACATTTTTACTATTATAAGTAAAAAGTATAAGTTTTTGCTATTATAAGTAAATTCTTTTTACATAAATCTTTGCACTCATCTCTGATTATTTCTTTAACGTATATTACTCAAAGTAGAATTGCTGGGTAAAAAAAGCTTACCCATTTTAAATATATACTGGTAAATTGGTCTCCTGAAAAGTTGTACTAATGTATTATCCCATCAACAATGTAAAAATTAGTTTCAATGTCTGCATCATATGCCAGCATAGGCATTTAACATAATTTACTCAATCATTTCCAAAACTAGCATCCCCCAACACACAATAAAGAAATATTTATTCATCCCCCAACACACAATAAAGAAATATTTATTGGGTGAATAAATAAATTCCACTCCTGTGGAACATTTAGTTTCCAGATTTTCACTGTGTATTACAAATAGTACTGAAATGCATATTCTTGTATATCAATCTTTTTGACACCTCTGATTATTTTCGTAGGATAGATTCCTGGCCCTGGAATTTTCTGTCAAAGAGCACATTTAAGGCACTTGATATGTATTACTTTCTATTTTAATGAAGAGTCTCTCTGACCTCCATTTTGGTCTTTTCTTTCTTTCCTGTCTTTTTAATGACCTCTTGCTTTCTTCATGTATGATGTCCTTGTTATCATTCCACAACTAGTCAGGTCTTTGGTCATTAGTGTTCAATGAGTCAAATCTATTATTGAGATAGTCTCTAAATTCAGGTGGGATATACTCAAGGTCGTACTTTGGCTCTCGTGGACTTGTTTTAATTTCCTTAAGCTTCAACTTGAACTTGCATATGAGTAATTGATGGTCTGTTCCACAGTCAGCCTCTTGCCTTGTTCTGACGGATGATATTGAGTTTTTCCATCATCTCTTCCTACAGATGTAATTGATTTGATTCCTGTGTATTTCATCTGGCGAGGTCCACATGTATAGTTGCCGTTTATGTTGTTGGAAAAGGGTATTTGCAATGAAGAAGTTGTTGGTCTTGCAAAATACTATCATGGGATCTCCAGCATCATTTCTATCACCAAGGCCATATTTTCCTACTACAATCCTTCTTCTTTGTTTCCATCTTTCCTATTCCAATCGCCAGTAATTATCAATGCTCTTGAACTTGTTCTTAAACTTCGAGTACCTAAAGCAAATGGAAGAAATGATGAAGTAAAAGAGCTGAACACAAGATTTTGAAAGGTGACTTGAGAAGGCAAGGTAAAGTATTATAATGAAATGTGCAAAGACCTAGAGTTAGAAAACCAAAAGGGAAGAACACACTTGGCATTTCTCAAGCTGAAAGAACTGAAGAAACAATTCAAGCCTCGAATTGCAATATTGAAGGATTCTATGGGCAAAATATTGAACCACAAAAGAAACATTAAAAGGAGACAGAAGGAATACAGAGTCACTGTACCAAAAAGAGTCGGTTGATGTTCAATCATTTCAGGAGGTAGCATACGATCAGGAACTGATGGTACTGAAGGAAGAGGTCTAGCTGCACTGAAGACATTAGCGAAAAACAAGGCTCCAGGAACTGACGGAATACCAATTGAGGTGTTTCAACAAACAGATGAGTGCCAGAAGTGGTCACTTGTCTGTGCCAAAAAATTTGGAAGACAGCTACCTGGCCAACCAACTGGAAGAGATCTGTATTTATGCCTATTCCCAAGAAAGATGACCCAACTAAATAAGGAAATTATTGAACAATATCAATATCACACACAAGTAAAATTTTGCTGAAGATCATTCAAAAGCAGCTGCAGCAGTACATTGACAGGAAACTGCCAGAAATTCAAGCCAGATTCAGAAGATGATGTGAAACAAGGGCTATCATTGCTGATGCCATATGGATCCTGGCTGAAAGCAGAGAATACCAGAAAGATGTTTACCTGTTTTTTATTGACTATGCAAAGGCATTTGACTATGGATCATCACAAATTATGGATAGCATTGTGAAGAATGGAATTCCAGAACACTTCATTGTGTTCATGAGGAAACTGTACATAGATCAAGAGGCAGTTGTTGGGACAGAACAAGGGGATACTGCATGGTTTAAAGTCAGGAAAGGTGTGCGTCAGAGTTGTATCATTTCACCATACTTATTCTATCTGTATGCTGAGCAAATAATCTGAGAAGCTGGGCTATATGAAGAAGAACGGGGCATCAGGATTGAAGGAAGACTCGTTAACAACCTGCATTATGCAGATGACACAACCTTGCTTGCTGAAAGTGAAGAGGACTTGAAGCACTTACTGATGAAGATCAAAGACCACAGCCTTCAGTATGGATTACACCTCAACATAAAGAAAACAAAAATCCTCACAACTGGGCCAATAAGCAACATTGTGATAAACAGAGAAAAAAAAGAAGTTGTCAAGGATTTCAATTTTACTTGGATCAACACCTATGAAATCAGCAGTCAAGAAATCAAGAGATGCATTGCATTGGGCAAATCTACTGCAAAAGACCTCTTTAAAGTGTTAAAAAGCAAAGCTATCACGTTGAAGACTAAGGTGCACCTGACCCAAGCTATGGTGTTTTCAATAGCTTCGTATGCGTATGAAAGCTGGACAATGAATAAGGAAGACTGAAGAAGAATTGACACCTTTGAATTATGAAGCTGATGAAGAATATTGAATATACTATGGACTCTCAAAAGAGTGAGCAAATCTGTCTTGGAAGAAGTACAACCAGAATACTCCTTAGAAGCAAGGATAGTGAGGCTATGTTTCACATACTTTTGACATGTTATCAGAAGGGATCAATCCCTGGAGAAGGACATCATGTTTGGTAAAGTAGAGGGTCAGCATAAAAGAGGACAACCGTCAGTGAGATGGATTGGCACAGTGACTGCAACAATAGGCTCAAGCATAACGATGGTTGTGAGGATGGCGCAAGACTGGGTAGTGTTTCGTTCTGTTGTAAATAGAGTCGCTATGAGTCAGAACTGACTCGATGGCACCTAATAATATTTTAATTAAGGAATGCTGTAGAAATGAGGATTTATAATTTCTTTTTTCATCCAAAATATAAGCTTATGGGGTTATCCATTTTACTATTTTTGAAATTTTTTTAGATTTCAACACATTAAAATTTATTCTTTATTTGTCCCTTCTTTTTGGTTTTTTTTTAGGTTTGCTTCGGTTAATTTTTTTTTTTTTTTTGATAATTTAGTTACGAGCTACTATCAAATTTTTATTTTCATTTGCTACAAAGGAAGTGAACCAAATAAACCAAAGATTTACCCTTGGTAGAGACAGTCTATAAGAAAAGACAACAGTTAAATAATCATGTAATCATTGTTAGAATAGATAAGAGAAAAAAAGAATGGCTAGCTAAAGATCATTAGAATATTCATTGATAGTCAACTGATTGAGCGAACGGCTAGTTTCTCAGAAGAGGTCTTTAATCCCATTAAAGTTTATAGTAATTGCTTAAACATTTTATCAGGGATGGTAATTTCTTCCTGGAAAAAGATTAGAAATTCTGTCTTGGATGAGCTTTGGGAGATCTTTTCTTCATGTCTTTTGCTGTTGTTTTGTGTTTTTGGTTGGTTGGTTGATTGGTTTTTAGTGTCTTCTCGATTGAACTTAAGGAGCCCTGGTGGCACAGTGGTTAAGTGCTCAGCTGCTGACCAAAAGGTCAGCAGTTCAAACCCAGCAGCCATTCCTTGAGAGAAAGATGTGGTAATCTGCTTCCATAAAGACTGCAAAACTATGGGGTAATTCTACTCTGTCATACAGGGTAGCTCTGAGTACAAATTGACTTGATGGCAACGGGTCTGGTAAGTTGAACTTCTTCAAAGAAAGAAATTTTTTTAAATGCAGCAAGGCAGAAGAAGTCACCTAAGAGGCAAACCATCAGACTGAACTGAAATCTCTCAAGAAACATTTGATGTCATAAAAATAATGCTGTAATGAACAAAGAATTTTCTCTCCTATTAAATAGTTATTTACATATAAAAGCAACAGGTAGACCTTCCCATATGTGCAAATTCTCAGGAGAGACTTTCCGTCCTTGTAACAGAAAGTATATTTTGATTACATGTAAAAGCTTTTGACTTCATGGATGTGAATGGGAGAAACTGTATATTGTTTTCCCAATTACACAATGTATTGGGAAGTTTCCCATCTTTGCAACATAAAGTGTACTTTGATGACATGTAAAACTCTTTTGACTTCATGTACTTGAAAGGGAGTAACCGTACGTTGTTTTCTCATTCATAAAATATATTGGGAACTTTTCCGTCCATGTAACACAAAGTGTACTTCAATAACAAATGAAACTCTTTTGACTTTATGTGCTTGAATGGGAGAAACTGTAGACTGTTTTCTCATTCACAAAATGTATTGAGGTCTTTCATATTCTTGTTACACATGATGTACTTCAAAAACCAAAAATAATTTTTTTACTTCACGTACTTCAATTGGAGAAACTCTACATTGTTTTCTCATTCACAGACTGCACTGGAACTTTCCTGTCCTTGTAACACAAAGTGTACTTTGAAAACACGTAAGACTTCTTTGAATTCATGTACTTGAATGAGAGATCCTGTACATTAATATCTGATTCACACAATGTATTGGAACTTTCATATTCTTGTTACACACAATGTCCTTTGAAAGCCAAAAATATTCTTTTGATTTCATGTACTTAGAAGATAGGAACTGTATATTGTTTTCTCATTTACAGAATGCATTGGGAACTTTCCTGTCCTTGTAACATTAAGCGTACTTTGAAAACATGAAAAATCCTTTTGATTTCATGTACTTGAATAGGAGACACTGTATGTAGTTTTTTCCAGTCACAGAATGTGTAGGGAATTTAGAAGTGTACTTTGATAACATGTAAAACTCTTTTGAATTCCTGTACTTGAATTCGAGAAACTGTGTATTGTTTTGTCATTCACACAATGTGTTGGGAACTTTCCTGTCCTTGTAACACAAAGTGTACTTTGATAAGTGAAACACTTTAACTTAACCGCACAAAAAAAACCTTAATGACATAATCCAACCAACAGGGAGAGGAATCTAAAGTGAAAAACCCATGAATGGGGAAAACATGGTAAGAAATGGAGGTTGTGGGCAATTAATTCGCTTACCTATTGAATTTAGTCTAAATAACTGTGAAACAGAATGCTAATAATTTTTAAATGAAATGTAAAATCTGTGAGAGTAGGGCTTATGGATTTTGTTCACTGTTGTATCATAGGGCCTTGGTAAATGCCTAATAAATAAACATTTGTTGAATCAATGAAAAATAGCCACATAACATAAAATATTGGTAACATGCTTATAATGAACTTGGACAAGAATTTCAGAGCATACTAGCCAAGAAAATGGATAGAAGTATGTGGAGGTGGTAAGAATATGTATTACTTTTGTAGTGGGGAATCAATAAATATTGCATTTTTCTGTAGTTGGTTCATTGAGAAAGATAGATTTAAATATGTGTTGGGGGTTTAGGGGAGAATAAATGGATCATATAGCAAAAAATAGAATATGAATTGTAAGTAAGTATCAGAAATACAAAATACGATGACCATACTGAGACCAAACTTATCTGTAATAACAAAACTCATTTGCTAAAAGAAAAAGATTTTCTATATTCTCAACTATGTTCAGTATACAAGAGATGTACATAAAACAAAGGGACTCAAAAAGCTGAAAATAAAAGGTGGTGAATCAGTTCCAGTCCTAGTAGGAAACAGATGGCATGCTCACATTAGGAGAAATTGAGGAGATTGTAATAAAAGAGCTAATTATAAAGGCATGGCATAATGTGGGGAATTCATAGAGTGAAGAAGGACTCTGTAAACACCGCTGGTCTGAAGGAGGGGGTTAGTATTTACTAGAACTCCAAGACAGAG
The DNA here is from genome assembly GCF_000243295.1 of Trichechus manatus latirostris. Lineage (NCBI taxonomy): Eukaryota > Metazoa > Chordata > Mammalia > Sirenia > Trichechidae > Trichechus > Trichechus manatus. Next base: position 9,586,701 of record NW_004444029.1, read on the forward strand.
AGGGTCACCTGAGAGAAACTGAGGCCTTTAGTTGGGGGATATAGGGAGCTGGAGAAAGAAATATCTCATGAATTGTAGATCAGCTTTGGATCCAGGCTTTAATTAGCCAGTGTAAGAGACTATTGATCTGGTATTCAAATCAACATATTATATCTAGAATCAGTTCAGCCTGATTGAGCCTTGTTTTTCCATCCCCTTGGCTTTATCTGCTTAGATTCCACTCCTACACTTGATCATACAGATTGGGGAGGTTTGGAAACTCATTTATTATATGGGTTAGCTCCTGTTGGAACTGGTCTTGACCCTCTCTGAGTCCTTTGGAAATCCAACTGTCCTGTTGGACTTGGAGGCGATGAGAAGTGGTAGAGGTGGGTCCTGAGGAAAATTAGAATCAGCTTATGAAGAAACTGCCCCAGGGCAATCCTTGTTCAGTGCAGTGAATTACTTAATATGGCCCTTCTAGCCATAGTCTTTGTAACTCCCACAAATGACTGGTGGGACTACGAAAATGAGGTGCTTGTGGCCCACCAAGGGGATTGGATAGCTTGCTAATAATGTAAATAAGATGCATGGCACCCTTGTGAGGGTTGGACAAGTAACATGTATGGAACCCTAAAGAGGGGATTGGTCAGTTCTGCCATCTTGTTAGGCTTAAAAGAGAGCCAGTTCCAGAGCGGAGAGAGGATCTTACCACCACCAAGAAAGAAAAACCAAGAGTGGAGCACATCCTTTGGACCCAGGATCCCTGCACTGAGAAGGTCCTGGAACCAGCAGACTGAGAGAGAGAGCTGTAACATCAAAGATGGTGAGAAGCAGGGGCAGAGAAACAGCATCAGTAGAGGCAGGATACCAGCAGAAGATGGCACAGTGGGCTTCTCAGCCCGTGGAGCGAGAAAGCTGAGTGCCTTCAGGTTGGAGGCTTGCTGGGGGAATAGGGTGCTTCTGGACACTTGGTGGGTCTAGGTTTGCTGACCCACGTAGCTAGAGCTGAGTGCCTTTGGGCCAAGGCTTACTGGCAGAATGGGGTGTCTCTGGGTACTTATCACCAGAGCTGAAAGAGCTTTGTAACATTTGCCCAAGCAGGGCAAAGGCCAGGCTGAGGGGCCGAGGGCCAGCGAGAGACCTGCCTGCAGGCATGTCTGAGAAGAGACTGTCCTGATCAAAGAACTGTATGCTGAGCATTCCTAAACCTAAATTATAACCTGTTTCTTCCCTAATAAACCCATAACTGTGAGCATGATCTGTGAGTTCTGTATGCCCATTGCAACAAATTATCAAACCCAGCAGAGAAGTAGAGAGTGCCGTGGGAGGGACAGTAGATGTCAGAATTGGTAAAAAGGTTGGAGAGAGGAGGTATGTCTGACCTCTGCCTCACAGGAATCAGCCTTGAGCTGCTGATCTCGATTCTCCTTCCCCTTTGTGAAGTTAGAAGAGGGCAGATGCCTCTGCCACACCATTTTTTACACCTTGAAAGGCTTTTATGCAGAAGAGGACTTGATGCCTTCAATAGTGGGGAAGATTTGCCTCTCCTGATAAGAGAGGATCAGGAGAATTCTGACATTCAAAACTCTCCAGCCTCACCTGTGCCTGCCCAAATGCCGAATCCCCTGTCTCTCAGGACCCCATTTCTTCACCATCAGTGCCTTTGCCTTAGTGAAGAGTCACTGCAACTCCCCAACTCTTACAGTTGGAAGCCGGGATTGGTCCTTGGCTGAGGTGACCTGCAGAAGGCAAAAGACTCCTTCAAGGCTGTCATGGAGGCTTTGCTGTTCTCTATCTGTATTCTTAGGTGCCAGCTCATAGCTTTTCATTTCTCTTTTCCTTGTATAGACTGGAGGCAAATGTAGTGACTAGAACCAGGTAGGGAGTGACCATAATTCAGACAAGAGGTGGTAGGAGCTTGGAGTAGAATGATATTTGTACAGAAAGAAAAGAAAGGAAGGCATGGATGATGATCAAAAGACTCACTATGGCCAAGCGATCCCACTATTTTTATGCCCATTGCTGTTGCCATAGTGACTAAGTGCCCAAGCCACTAGCTCTCATCCCATGCTACCACTGGTGATCATTTGAATCATTTTGATACAACAGCATGTCCATCGATTACTGCCTCCCCCACACACACACACTCTTCCCCATCCCAAGGAAAAGACTAGGTGAAGGACTAGGGTGAAGCGAGTGAGGCACCTAGGGTGAAAATGGAAGGAGAGACTCACTCTTGGCATGACCTTGAGAGTGAGAGCCTGCTTAAGGTTTGCATCCTAGGTGCCTCACCAACCCCTAGTCCCAACCCTGCCCCACACCCCAGCAAGAAGGTCACCCTCAGGTTCCTCAAACATATCAGCAACCAAATCGAGAAGGCTTTGTTCTTTGAGGCTATGTTTTCTGGTGTCACTCCTGGCACCTATTGTTCTAGCATCAGAGTCCCAGCAGGAAACAGATGGCATGCTTGGATTAGCATAACCTGAGGAGGGTTTATAAATGGACTGTTTACAACTGTGAGGGCAACGCATAGGGAAACCACAACACCCTGGGGAGAGTGATAGCCAAGAATTATTATTCCCTATGGATCTAAACGGGCAAAGCAAGGGAGTGTTGCCAGAGCTGAGAGGCAGAGAGGGAGATGTGGAGAGAGCACCTGGCAGGAACCAAGAGCTTGGATCTAGTGACTGTGCAGACAGGAAGTCAGGGGGAATCAGTGCTCTGACCTTTCTCTATTTCCTGTCAGTTCTCCCCATTGACAAGTCCATACCAGTCAGCCTCCTGGAGTGGGGTATACAAAGTGGGAGAGTGGATCCAGAGGAGCAAACGAAAAATACTCAGCACAGATGGCCAGCTCTAGACCAGGTAAAACCAAGTGGGTTGTTATTAGATACATAGACATAGAAAGTTCAAGATGAGGAAGTTGAAGTTAGGTCCTCAAGTTCTATTGGCAATTTGACCCATCAAGCTGTAAAACCAAGTGGTTAAGAGAGTCTCAGACCAGCCTACATTTTCTTCTCTGGTTTTAGTACCTGTCCTTTGCACCAAAAAAACCCCCCAAAACCTGTTGCCGTTAAGTCAACTCTGACTCATAAGGATCCTAAAGGACAGAGTAGAACTGCTCTATAGGGTTTCCAAGGAGGGGCTGGTGGATTCGAACTGCTGACATTTTGGTTAGCAGCCAAGCTCTTAACCACTGCGCCACCACCCTCAAATAGTGAATGCGAGAGTGATTGTGCACTGGGGTGCCCAGGTGGAGACTAAGTGTTTGTTCCCTTTTCTTTAGCGTGGGCAGTGCCAGAAACCACTTTGTACTCTGTCTTAGTCATCTAGTGCTGCTATAACAGAAATACCACAAGTGGATGGCTTCAACAAACAGAAGTTTTTCTCTCACAGTCTAGTGGGCTAGAAGTCCAAATTCAGGGCATCAGCTCCAGGGGAAGACTTTCTCTCTCTGTTGGCTCTGGAGGAAGGTCCTTGTCATCAGTCTTCACCTGGTCTAGGAGCTTCTCAGCTGCAGGGACCACAGGTTCAAAGGATGTGCTCTGCTCCCGGTCCTGCTTTCTTGGTCGTATGAGGTCCACCCTCCGTCCACTGTCTCTCTGCTCTCTTCTCTCTTCTATATTTCAAAAAACACTGCCTTCAGACACAATCTAATCTTATAGATTGACGCCTACCCCATTAACATAACTGCCTGTAATCCTACCTCATTAAAATCATAGAGGTAGGATTTACAACACAGAGGCAAATCACACCAGATAACAAAATGGTGGACCATCACACAATACTGGGAATCATGGACTAGCCAAGTTGACACACATTTTTGGGAGACACCATTCAATCCATAACAGATTCACTGGAGGAAACCTCCCTTAACTACCAGTTACCCTTCCTCCTCATCTGCCTGCTAATCAATGAAGGGAAGTTTACTTGGGATAGGAATAACGATCAGCCCCTGGTTTACTAGTCAAGATATCAGGGGTTCTTAAACTTGTGTGCGCCTTAGAATCACTTAGGACATTTGTTGAAAATTCTTATTCCTAGACCTCACTACCCAGACATTCTGACTCAATCGATATGGGGTGGGACCTGGAATCTGCATTTTAACAAGTTTTTCAGATAATTTTGATGCACGTATTTAGAGTAGCACTATCCAATAGAAATGTAATGTGAGCCATGTATGTAAGCTTATATTCTCTAGAAGTCACTTTTTTAAAAAGTGAAAAGGAACCGGTGAAATGAATTTTAATAATATATTTTGCTTAACCCAATGTATTGAAAACATTATTGCTTCGACATGTAATCAGCATAAAAATTATTAATGAGATATTTTACTTTTTTTTTTTTTTAATAGTAAGTCTTTGAAATCCACTGGATATTTTACACTTGGAAAATCACCAGTTGCTATTGAGTCAAGTCTACTCTGACTCATGGTGACCCCGTGTGTGCCAGAGTAGAACTGTGTTCCATAGGGTTTTCAATGGTTGTGATCCTTCAGAAGCAGATCACCAGGGCTTTCTTTCGAGGTGCCTCTAGATGGGGTCGAACTGCCAACCTTTCAGTTAGTAGTGGAGACCTTTACCGTTTATGCTACCCAGAGACTCCTTTTCCACTTAGAGTACACCTCAATTTGGACCAGCCACATTTCAGGGCTCCATCCAGTGGTTACTGTGTTGGATGACACAGGTTTAGAGGATTAAGCAGCACTAGATTGAAACTATTGTTACCGTAATAATGCGGATTGGAGCCGCCTGCCACAATAGCCAATTCTGAGACAAGGGTGAGGTGAGCAGCAAGAGTTTTATTACATATCGATATACAGGAGACAGAGGAGAATAGATTCCTCCAAAAACACATCTCCCCCACTGGAGATTGGCTGAAGGCTTTATAGGGACAGGATTATGGGTCTTAGAAGTTTGTGTTAGTTCCCCCCTGAGGTGGTCATGTCCCAGATGAGTTAATCTTTTCTTGGGGGTTATCTGGTGACACCCTGGTTTTCTTGTCCCAAGATGGGTGCTTTGTTGGGTTTTTCATTCCTAGATCATTATCACTTGTTTTCGACCCTTCAAGGAGGAGCATCGGTTAATCTTAAACTTTTTACAAAGACCGGAACGGGAGGGAAAGAAAAGATCATGAGATGGTCCAGGAGTTAGCAATGGGGAGTAACAATAACGAGCCAGACCTATGCAGCTTCTCCTTTATGGAGACTAGAAACTGCATTTCATTCTTATATTTGTAGGGCCTCATGAGGAACAGAGTTTTTAATTCTTGTGGAATCTAAACTTCTGGATTCCATGGAGGTTGAGGTGACCCACCCAAGATATCACCCTGAGATGATCTTTGAACCTGGAGCCTTGAGAAAACTGGTTTCCTGAAAGTCACTAAGCTAATTAGTAAAGAACGATTTGCCTTGGGCATTGTGCTCTTTTAAAAGAATTACCTCTGTGTAGTCTCATCAGAAACTCCAAAGATCAGAGTAGGAGCTGTTTTAGGGCAAATCAGTAATTATTTGAATTGTTCTTTAAGAAAACGTTGCATGTCCACAAGTTATACGGAAAGAATGTTAGTGATAAGCTAGGGTATAAGAATCTTTGAAAGAGTTTTCCTCTTTGGAACATTTTTGACTCTCTAGTCAGAAAATGTTACTCTGATTTGCAAATCACATATTTAATAAACTTCAATCAATGTCCATTATGGGCTTACTATAATTTTTGTTTTAACACTAGCAAAGTGCCCAGTATAAGAAGTGTTCGATGAATAGTAGTTAGTTGATTAGTTGGCTACACTAGCAGGTCGAGGCTGCAATCACATGAAGTCAAATGCCTGTGGCTGTAGCTGCAGCTCACGAAAGAACCCCTGGTTCTTCTGGGGTGTTCAGAAACCTGCTAAGGCAGTTAATAGATAATCCTTAGCATTCAACTCAGAATCACTTCAAAGGCTGGGAGGGAGGAGGGCTCACTTCAAAGGCTTTAAGAGAGAGGAGAGCAAGTTAGTAAAGCTGGTTGCTAGGACAACCTTCTTAGGCTCCAAAGAGAACAATCATAGATTGTAGACCTAGGCTTGGTGTGGCTGTGATCTTCCCTTCTATAATCTGCTCTTCTGCTTGGCTACAAGGAGAGCAGTTTTAAAATGACTATTTAAGAGTGTAATTTGAAGCCAAAGGACCATGTGGTGCTGCCAGTGTTTAAGTGCAAAGAGAAGGAAAATGACAGAATGTTGATTGGAGAGGGGCCAGTTGAGCCAGGCACAGTCATTTCCAAGGTTCCTGTGGAACTATTGGAATTCACAGTTCAGGAGGAACTTTTTAACTCCCAGCTGCAGACAGACTTCATGTATGGGAATCAAAGAATGACAATCAAAGTTAGTTTTTTTCCTTGGGCCTAACAGAATATCATTAGATTAAGCAGTTTAAGATGAGTGAAGAAAGTAATTCTTTGGTCCTTAGGTGATTTTGTTTTCTTTAGTCATACTCTCAAGTTTTCTTTTTGAATATTTACACAGGAGTTAGGTGGTTAATTAGTGTTTAAGTTTTTAAATGAATTGTAAATAGTGAACTTTCATTGGGCAATTACTATGTGCCCTGCACTCTACTAAATGCTTTCCATGTAATTAATGCCTATAAATCTAATTCCTTCAAAACCTATTTTTGTCTGCATTTCACAGACTAAAAGAAAAATTGAAGTGTAGACAGATTAAGTGACTTGTTCAAGAATTCTTTCTATAGAAACAATATAACTAAGGAAAACTTTTATATTGTGCTTTTCACTTTACAAAGTACGTACTTGTGCATAGCAGTCCTTACAATAGCCCTAACTAAGCTGGGAAATTCAAATTTATAATATGATGATGAAAGCAACAAAAAAGGAAGACTGAAGAAGAATTGACGCCTTTAAATCATGGTGATGGCGAAGAATATTGAATATACCATGGACTACCAGAAGAATGAACAAATCGGTCTTGGAGGAAGTACAGCAACAACGCTCCTTAGAAGCAAGGATGGTGAGACTTCATCTTGCTTACTTTGGACATGTCATAAGAAGAGACCAGTCCCTGGAGAAGGACATCACACTTGGTAAAAGAGGGTCAGCGAATAAGATGAAGACCCTCAATGAGATGGATTGACACAGTGGCTGCAACAATGGGCTCAAACATATCTACTATTGTAAGGATGGGGCAGGGCCAGGCAACGTTTCGTTCTATTATACACAGGGTCACTATGAGTCGGAAGTGACTCAACAGTACCTACTAATAATGACAAAACTCACTTGTTGCCACCATGGCACTAAATACCACTGTTTCTCCAGCCTAATATGCCTTCCTTGAACTCTCTGTTGAGAACGAATGATTGCCAAAGAATAGAGTGACTCCATTGCCAAGCACCAAATTAATTGATTGGTTCATTTTATAAGATAGTGAGAGAGAAACTGTTTTAATCTTCTGGAATCCAGATTTCTGGGGTTGTTGTGTAGGATTTTAGGGATCTTAGAAAATTAATAGGTTTGACATGCATAAATTCCTTTAGTTTACTGTAAGGTAGTCCTGGCGGGCACGCAGGTTAAGTCCTCACAGCATTCATCTAGAACTGGAGAATCAGAATTAACAATTACAATGTTAGTTCAATGGTATAGTTCAAATCTTTAGATTTTAGGCTTCTACCTTTAATGAGAGGTCTCGGGAGGAAGGCTTAACCATAGCTTGAACTCAGCAGAGGTCCCTCATAGCTAGGACCCAAGGTCAGTGGCGGCAAACAGAATCTTAGTTCCATCTCTGCCATTTCTCAGTGAGTGAGCAGAAATTTAGGGTTTATACGTTAATTTGTCACATTGACTCCACAAAACAAGGGCCAGTGTGACATCAAAGACTAGTATGTTATGTCGTTTCTCCAGGGTTAGCGGGTAGCTAGCTGAATAAATGTCTCTTTTCTTCAAGGTTAGAGATTAGTGAGGTTGTGTAGATTCAAAGCTAGTTCACAAAGATTATGTTATGGTTTCTTTTATCACAGCGTGTCAGGTCAAAGTCAACTTAACTTAAATGTTGTTCACATTCTTTACATACTTCATATGCTTCTATGTCTAAGTTCAGAAATTTTCTAAATAACTTCCTTATGATTTACAGGTTGCTAATGACTTATAGTGAATGTGAGAGAACCTCACTAAGGCAAACATATTTCTATTTCTAAATTCATATTGAGCCCTTATGCATGTGTATTTTGAAAGCATAATAGTGATTTATACCTTATGGGATTTGAGATCACTATGGAAACATACAGAACAGGAATCCATTGAGTTGAAGTGACACACCCAGGCCATTGTCCTTGACATCTTCTTTCGAACCCTGACTCTTGAAGAAACTGATTTCCTAAAGTTAACTTTAAGTCCAACAATAGCCTAGTAAGCAGCTTAGTGGGGACTGTTTTCCCTTAGGCATTGGGCTCTTTTGAAAAGTTATCTATGTGCAGTCAGTTTTGAGAAACAGAAACTCCAGGGATGGACTGGAAGCTGTGTTTTAGGGTGAATTGTTATTATATAAACACTGTTCCCCATCCTTTTCCATGGTAATACCAATGAGATGGGTATCAGAATCTTTGGAGGCTTTCTCATCTTTGAAATATTTTGACAGAACAACGTTACCCTGATTTGTAAATCGTATATTCAATAAACTTCAATCAATTTCTATTATTGACTTAGTATGATTTTTGTTTTAACATGAGTAAAAGATCCAGAATTCAAGGAGGCAGACATAAGTCCAAGAAGTTTTCAAAAGAGTGTTTTCAAACCTGATATTGGCTCATCATCTTTGGTGAGACTTCTCAATCATCTTTGGTGAGATTTCTTATTTTTATTAAAAAATTCTGATGGTGAAGACAGCCTTCACTGCCTTCCTCTCCCTTCAATCTACGGACTGACAGATAAATGGAAGTTTCTGTAGAGTTAAGCTACATAATCAAGACCCTCAACTTCCTTTTCTAACCTAAATGATTATAGTCACACTATTTGTGGTCGTTAAATATTCTTACTAAAATGAAAGGGATTAGAAAATTTAGAAATTTGGGAATTTGCACGGTTGTAAGAGGTTGCCTCTTTCCATCCCAACCTATGAAAGATAAAATTCAGAGAGCCTTTGTGTGATAAAGAGTGATAAGAATTTATGCTTTTAGCAAGGATTAAGTCAAGAGTATAGTCATCACACCCATTATTAATACATTTCAATGGATTAAGGTGGCATCAAGTAAATCCTTTCAGTTAGACCAAATGGCCTTTGGTAGAGGGAATACTAAGGGCATGGTTCTCCTACTGAGCCTGATAATCTCTGAGACCCTCAACGAAGCCCGGCAGAATCATGGAGCAAGAAAGTCAAGAAATATAGGATATCTCAAAAGTTTATCTAGAAGGAAAATGTGGCGGGTATTACTGGCACATTCAGCTGACTGAAATCAAATAGATAAGAAGCTGAGTAGAGTAGGTGCCAAAAGAACCCAGCCTGCAATATCAGGGGGAGACAGGATGAGAAAGCTACTCCAAGGAGGACACATTCTCCAATGCTGTCTTCAGATATAGTTGAGGAGCAAAATAGAAAAGGAAGAAAATCCCAGAATTTGGAACAAAGGGTAGCAGAAAACCATGATCCATGGAACCTTCCCAAGGAGCAGAATCGGGACCTAATACAGTAATATTCTCAATGTCTACCCAGCAGGATTTTAACATTGTTATGTATTACACTTCAACATAAAGAAAACAAAAATCTTCACAACTGGAACAATAAGCAACATCATCATAAATGGAGAAAATATTGACGTTGTCAAGGATTTCATTTTACTTGGATCAATAGTCAACACCCATGGCAGCAGCAGACAAAAATTAAACAACCTATTGCATTGGGAAAATCTGCTGCAAAAGACCTCTTTAAAGGGTTGAAAAGCAAAGGTGTCACATTAAGGACTAAGGTGCCCTGGACCCAAGTCATAATCTTTTCAACTGCCTCATATGCATTAAAAAGCTGGACAATGAGAAACGAAGACCAAAGAATTGATGGTGATTTATACCTTATGAGATTTGAGAGTACTGTAGAAGCATACAGCACAGGTCTCCTTTCTTATCTATTTTTGCATTTGGTGTCTGGATGCGGGAGAATAGGACTGATATTTTTCTGGAACGTGCTAATATACTCAAACTGGTTTATTACAGCCCATTTATATTCTGCTTGTTCAATGCTCATGCTTTGCTAGCTATTAAATATCTTAAAATTTTTTGGTCCTATGGGTGGCCAAAAAATAATGGAAAGTGTAGAGTGCTATGTTGTAATGAGCAAGTGAAACATGGAAAATTATTTGTTTATTCATTCTTAAAAAATTTGCATTCTTGGATTATATCATTGGTATAGAATCCCAAAAGAAGGTACATAGTCTAACATTACAATAGTACTAAGTAGTGTATATAAAACCTGGGCTGAGAGTATGTACACTCTATTTGACGAAACTACAAAATCAGAAGTATTTAAAGCTTTCAATGTAAGAACTGAAACCAAAGAATTTCCCTGTCCCTTTGTTAAACTGTACTGGGAGGAGGCATAGTTTCTGTCTTAGTTATCTAGTGCTGCTATAACAGCATTATAAAGTAGATGGCTTTAATAAACAGAAATTTATTCTCTCACAGGCTAGGAGGCTAGAAGTCCAAATTCAGGGTGCCAGCTCCAGAGGAAGGCTTTCTCTCTCTGTTGGCTCTGGGGGAAGGCCCTTATCATCAATCTTCCCCTGTCAAGGAGCTTCTCAGCACAGTGATTCTGGGTCCAAAGGACACACTATTCTCCTGGCTCTTGCTTTCTGGTGGTATGAGGTCTCCATGTCTCTCTGCTCGATTCTGTCTTGTATATCTCAAAAGAGATTGATTTAAGACACAAAGTAATCTTGTAGATTGAGTCTTGCCTCATTAACATAACTGCTGCTAATCCCACCTCATTAACATCATAGAGATAAGATTTACAACACATAGGAAAATCACATCAGATGACAAAATGGTGGACAATCACACAATACTGGGAATCATGGCCTAGCCAACTTGCTGTATATTTTTGGGGGACACAATTCAATCCAAAACACTTTTCATTTCCCAAGAGTCTTAGTTATCTAGTGCTGCTATAACAGAAATACCACAAGAGGATGGCTTTAACAAACAGAAATTTATTCTCTCACAGTTTACCCTATAGGATAGAGTAGAACTGCCCCGTAGAGTTTCCAAGGAGCACCTGGTGGATTTGAACTGCCGACCTTTTTGTTAGCAGCTGTAACTCTTAACCACTACGCAATCGGGGTTTCCTCTCATAGTTTAGGAGGCTAGAAATCTGAATTCAGGGCACCAGCTTTCTCTCTCTGCTGGCTCTGGGGGAAGGTCTTTGTCTCTTTCAACATCTGTGGCCCCAATATTCCCTGGAGATCTCCATATGTCTTGACATCAATCTTCCCCTGGGTCGAGGTGGTTCTCAGCGCAGGGACCTCTGGGTCCAAAAGTTGCACTCTGCTCCCAGCTCTTCTTTCTTGAGCTCTCTCTGCTCACTTCTCTCTCCTTTCATCTCTTGTAAGATAAAAGGTGATGCAGGCCACACCCCAGAAGAACTCCCCTTACAGCAGATAAGGGTTGTGACCCGAGTAAGGGTGTTGCATCCAACCCTAATCCTCATTAACATGACCTAATCCTGTCTCATTAGCATAACAGGCAGCTCATTTCCAAATAGAGGCTAAGATTTAGAACCCATCACAAAATGGAGGATAATCAGATCACAAAATGGATGACAACCACACAATACTGGGAATCATGGCCTCGCCAAATTGACACATATTTCTGGGGGACACAATTAAATCCATGACACTAAGTTAAGTAATTCTGGGACCAAACATACAATCATCTCCCTGAGATACACAATTACAAGATAAAGCACACGCTCCTATATTTTTGCTAAATAATACGAAGAACAAGTGAAAATAACTTAGTTGCTTGCTCTAGGAAATATTTTATAAGTCAATAAATTGGTTTATTTATTCAAACTAACAGCATACAAACCAAGACTCATTTGCCTCATTGTACCACCAAACCAAAGTTATTATGTCATAAACTATGCCTAATCCCCAACAGTTTTCTGTCTCATAAGACCTGCCTTAAAAATCACCCAGCCCATGAAAGGTAAAACAGTACACAATACTGGGGAAGCCAGCACAACTTGTACAAGGAAAGGTCATGGAAGCTCCATAGACACTTCCAAACAGCCTGAGAGACTGAATTGCTGGGCGGAGGGCTGTGGGGACAATGGTCTCGGGGAACATCTAGCTCTATTGGCATAACACAGTTTATAAAGGCAGTGTTCTACGTTCTACCTTGGTGAGTAGCGTCTGGGGTCTTTAAAACCTGTGAGCAGCCATCTAAGATACTCCACTGGTCTCACCCCTTCAGGAGCAAGGGAGAATGAAGAGGACAAGATACAAGGAAAAGATTCGTCCAAAGGACTAATGGATCACAGATACCACGGCCTCCACCAGACTGAGTCCAGTACAGCTAGATGGTGCCCGGCTAACACCACTGAGTGCTCTGACTGGGATCACAAAAGAGGGTCCTGGAAAGAGCTGGAAAAGGATGTAGAACAAAATTCTAACACACAAAAAAAGACCAGATTCACTGGCCTGACAAACTGGAGAAGCCCCTAGAGTACGCCCCCGGGACACCCTTTTAGCTCAGTGGGGAAGACACTCCCGAAGTTTACCGTTCAGCCGGGGATTGGACAGCCTCATAAAACAAAACGGGACTAATGAGGCACGGCAGTCCAAGGACAAAGACTAGTAGGCAGGAGGGGACAAGAGAGCTGGAGATAAAGAGAACCCAAGATTGAGAAGGGACAGTATTGACATGTCGTGGGGTTGTTAACCATTGTCATAGGGCAATATGTGTACTAACTGTTTAATGAGAAACTGTTTGTTCTACAAACCTTCATCTAAGGTACAAAA
>NW_004444029.1:9600025-9671578 GCF_000243295.1 Trichechus manatus latirostris
ATATATATATATATATATATATATATATAAATCACCCCGCCCAGGCACTTGTTGTTAGTTGCTGTCAAGCCACCTCCAACTCTTGGCGAGTCCCTGTACAACAGAACAAAATGTCTTGTGCCATCTTCATGATCATTGGTATGTTTGAGTTCATTGTTGCGATTGTTGTGTTAATGCATCTCACTGAGGGTCTCCTTTTCCTTCGTTGACCCTCCATTTCACCAAACATGATGTTCTTCTCCAGCGAAATGTCCCTCCAAATGATGAGACTGAAGAGAGTGAGCTGAAGTCTCATACAAAATTCTGCAATCCCTAGGGTTTCTTTGGCTGATTTGTGGAAGTAGATTGCCAGCCCTTTCTTTCTAGCCTGTCTTAGTCTTGTAGACAGAAATTCTCAGACTCTGCTAAAGTAAAACAAAGACATTTATTGAAAACATAAGCAACATTATGTTGGGATATGTTAGCCTACACAGAGTGAAGACCAACAAATCCAGGGGGTGGCTGCTTCCTGGGGACAGATACAGGGCAGAAACCTGGAACTAGTTTACAATATTCTGATTGGAAATTGCAAGATCAGGAGGCAGAACAACTCTAGGCATTGATTGGTTGGAAACACAAGTGTGGGCTCTCTGGATTGGTCAGTTTGAACATGTGCCTAAGGGGGTTCTATAGGGCAGTTATAAGGTAATTATCTTAAACGTTTCCTGAGGGCTGCTGAGGGGACTTCTGATAAGGATCTTGTTGTGCCAAGACCCTCCCTTAAGAACATTAAAAACGTTTCTTTTGTTACGTACTTAAATCTGCCTATGGGTTTGATGGTTGCAGAGGAAAAGCTTTGTTATGTACTTAAGTCTGTTGGCATCAGGACCTTCATGGGAACATTCCCTTTCCCTCCCTACTCCCCTTCCTATAATCTTCATTCCATATTGAAGATTAAGTGGTCAGCAAGAGCCAAAATGGAGTTCAGGCCTGTCTTTAGTTCAGCCATCTTACACTGGCCAAGCCTTACAAGTTTCAGCTCCTATGCAGTCTGTTGTTGATTTGTGACTTAGGGAACCCTAGGTGTTACAGAGTAGAACTGCTCCAGAGGGTTTTCTTGGCTGTAATCTTAACAGAGGCAGATCACCAGGCTTGTTTCTTCTGAGATGCCACTAGGTGGATTCAAACTGCCAATCTTTTGGTTACTAGCTGAGTACAAACTGTTTGTGTCACCCAGGGACCTTGGTGTGTCTTAGTCTGAAAGCTTCGCTTAAAGCCGTCCACCATGAGTGACCCTGCTGGTATTTGAAATCCCGGTGGCATAGCTTCCAGCATCATAGTGACATGGAAACCACCACAGCATGACCAACTGACAGATATGTAGTGAGCCCAGACATTCCAACCCTATAAAAACCCTGTCTTATTTTTCTATTCTGAGACATAGACTCTGGCATGTTCTCCCTTACTGAAGTAAGACTAATAAATGTAGCTTTCTTCAATCAAGAGGGTTTTCTTATAGATTTTTAAGGAATCAACTTACCAACTTGTTTTCTTAAATATGAAGCTTCACTAGCATAGAGGAGGGTGCTGGTATCCCTTTATTGATGCTAGCTTTAAATGTCATTATATTAGGAAATCTTTGCTTATTTCAAGAAAAAAAAAGCGCAGTATTTTATTGTTGTAATTTTAAACTTAGAACTCTTAAGTTTGAAAATGTTCATGTTTTAAGTATTCCACCTATTGACTAATTATTACGACAAATATTTATCAAGTGCCTGCAATATGTCAAGCAGTGTGTAAGTTGCTGAACAAGACAGACCTACTCTCTGACCTTACAAAGCTTATAGGTTCATGGGGGAGGGGGAGACATTAAACGAATAACCACACAATAAATATATAATTAAAATTGTGCTAAATGTTATGAAAAAAAAAAAAAACAGTTGCTGTGAAGTCGTTTTCAACTCGTGACAACCTCATGAGTGGGTGTGGTGCAAACAGTTAATGCACCAGTCAAAACATTGCTAACTGAAAGGTTGGAGGTTCAAGTCCAATACAGAGGCATCTCAAAAGAAAGACCTGGTGATCTACTTCCACAAAAAAAAAAAAAGCAGCTACCGAAAGCCCTGGGGAGCACAGTTCCACTCTGACACACATAGGGTCACGCATGAGTCAGAGTCACTTGATGGCAGCTGGTGTTGGTAAATGCTCTGAAGGAAAACGTCAGGGTGCCTTTGTGAATTGTTTAAATTGATGGCTTTTGAGCATTTATCTATTGAGTTCTTAGTGTTTGTCATGTTGACTTATTTGAGCTAATAACATAGTTAAGATATAAACTTGAATTTTTTGTTATGTTTCTTGAGTATAGCTTTCTTTTCAGCTTAGTATTTGCATTTTATAATATAGACATTTTAATTTTATGTTGTCAAACTGATCAGCCTTTCCCCTCCTGATTGTTTTTGTTGCTTTTAATCTTAGAGTCCTTCTCCTTCAGAAATTTGATAACTATTCAATTATTTTTGTACCTACATTCTTTTTAATTTGAAAAGAAATACAAGCACATATACTATATGCCATTTCAAAAATGTCAAACAGCACAAAAGTATATAGAATGAAAAGTAAGACTTTTCCCAACGCATCTCCAGACATATCAATGAGTCTAAAATGTTCTTTCAGAAATTTTCTATGCACATACAAACATACAGCCTATAAAAAATGATAGAATATTATGAATTCTCTTCTGCCTTTGTTTTACTTTTACTTATGATATATTTAGGAGATCTTTCTAGGTTAGTGTTATGGATTGAATTGTTTCTCCCCAAAATGTGTGTCAACTTGACTAGGCCATAATTCCCAGTATTGTGTGGTTGTCCACCATTTTGTAATCTGCTGTGATTATCCCATGTGTTGTAAATCCTAACTTCTATGATGTAAATGAGGCAGGATTAGAGACAGTTATGTTAAGGAGGCAGGACTGAATCGACAGGATTAGGTTATATCTTGAGTCTATCTCTTCTGAGATATGAAAAAGAGAAGTGAACAGAGAGGAGAGAGACTTCATGCCAAGAATGAAGAACAAGGAGAAGAGCTTGTCCTTTGGACCTGGGGTCCCTGTGCCGAGAAGCTCCTAGACCAAGAGAAGATTGATGACAAGGACCTTCCACTAGAGACTGTGAGAGGCTAGAAGTCTGAATTCAGGGTGCCAGCTCCAGGAGAAGGCTATCTTTCTCTATCAGCTCTGGGGGAAGGTCCTTTTCATGTAGCCTCCTAGACTGTGAGAGGAGCCATGGTGGCACAGTGGTTAAGAGGTCGGCTGCTAACCAAGAGGTCAGCAGTTCAAATGCACCAGTCACTCCACAGGAGAAAGATGTGCAATCTGCTTCTGTAAAGATTACAGCCTTGGAAACCCTATGGGGCAGTTCTACTCTGTCTATAGTGTCACTATGAGTCACAATCAACTCGATGGCAAGGGTTTTTTTTAGACTGTGAGAGAATAAATTTCTGTTTGTTAAAGCCATCCACTTGTGGTATTCTTTTATAGCAGCACTAGATAACTAAGACATTTAGAATGTACAGATGTAGTTCATTTATAAAATTAGCCTCACGGTGCTCCACTGAATATCTTTGGATGATGAAGAACTATGTTGCCTCCAGTCTACTGTGTCACAAAAATAATGCAATGAACAGTTTTATGAATATGTCTTTGTATACATATACAAGAAGATCATTAGGCTAAATTCCCAGAAAAGGAATTGCAGGATCAATGTGATTACTTATTAAAAACTCTCTGTATTATTGAGATCTACTTGGCTCAACAATCAACATCCATGCAAGCAGCAGTCACGAAATGAAATGACGTATTGCACTGGGCAAATTTGCTGCAAAAGACCCCTTTAACGTTTTAAAAACTAAGATGTCACTTTGCTGACTAAGGTGCTCCTGACTCAAGCCATGGTTTTTTCAGTCAATTCACATGCATGCTAAACCTAAAGAAGAAAAATTGTGTTGGTGAAGAGTATTAAATATGCCAAGGACTGTCAAAAGAATGAACAATCAGTCTTCGAAGAAATACAACTAGTATATTGCTTACAAGCAAGGATATCAATAGGAAAGATCAATTGCTAGAAAAAGACGTCATGTTTGGTAAAGTAGAGGGTCAATGAAAACAAGGGAAGCTCTCAGTGAAATGGATTGACACAGTGGCTGCAACAATTTACTCAAACATACCAACTATCATGAAGATGGAAAAAAATCAGGCAATGTTTTGTTCTGTTAATGCAAGATCACTAAGAGCTGAAAATGACTCAAGAGTAACTAACAACATACAGACAAAAATGAAATCATTAGTTGCCAGGGAAAAAAGAAAACCCACTGCAGTGGGTCCTAATCCAATCTGAATGTTGTCCTTATAACAGAAGAGAAGAGACAGAGAGACAGACAGAAGGAAAATGGCCATATGATGAAGGAGTTATCTTACAGCTACAAGCCAAGAAACCAAAACCCCAAGCCAACCCCATTGCCATTGAGACAATTCTGGCTCATAGCAACCTTACAGGACAGAGTAGAACTGCCCCATCGGCTTTCCAAGGCTATAACCTTTATGGAAGCAGACTGCCACATCTTTCTCCCCAGGAGCAGCTTGTGGGTTCGAACTACTTTCAGTTAGCAGCCAAGCACTTAACCACAGCGCCACCAGGGCTCAGGGGAAGAGAATTAATCACAAAGGGGCCTGAGTGAACTTTATGGTGAGATAGAACTAGTCTTTCTCTTTATTGCGGCGGAGTTTACTGTTAAATAAAAAAAAAACAACTTTGGATTTAGGTAAGGAGAGACTTTATTCAAAAGGATTATTGCACAGTGTACTTAAACATACTGTATTTATTGTATTCAGTATACAATTCTATTAGTTTTAAGTGAGTTACAAGCCCCCCCAAAATCAAGGGGAGGAGTGAAAGTTCCCATTGTAGATGTACATGGGGGAGGAAGAATTTGTTGTGGCTATCTTTGGAAAATACACTGTCACACTCCACCCACTGGCCACAATCATTCACAACCCTCCTGAATGCAAAATACACTTTCTCCCTCTCCAAGACACCAAGGTCTGATCCTATTACAGCAAAAGTTCAAAGTCCAGGATATCGTCATAATCAGGTGCAGGTGCAAATGAATATCTTCAGGCTTAATTCCTCGCATACAACTGAGTATATTTTCTCTAGATCTTAATACCTGTGAACAAAAGGGATAAGTTATCTGCCCCTCCCCCTACACTCAAAATATAATGTTGAATAGGCATAGGATGATCAGTATAGACACTCCCTTTCGAAAGGAGAGAGGGCATGGGAGGCACGAAGCTGCCTTTGGTCCATAGCAATTTTGAAACCCAGCCAGGCACATGTTGCCAATTCTTCTATTAGAGTTTAGTATTACTTCTCGGCAGTTGTTCTCCGTGGCTTTTGGCTCTGCATTCTGGTTCTTGTTTCCACCTTCTGAATCATCCTTTTCCAAAAGATGGAGCTGAGTGTTCTTATCAGTTTTTTTCCTATATAGAGGGGACCCAAAGGTCTTTTTTCATTTTGTATTATATCTATATATTTAGTATAAAGAAAGTAGGATTTCTTCCATAATAGGGTACTTAATACTTGTGTGGGTTTTCTATGAATGCTATTGAAGTTCAACCCATTAGACAAAGTCCCCAACCCCAAATCTTTTTGAGACATGAATTTATCTTGGGTCCCCTATAAGTCTGTTGAGAGATACCAAAAAACAAACCCATTGCTATAGTGTTGATTCTCATTTATAGTGTCCCTGAAGGGACAGAGTAGAACTATTCCATAGGGTTTCCAAGGCTGTAATCTTTACAGAGGAGCCATAGTGGTACAGTGGTTAACAACTTGGCTGCTAATCAAAAGATTGGCCATTTGAATCCACCAGCCACTCCTTGGAAACACCATGGGGCAGTTCTACTCTGTCCTACAGGATTACTATGAATCAGAATCAACTCGACAGCAATGGGTGTTCTCTAGAAGCAGACTACCACATCTTTCTTCTATTGAGCAGCTGGTGAATTCAAACTGGCAACATTTCGGTTAGCAGCCAAGTGCTGAACCACTGCGCCATCAGGGCTCCTTGCTGAGAGACAACACCTTTGAATTTCCTAGAGGGAATTTCTCTATCTGAAAGGGTCAAAGCAGCACCCCCTTACATCTTCTTGTGATCTTTTTTTTTTAATTTCATTGTTTCTTTTTTTTTCTTTTTCTTTTTCTTTTTTTTTTTTTATTGTGCTTTAGGTGAAAGTTTATAGTTCAAGTTAATTTCTCATTCAAAAATTTATACACATATTGTTTTGTGACTTTGGTTGCAATCCCCACAATGTGACAGCATGCTCGCCTTTTCCACCCTGGGTTCTCTGTGTCTGTTCGTCCAGTTCCTGTCCCTTCCTGCCTTCTTGTCCTGCCTTTGGACAGGAGGTGCCCATTTGGTCCAATATATTTGATTAAACTAAGAAACCTGTTCCTCATATGTATTAATTTTTTGTTTTATAGGCCTGTCTAATCTTTGTCTGAAAAGTAGGCTTTGGGAATTGTTTCATTTCTCATTTAGCAGAGTGTTTGGGGGCTCTTGTTTTAGGGGTTCCTCCAGACTCTATCAGACCATTAAGTTTGGTCTTTTTATGTGAATTTGAATTCTGTTCTATATTTTCCTCTTGCTCTGTCCGGGACTCCCTGTTGTGTTCCCTGTCAGGGCAGTCATTGGTGGTAGCCAGGCGCCATCTAGTTCTTCTGGTTTCAGGCTGGTGGAGTCTCTGGTTCATGTGATCCTTTAGTCCTTTGAGCTAGTATTTTCCTTGTGTCTTTGATTTTCTTCATTCTCCTTTGCTCTGGGTGGGATGGGCCCAATAGATGTATCTTAGATGGCCACTCACAAGCTTTTAAGACCCCAGATGCTACTCACCAAAGTGGGATGTAGAATATATTCTTTATAAACTATGCTATGTCAATTGACCTAGATGTCCCCCAAGACTATGGTCCCCAGGCCCCGGCTCTTCCTGTGGTCTTAACAAAGGATCTTCCAGTCATTTCCTTGGCTTCAATATATGACCATCTTTCCCTGACAGCACGCTGGATTTGATCTCAGTGCAGGGACCCTGGGTCTGAAGGTCACGATCTGCTCCTGGCTCTTCTTTCTTGGTGGTAGTGAAGTCTCTCCCCACTTTGCTTGCTACTCTCTCCTTTTATTACTTGTAAGATAAAAGTTGTGACTCAAGCAAGGTTGTGTCTTGAATATGACTTGAGTCACATCCTTCCATAAGGCTATTACTCAAGCTACACCCCACACTGATCCTGCCTCATTAACATATAGAGGTTAGGATTTACAACACGTATCAGATCACAAAATGGCGGACAACCACACAATACTGGCAATCATGGCCTAGCCAAGTTCACACTTATTTTGGGGGGATACAATTCAATCCATGGCAATCTGTAAGTCACAAGTCTGCCCAGACAAAGGGGGAGCAAAAGTAAACCCATTTCTTGATGGGAAGAGTGAAGGTCACATGTCAATGAACAAGAGGGGCAGGAGATAATGTTGTGGCCATCTTTGGAACATGCAATTAGCCACAGTCATTGTTATGGGTTGAATTGTGTCCCTCAAAACATACGTTGGATTGTGAAAATGTCAATTCTACCCAAAGCAATCTACAGATACAATGCAATCCCGATCCAAATTCCACCGGCATTTTTTAATGAGATAGGAAACAAATCACCAACTTCATATGGAAAGGAAACAGGCCCTGAATAAGTAAAACATTACTCAAGAAGGAGAACAAAGTGGGAGGCCTAACACTACCTGATTTTAGAACCTATTATACCACCACAGTGTTTCCCTTTAGTATTTCTTGTGATTTTGGTTTGGTTTTTGCAAATTCCCTAAACTTCTGTTTGTCTGGAAATGCCCTAATTTTGCCATCATATGTGAGAGACTGTTTTGCTGGATATATAATTCTTGGCTGGCAATATTTTTCCTTCAAGGCTTTATATATGTCATCCCATTGCCTTCTTGCCTGCATGGTTTCTGCTGAGTAGTCTGAGCTTAGTCTTATTGATTCTCCTTTGTAGATGACTTTTTGTTTATCCCTAGCCACTCTTAAAATTCTCTTTATTTTTGGTTTTGTTAAGTTTGATTATAATATGTCTTGGTGACTTTCTTTTGGGTTCTACCTCCTGTGGGGTTCGTTGAGCATCTTGGATAGATATCTTCTAATCTTTCATGATATCAGGGAAGTTTTCTGCCAACAAATCTTCAACAATTCTCTCTGTATTTTCTGTTATCCCCCCCGTTCTGGTACTCCAATCGTTTGTAGGTTATTCCTCTTGAGAGAGTCCCACATAATTCTTAGGGTTTCTTCATTTTTTCAAATTCTTTTATCTGATTTTTCCTCAGATAAGTTGGTATCAAGTGCTTTACCTTCAATCTCACTAATTCTGACTTCCATTCCTGCACTTCTGCTCCTATGACTTTCTATTGAGTTGTCTAATTCTGACATTTTATTGTTAATCTTCTGGATTTCTGTTTGCGGTCTCTCTATGAATTCTTGCAGACCATTAAATTTGTCATTATGCTCTTCGCTAATCTTCTTAAGTTCCTCTATTGCTTTGTCTGTGTGTTCCTTTGATTGTTCTCCGGTTTGCATAATCTCCTTCCTGATCTCTTGAAGAGTTCTGTATATTAATCTTTTGTATTGTACCTCCGGTAATTCCAAGAAGTTCTCTTCCTCCAGAAAATTTCTTGATTCTTTGTTTTGGGAAGTTTCTGAAGCCATCATGGTCTGCCTCTTTATGTGATTTGATATTGACTGTTGTCTCTGAGCCATCAATAGTTATGATATTTATTCATTTTATGTTCGTTTACTGTGTCCTAGCTTCTTGTTTTGTTTTGTTTTGATATGCCCAAATAGGCTGCTCGTGTGAGCTAGTTTGATTATTGGTGCGTTTGAAGGTCTAATGTCCTGTCACCAGGGGGTTAGATCTGTTACTAGGTATGTGAGCCCAGAAGTCTGTTTACTTTTCTTGTATGGATTCAGCTCATGTGTCCAGGTAGCTGGTCACCAAGTGTGTGGTGCAGGCTCTCACCTACAGTCCTAGACGGGCAGGGGTGATTGGTGTAGGCACAGGTATCTGGCTACAGTAGGGGGTCACGCACTGAGCAAGGCAGGGGGCTGACAGCTGCTCCTGAGTGTCTGGGAGGAAAGTTTGTCCCTTTTCCTTAGAGCACATAGGTGGGTGGGTTTTGCAGCTGGACTATGGGCACCCAATGCTGTTGGCTGTAGGGACTGGGAGGCACCACTTATTCTTAGACCCCTCTCACAGGTGGCTAGGTGGTGTGGGAGGAGCCACCAGTCCTCAGGCCCCTGATGTGGATAGGTGAGGAACCCTGCTTAATGGTCAGAACAGTGTTAAGTGTCACAAACCTGCTACTCCACCATATGAGCTGATACAGTTGAAGTTAGGCTTCAGGTATATAACCTGTTGTACTGTGCTAATGAGGGCCTACATTGCTGAAATGGGCCCACACAGGTCTATGCAGGGGTGAAAGTCATTCACAGTCTGTGGACCTCTTATGCCTGTGCCTGGGCAAAGGAGCTTCATCTACTCTAAGTTCCTAGCTTAGGGGAACTAGAAGATTATTTATTCCTGTTTGTTAATTTGTTCCCTCTCCAAGGCCGGGAGACTGGCTCAGGGTGTGTGACAGGTCCTTACTTCCAGCCCAGGAAATGTGGCAATGGCTGAAGCCAGCCTGGGACCCAGTGCAGAGCGGGGAGAGGGCGGGTAAATGGGAGAGAGGTTTTTCCCAAAGGGAGTGATTTTGATCCATGTGTGGTAGGTTAGACACATGTACTTATCTTTTGCCAATTGAGCACTGCTTTTCACTGGTTCTGGAGACTTTAGACTCTCTGCTGCTCGGTCTCTCCTGGTGTGGAAAATGTGTCCTGAACACCGCTGCTTGCCTCACTGCATGCACCATCTGCAGGGTACTGGTTCCCACCGGGTCAGGTCTGGCAACTCCTTGCTGCTTCTGAACTGTTTCTCCCTCTCCCTGCTGCTCAGTCTGATTCCTCAACTTTGCCTTTGATGTTCAGGGCTCCTGGATTGTCATATATAATTGATTCACTTGTTTTGTCAGGTCTTTGTTGTAAGAGGGACCACAGGAAGCATCTGACTACTCTGCCATCTTGGCCCAGCCTTCCGATTTAATATATTAGGATGTGGAACCAGGGATATTATTGCTGATGTCAGATGGATCCTGGCTGAAAACAGAGAATACCAGAAAGATGTTTACCTGTGTTTAATGGACTATGCAAAGGCATTTGACTGTGGATCATAACAAATTATGGATAACATTTCAAAGAATAGGAATTCCAGAACACTTAATTGTGCTCATGAGGAACCTGTACATAGACCCAGAGGCAGTCGTTCAAACAGAACAAGGGGATACTGCATGCTTTAAGTCAGGAAAGGTGTGTGTCAGTGTTGCGCCCTTTCACCATACCTATTCAGTCTGTATGCTGAGCAAATAATCCGAGAAGCTGGACTATATGAAGAAGAATGGGGCATCAGGATTGGAGGAAGACTCACTAACAAACTGCGAGATGCAGATGACACAACCTTGCTTGCTGAAGGTGAAGAGGACTTGAAGTAACTACTGAGGAAGATCAAAGACCACAGCCTTCAGTACGGATTAAACCTCAACATAAGGAAAACAAAAATCCTCACAACTGGACCAATAAACAACATCATGACAAATGGAGAAAACGTTGAAGTTGTCAAGGATTTCATTTTACTTGGATCCACAATCAACACCCATGGAAGCAGCAGTCAAAAAATCAAAAGACGCATTGCGTTGGGCAAATCTGCTGCAAAAGACCTCTTTAAAGTGTTGAAAAGCAAAGATGTCACCTTGAAGGCTAAGATGCGCCTGACCCAAGCCATTATATTTTCAATCGCATCATATGCATGCGAAAGCTGGACAATGAATAAGGAAGACAGAAGAAAAATGGACGCCTTTGAATTGTAGTATTGGCGAAGAATGTTGACTATACCACGGACTGCCAAAAGAACCAACAAATCTGTCTTGGAAGAAGTACGACCAGAATGCTCCTTAGGAGCAAGGATGGCAAGACTACCTCTTACATACTTTGGACTTCCTGGAGAAGGAAGTCATGATTGGTAAAGTATAGGGTCAGCGGAAAAGAGGAAGATACTCAACGAGATGGATTGACACAGTGGCTGCAACAATGGGCTCAAGCATAACAACGATTGTGAGGATGGTGCAGGACCAGGCAGTGTTTTGTTCTGTAGTACATAGGGTGGCTATGAGTTGGAACTGACCGGACGACACCTAACAACAACAACAATCTTTGACGAATATACCACGGACTGCCAAAAGAACACACAAATCTGTCTTGGAAGAAGTACAGCCAGAATGCTCCTTAGCAGTAAGGATGGCGAAATTTTGTCTCACATACTGTGGACATGTTATAAGGAGGGATCAGTCCCTGGAGAAGGACATCATGCTTGGTAGAGGGTCAGTGAAAAAGAGGAAGACCCTCAACGAGATGGATTGACACAGTGGCTGCAACAATGGGCTCAAGTGTAACAAAGACTGTGAAGATGGTGCTGGACCAGGCAGTGTTTCGTTCTGTTGTATATAGGGTCACTATGAGTCAGAACGGACTTGACAGCACCTGACAACAACATCAACAATTTTTATATCCATAAGCAGAAATACTTCCTTGCCCTGCCATTTTCTTCTGAGACTTTAGATTCCCTCCCTTATTTGTGGGAGTTTACAAAATTTGAGGCATTTGTACAGGGGCTATAAGGCTGAGAGAAATAGACCTTTTATACACTGTTAGAAATATGTGCTTCTGAGAGCTTTCTTACAAAATCATGTTCTGGGCCACTGTGACTGCCAAACCACGTTCCTTGTTAGTTCTGGCATTCAAACCCAGGGACTGCAGCCTCCTTTGATTTTTATATTTGCATTTTTAAAATAAAGCAATAAAAACTGATAATGAAATTTAAAAAATAATGACATTATCTTTCTGTCTTGGAAAGTAATTACATGCTCACTGGAGAAAGTTGAGAAAATAGAGATAAGTAAGAAAGGAGAAAATAAAGCCAGCTGTGTTGAGTTTGAATTTCAAGCACTCTAATTAAAGATCTTAGTAATTCCTTGGTGATAGTTTTCCCCCCTCCTACAGTTATTTAGGGAAACATTATGCAAAGATGAAGTTTTTTTTTTCCCAAAGATTTTTTTAAATTCACATTCTCTCGAACCTTTAATTACCTAGAGACTATTGACTGGATGGCAATGGGTATCAACAAACAAAGGGAGATAAAGATATCCGGCCTCTCCCGCCCCGCCCCCAGATAACATCCTAAGTCCAAGTCTGAGCAGCTCTTGAGGACTCCTAAGCAGATGAGTGTGCCTGGAAGGGTATTGCTCATAAAATGTCGAGGAGAAAGCAGTCCATGCAGTAACACCATTTTACATGGATCAGAAAGTCAGGGTGCTGGAGTTTTGTTATCTCCTTAATTGGTCGCTGTTTTAGTCAGCGTTTGCTAGAGAAACAGCCACTGAGATACATATTGTTGTTGTCAGGGACTGTCGAGTTGAATTCCACTCATAACGACCCCATGTGAGGGCAGAACTGCCTCACAGGGTTTTCTATGCTGTGGTTAAAGTGTTCGGCTACTAACTGAAAGGTTGGTGGTTTGAACCCACCAGCTGCTCCACGGGAGAAAAATGTGGCAGTCTACTTCAGTATAGAGTTATAGCTTTGGAAACCTATGGGATAGTTCTATTCTGTCCTATAGGATCACTATGAGGCAAAATTGACTCAGCCGCAACGGGCTTGGTTTTGGTTTTTTAATTTTTGCCGAAGCACATGGCCCTGTCTTTCTCCCCCGGAGCTGCTGGGTGGGTTTGAAGGTTGGCAGCTGAGTGGTTAACCGTTGCACCACCAGGGCTTCTTTATATATATATTATATATACATAAAGATAAATTATATATATATATAAAGCCACAAGCTGTGTATATAAATATATAAAGGCATAAAGTTGTGTATATATACGACATCCAAATCACATAACGTCCTATTTCATCGAACATACCGTGGACTTTAAGCGATGCATACCTGTATATGTATATATATGGATATATACATTGTATATGTATGTATTTAAAAAAAAACTCATTGCCATTGATTTGATTCTCACTCATAGTGACCCTATAGGACAGAGTAGAACTGCCCCATAGGGTTTCCAAGGAGCACCTGGTGGATTCAAACTTCTGACCTTTTGGTTAGCAACCGAACTCTTAACCACTGTGCCGCCAGAGTTTCTGTAAGTATGTATAGATACATGCATATAGAGTGCATTGTTGTTAGGTGCCGTCAAGTTGGTTCCGCCTCATATTAACCCTACATCTCTATGGACAACAGAACGAATCACTGCCCGGTCCTGCACCATTCACACAGTCGTTGATATGCTCGAGCCCATTGTTGCAACTACTGTGCCAGTCCATCTTGTTGAGGGTCTACCTGTCTTTCCCTGACCGTCTACCAAGCATTATGTCCTTCTTCAGGGGCTGGTCCTTCCCGATAACATGTCCAAATACATATACATACACACATATGCCACATAACATCCATGATATGTTCTGTGAAATAGGAAGTTGTGTGATTTGGACGTTGTGCGAATGTCCAAATATATACAGCGGAGAGGGGCGCAGAACGGTCACCGGGCAGGCCAAGGACCACGCTGCACCGCCAAAGGACTCTGCGGAAACTGGCTCTGCCGCAGCTGCTCCTTCCTGGGCACCGCCCTGTCTCTGAGAACCCTGACTGGCCCCCGCTGCAGCGTGCACTCGCCGCTACCTCCCTTCGCTTCCTTCCTCTCCGCCTGCCTTCCCGGCCCCAACCCCACGGGCTTTAAACTCTTCCGGCTCCACCCGCCCCTCCTCCTCCTCCTCTGCCTCCGCCGCGTTTCCTGCTTCCCCCCCTCACCCCCGACCCCGCAGCCTGACCGCGGACCGCTCTGAGGCGGCCTCTGCAGAAGGAGCTGCTGCCTCAAGGCGGGTGCCCCGGCTAATGGGGGCAACCCCCTCAGCGGTTCCGGCAGCGTCTGCGTGGTCCCTGCCTGAGACAACCGCACTGGGACACGCAGTCAGGATGGATGCCTGGACCCCCTCCCCTTGCCGCCCCGGGGCCGGGGTTGATGGGGGACACTGAGAGCTAGTGAGCAACAGATAGCATCTACAGTACTTGGCAAAGTGTGTCTGCTATGTCCCAGTCTCCACGAGATTGCCGAACTGTTACAACCTCATGAACCCACAGACGTTGTGTGGTTGGACGGTTGGCCAGAACAAAGGTTGTGTGGTGCATGCCTGTACAATGAAACCTGTGAGGGCCAGAATTCGAGAAGACTGCCTGGTTTTTCTGGCTCTTGAAAGTTTTCCACCTTTGACAGAATACGTTCTTACCACTTTCTGTCGCTCTCTGTTAGTGGGAACCATTTGAGTTTTCCTTCTCTGACAGGTTTCTGCCTTACACAGGTTTCCGCTTTCACAGGTTTTAGTGTCTATGTATCGGAAGAAGCACAACCAGAGTGCTCCTTGGATGCGAGGATGGTAAGACTTCATCTTGCTCACTTTGGACATGTTATCAGGAGGGACCAGTCCCTGGAGAAGGACATCATGCTGGGTAAAGAAGAGGGTGAGCGAAAAAGAGGAAGACCCTCAACGAGATGGATTGACACAGTGGCTGCAACAATGGGCTGAAACATAGCAATGACTGTGAGGATGGCACAGAATCAGGCAGTGTTTCATTCTGTTGTACGTGGGGTCGCTATGAGTCGTACACAACAACACTGTAGCTCTGTGTATATATATATTATATACATACTATATAAAGAGAGAGAGAGATTGATTTACTTCAAGAAATTGGCTCATGTGATTGTGGTGGTCTGGCAAGTCCAAAATCTGCAGGTCAGGTGACGGGCTGGGGACCCCTGCAGTCCTGCTTTCCAAGATCCATAGATCAGGCAATGAGAAGAGTCAAGTGAGAGTTCTGCCAAAATACCTATTTATAGTCTGGAGGCGGAACCCACCCTAGGGCAACTCCTTTTTGGCTGTTAAGGCCTTCCACAGATTGACTGTTTGCATTACATTAGATTACATTGTGGAAGGTAATCTGCTCTAATTAAGGCCAACTGACATAGTCACACGTAACAATACCTAGCACATGTAACTACTCCATAACAGCAACTAGAGTAGTGTTTGGTCAGACAACTGGGAAGTGCAGCCTAGCCAAGTGGACACATAAATTAACCATCACAGGTGTGAGTCGAAGTATGATGTGATGGACAGAAGCCTAGACGATTAGATGACAGCTGTCAGGTCCTCAAACAAGATGGAGGCTCTTGTGCCACCTGTGCCATACCTGGATGCCCTATAGTCCAGAGAGTTCTAACTCAGCACTGCTGTTACTGTTCTCTTTTGGCACTTTCTCAGCTCTAGACTCAGGCTTAAAATTTTTAGCAAGCACATTTTTCTCTAATCATTTTAGTGAAGTCTGTTATAGAGGCGGATTTATACTATATATAATCCCTATGGAGCCCTGGTGGCGCAGTAGTTAAGGGCTCAGGCTGCTAACCAAAAGGATGGCAGTTCAAACCCACCAGCAGCTCCTTGGAAACCCTATGGGGCAGTTCTACTCTGTCCTATAGGGTCGCTATGAGTCAGAATCGACTCAGTGGCAATGGGTATGGTCCCTATATTTTGACTGACATGGTTTGTGCTCTGATTTCATGCACAACAATTCACGCTTATCAACAGTCTATATAGCATTTCTGACCCAGACGCGCAGCCACTATGGAGTACCGAGGGTAGAAAATTCGAGGTCTTCAGAGAATTAAGAACTTTTCCTCAAATCATTTCTACTACAATACTCAACTCCATCTCCAGAGAAGCCATTGTTAACATTTGGCTCTACATTTTTTGGGGTCATTTATCTCTCTGCATATATAGACAATTTTCTTTTTACATAGTTAGTCTGCATTGGATATACTGCTTTGTAATCTGCCTTGTCCATGTCATATATAGACTTCTACAATAATTTTTAATAACTCCATAGTAATCCATTAATGATATATTGTAGTTTATTTCCTTAATAAACTACTATTGGACATTTTGGCCGCCTCTAGAGTTTCACTATTATTAAAAGCAGTCAGATGAACATATTTGAAAAGAAGCGTTTTTGCACAGCCGTGATGATTTCCTAGAACAGCGTGGGACTTCTGGGTCAAAGAGCATGCAAAGACTTAAGTCTTTTGATTCGTACTGCCAAATGTATCTGTATTGCCGTCTGGGAAAATTATGCCATTTGACTTCCCCTCTTGCTTCCCTCAGGTGTCAAGAGCACGGCACGGTATAGTTTTTTTATTTTTAATCTTTGACAGTTTGATAGAAAAAAAAAAAATCACCCAAAATAAAATCCATGTCTTACAAGGCTACAAGGTCTTACTTACATGATCTGCCCCTTGCCTACCTCTTAAAGGCCATCATATGCCCCTCACCGTCCTACCCTCTGTGCTCCAGCTCCAAGGACTTTCTTTAATTCCTCAAGCAGAAAGGCTCTTAGGGCCTCCCACTCCTTGCTCCCTCTAACTACAAAGCTAGTGTCTTAGTTATCTAGTGCTGCTATAACAGAAATACAAGTCGATGGCTTTAACAAACAGAAATTTATTCTCTCACAGTCTAGGAGGCTAGAAGTCCTAATTCAGGGTGCCAGCTCCAGGGGAAGGGGAAGGCTTTCTCTCTCTGTTGGTTCTGGAGGAAGGTCCTTGTCATCAATCTTCCCCAGTCTAGGAGCTTCTCAGCACAGGGACCCCAAGTCAAAATGATGTGCTCTGCTCCTGGCTCTTCTTACTTGGTGGAAGTGAGGTCTCTCTCCTCTCTGCTCACTCCTCTCTTTTATATCTCAAAAGAGATTGACTCAAGATACAACCTAATCCTGTAGATTGAGTCCTGCCTCATCAATATAACTGCATCTAATCCTACCTCATTTAAATATTGAAATTGTCAAGGATTTCATTTTACTCGGATCCACAATCAACGCCTATGGAAGCAGCAGTCAAGAAATCAAATGATGCATTGCATTGGGCAAATCTGCTGCAAAAGACCTCAGTAAAGTGTTAAAAGCAAAGATGTCACTTAAGGACTGAGGTGCACCTGACCCAAGCCATGGTGTTTTCAATCGCCTCATATGCATGTGAAAGCTGAGCAATGAATAAGGAAGACCAAAAAAGAAATGATGCCTTTGAATTACAGTGTTGGTGAAGAATATTGACTATACCATGGACTGCCAGAAGAATGAGCCAATCTGTCTTGGAAGAAGTACAGCCAGAATGATCCTTAGAAGTAAGGACTTCATTTCACGTAATTTGGATATGTTTTCAGGAGGGACCAATCCCTGCAGAAGGACATCATGCTTGCTAAAGTAGAGGGTCAGCAAAAAAGAGGAAGACCCTTAACAAGATGGATTGACACAGTAGGTGCAACAATGGGCTCAAGCATAACAACGATTATGAGGATGGTGCAGGATCCAGCAGTGTTTCGTTCTGTTGTACATAGGGTCACTATGAGTCCGAACTGACTTGACAGCACCAAAAAACAACAACAACAGGATTATCAGATCACAAAGTGGAGGACAACCGCACAATACTGGGAATCACGGCCTAGCCTAGTTGACACACATTTTTGGCGGGCACAATTCAATCGATAACAGCTAGCTTCCCTTCTTATCTAATGGCTGCCTCCTCCCCTTCCTTGATGTCTGAGCTTTATATTCCTTGGGTCTCTTCACACTCGATAGGAAGGAAGGGTGGGGTGGTGATGACATTACTGAGTTAATCTTCATCTACTATTGCAGGAAGTTAATTATGTTTAAAAATAAATCAAGGAATGATGGTAGAAGCAAACAGTTTAGAAATATGGAGAAATAGCTAAATAGGTTAGAAGTGGGTGTCTTTGGAGAACAGACCTGGGGGTGGGAAGTTGTGTTACTGGTTTTAACCACGTGTATTTACTACTTTGATTAAACATCTTTAAAATCAGCAAAGGAATTGTCAATTCAGACATGCCTTTCCTGTAACCCATCCTAATGCAGGTTCTCCCTACAGCTGCACATCCTGTATTTTCCCTGTGTGCATATTCTTTTATGTTGCCCGTCATAGTTTATAATTCTATAGTTATTCAATTGCATGTCTCCCTCGACTAGACTGTAAGCTTAATGAGAACAGGAATCGTGTCTGTTTTCTCACCGCTTTAAATCCAAGGTCCTTGGGGAGATGTACTTATTTGAGTAGACATACCATATCCTTTACTAAACAGCCAAATAAGGATGGAACAAACCAGTTCTCACAGTTAAACGTGGAAAAATTAAAAATTAAATTTGTTTCCCCCATAGTTTTAAATTATCATGGAATCCAGATTTTCTGGAGCCACAGAGGCTGGGTGAACCCATGAAACTATTGCCTTAAGATAATCTTTAAACTTGACATTGTAAACCAAAAATATTTCCTGAAGTTTTCTTCAAACTATAATTTAGCTTAATTAGTAAAGAATGGCTGCCTTGAGCATTGCGTTCTTTTAAAGAACTATCTATATGGGATCCAACTGACAACAGTAAATGGAAGGGTTAGTGAAGAAACCTAGGGGGTAGTAAGTTCATCTTAATGATGGAGGAACAACTCAGAAAAGGAGGGCCAGAATGGTGGTACAACTTGAAGAATGTAATCAATGTCACTGAATTGTACATATAGAAATTGTTGAATTAGTGTATATTTTTGCTGTGTATATTTCTAACAACAACAAATAAATAAACAAATACAATAAATTGTTTCCCCTGAATTAAGCAAGATAAGCATATCCGGTTCTTGCTTTCTTCTAACGATCTTTTTCTCCATACAGTGGGAAAATAAAAGAACCTAAAGCTTTAGAAATGAGTGAATTGATTTTCTAGAAATCTAGGCCCCTTAAGACAAATATTTTTATCTGTCATGAGGTTGAAGTCTTTTCATTTGAGACTCCATCCTGTCACATTCCAGAGAAGAAATCCTAATCTGTGAAAATTTACTTGTTCACACTCTGTAGTTCCACATCATATGCTGTCTGGGTAATATGAACATGGTTTAGCAGGTCTAATTCATCAAAGTAGGACAGTCTGCAGGATGTCAGCAGCTTCTGGAATGTTCTTTGAGGGTGAAACTGACAGGGAAGGTAGGAAGAGCTTAGTTCATCCAAGGTAGTTTTCTCTGAGTGAGAAGGTGAGGAGGGAGGTAGGTGGTTGGCAATAGATAACTCTCACAGGAGAGGACAGTGATGAAAAAGAAGCAAGCTCTACCCAGTTAGGGAGAGATGTTAAGAAATTATTCTCTAGTGATGGTGGTAATAAATTAATCCTTGCTGGCCTGTATAATTCTTGTAGTCTTTAGATATTATTACTTTCTGAATACCATGGCTTGCTCTAGTATGGCACTTAGGTGCATGGCTTCAGTTGTTAAATTCTGAGCTACTTATTGTATCAGCAATAGCTATTGGCATATTTCTTCTCCAGCCCATGAATGATGTAGAAATGTGCATCCATTTTCTATTTCCTTAGGATATTTAATATCCATCGATTGCAAAGTATGAGACCCATCAATTTTAGATGATGTGTTCCACATGGAGGAACTAAATGTTTCATGATATGTACATCAGTCTATTTAGCTAGACAGCCACTATAGAAGTCTTCCGGTTGTAGCAAGTGTTTCTTTTGGTCGTACTTGTGTGTGTGTGTGTGTGTGTGTGTGTGTGTGTGTGTGTGTGCACATATCTATGCCTATGTGTTAAATGGGTCACAATCATAGTAATAAAAGGTTATTGTTTCTCTGAGTCCCCCCGACTCCCATTTTCAAATTAGTAAGAACTATTTCAAATTCTCCTTAAATATTCAGGAATTCTCCAGGGGATGTCTGACATGTGTTTGTGAATGTAGTTATCTCAGCTGCCATTTCCTCCAACATGTCCTCAAAGACACATTTTTCCAGTTCTAATATGGTATACTCCATTTCTTCTTCCTCTCACTGCTGTGGTGAGGTCCCTGCTGGCGCTTCTCAATTCAAAATCTAGCTCTTCTGGCTCATCATTTAGGTAGAAGATAGGTTTTGCACTTCAGTATGCTCACATTACTGAAGAAGAGTATCTTAGTCATCTAGTGCTGCTGTAACAGAAATACCACAAGTGGATGGCTTCAATGAAGACAAATTTATTGTGTCACAATTTGGAAGGCTAGACGTCCAAATTCAGGGTGCCAGCTCTAGGGGAAGGCTTTCTCCCTCTGTCGGATCTGGAGGAAGGTCCTTGTCATCAATCTTCCCCGATCTAGGATCTTCTCAGTGCAGGGACCCCACGTCCAAAGGATAAGCTCCGCTCCTGCTTCTTCACTTGTGGTGATAAGAAGTCCCCATGTCTCTCTTCTCACTTCTCTCTTTTATATCTCAAAAGAGACTGACTCAAGATACAGACTAATCTTGTAAATTTTTTCCTGCCTCATTAACATAACTGCTACTAATCCTGCCTCATTAACATCATTTAACCTGTTACTGTCAAGTTGATTCCAACTTATAGCGCCCCTATAGGACAGAGTGGAACTGCCCCATAGGGTTTCCAAGGAGCAGCTGGTGGATTTGAACTGCTGGCCTTTTGGTTAATAGCCAAACACTTAACCACTGCACCACCAGGGCCTCCATTAACATCACAGAGGTAGGATTTACAACACATAGGAAAATCACATCAGATGACAAAATGATGGACAATCACACAATATTTGGAATCATGGCCTAGCCAAATTGACACACATTTTTGAGGGACACAATTCAATCCATAACAAGGAGTGTGATTGTTTAAAGAGGGTTTCAAATTCCTTGCTACCCCTGCCGTTGAGAAGTGGAGTCTAATTCCCCTTCCCTGGAATCTGGGCTGCACTAGGGACTTGCCTGACAAATAAAGTGTGGCAGAAGTGATAGTCTGGGACTTCTAAGTCAAGGTCATAAGAAGTCTTGCAGCTTCTGACCGGACATCTTGGGATGCTTGTTCCGGGGCCAGCCACTTTCTGTGTAGAAAGTCCATCTACCCAGGTGTCTTAGTCATCTAGTGCTGCTATAACAGAAATACAACAAGTGGATGGCTTTAACAAAGAGAAATTTATTCTCTCACAGTCTAGTAGGTTACAAGTCTAAATTCAGGGTGCCGGCTCCAGGGGAAGGTTTCTCTCTCTGTCAGCTCTAGAGGAAGGTCCTTGTGATGCATCAGTCTTCCCTTGGTCTGGGAGCATCTCGGTGCAGGAACCTCAGGTCCAAAGGACACGCTCTGCTCCCAGCACTGCTTTCTTGGTGGTATGAGGTTCCCAACTCTCTGCTTGCTTCCCTTTCCCTGTGTGCAGGCCACACCCTAGGGAAACTCCCTTTACATTGGATCAGGGATGTGACCTTAGTAAGGGTGTACAATCCCACCCTAATCCTCTTTAACATAAAATTACAATCACAAAATGGAGGACAACCAGACAATACTGAAAATCATGGCCCAGCCAAATTGATACACACGTTTTTTGGGAGACTTAATTCAATCCATGACACCAGGGAACATCATGCTGGGAGGTAGCCCAAGCCATCAGTTTGGAGAGGCTGCATGGAGAGAGATCTTTCTATGTCCCACAGTCCCATCCAGCCCAGCCCAGACACAAGAGTGAAGAAGCCATCTTGGTCATTCCAGCCCCAGCAGACACGATGTGGAGAAGAACTGAGGAACCAGCCAGCAGTCACACATGTGGCCCCATCCTAGGCATCCCTAACCAGCTGAGTCATCTGAGATCCCAGTCATTATTTAGCAGAGACAAGCTATTTCCACTTGCTCTGCCTGAATTCCTGATCCAAAAAAAACCGTGAGCATGAGGAAGTGATTGTTGCTTTATGCCAGTAAGGTTGGGAGTGGCTTGTTATATAGCAAGAGATGACTGAACAGAGAGAATGTCCCCTTGCCTTCATGTATGCCACCCAATGTAACACAGGCTGAAGATCAGTGTTCCCTCTACTCTCAATGTTGTACAGTGTTTTTAGGGAAGTGGCTATCCCCAGACATGTGGCATGAGTCCTTGGGCTAAAGGCCAAGAGAGACTTTTTAGAGAAGTTATGAGTGGCATACATCCTACTTCATTCAGAATTGTTCAACTAGAAAATCACCCCAAACCACAAGGAGAACAACAAACAGAAACAGAGATTCTGGAGACAAAATGAAAACAAATCACTTACAAGGAACTGGAAATTAGAATTCTAGCAGACTTTTCAATACCACCACTGGAAGCTTGAAGATAATAGAACAATGCCTTCAAAATTCTGAGTGAAAATAATTTTCTGCTTAGAATTCTACACACCCTCCAGACTATCAATCAAGTGTGAGGGTAGAATTAAAACACTTTCAAAATTTCAAAAAAAAAAAATCATTAAAAAAGGTGTCTCCCCCACTATTATAAGAACTCAAGAAAAGGTTTAAACACAAAAGAAAACATTCTTTGATGGTTATGAGGGTGGGGAGGGAGAGTGGGGGCTATTTACTAACTAGATAGTAGATGAGAATCATCTTAGGCAAAAGGAAGGACAGCACACACTACAGGCGAAGTCAGCACAACTGGACGAAACCAAAGCTAAGTTTCCTGAATACAATCAAATACTTTGAGAGACAGAGTAGCAGGGGTAGGGGTCTGGGGACCATGCTTTCAGGGGACATCTAGGTCAACTGGCATAACAAAGCTTCTTAAGAAAATATTCTGCATCCTACTTTGGTGAGTGGCGTCTGGGGTCTTAAAAGCTTGCAAGCGGCCATCTAAGATGCATCAATTGGTCCCAACCACCTGTAGTAAAGGAGAATGAAGAACACCAAAGACACAAGGAAAGTATTAGCCCAAGAGACAGAAAGGGCCACATAAACCAGAGATTTCATCAGCCTGAGACCAGAAGAACTAGATGGTGCCCGGCTACCACCAATGACTGCCCTGACAGGGAACATAACAGAGAGTCCCTGATGGAGCGGCAGAAAGATGGGGTGCAGAACTCAAATTCTAGTAAGAAGACCAGACTTAATGGTCTGACTGAGACTGGAGGAACCATGGAAAGCATGGCCCCTGGACTCTCTATCAGCCCAGAACTAAAAACAATTTCCAAGGCCAACTCTTCAGATAGGGCTTGGACTGGACTGTGGGACATAAAGTGATACTCGTGAGGAGTGTGCCTCTTAGCTCAAGTAGATACAAGAGACCAAAGGGGCAGCTTCTGTCTGGAGGTGAGATGGGAAGGCAGAGAGGGTTAGGAGCTGGTTGATTGGACATGGGGAATCAGGGAGCAAACGGAGGAGTGTGCTGTCTCAGAATGGGGTGAGCAATTAGGGTCACATAACAATGTATGTATAAAATTTTGTATGGGAGACTAATTTGAAATATAAACTTCATTTAAACTACCACAATTTAAAAAAAAAGAAAATGCTCTAATAAAAAAAGATATAAAAAATTTTTAAAAAAGATATTAAAAAAAAAAGGTCCCTCCCGTGTAAACTTTTTCAAGAAAGTACTGAAAGGTACTCCACAGAAACAAAGAAAGAGAAAGACACAGGTTGTAAGAAACAAGAGATTCCATGCGGAAGAGGCAAAGGGAAGACTTAAGATGTTAACTGTCACATAGCTACAGAACAACCTGCCTAGATTAGAGCAGTTATATTTATAAGACCAGAAAAGATACTATGCTTTACGTGGCTTCATCATGCCTTTATTTAAGGAGCTTCGTCAACACTCGGGGTGGTGTAAACAGTTCATGCGTTTGACTACTAACTGAGAAGTTGGAGGTTTGAGTCCACCCACAGGCACCTCAGAAGAAAGGCCTAGTGATTTACTTCTGAAAAATTAGCCACTGAAAACTCTATGGAGCAGAGTTCTATGCTGACATACACGGGGCCGCCATGAGTGGGAATCGACTCAATGGCAGCAGATTTTTCTGGTTACCCACAGCAGTGTTGTGCCTTTGTTAGGTGCTCCATGGGTTTTTAGGCTGCCCATATTGTAGCAGAGTGAGGTTCAGGTAAGCCTTCCTTTCGTAAAATGGGAGATGGAGGACTGGGAAAAAGCAAAGTTGCCTCACCTTGCCGGTGGGTGAATTCTCGGTATCTATCGGTTTTAGGAAATAGTATCTGTGAAAATTGAGGATCTGGAAATGGATTCCTTAGGAGAATTTACTGTATCCTCAGGAGTACATATCACTCTTCTAAAGGTACTGGTCTGGAGGGAAGGTGTCCAGTGGGACTACTGAAAGGTTGTCTGCTTTAGGTCGAGGTTTCCTAAACGAAGTGCATGGAGCCACTGTTCCGGAGGCAGGTAGCTTCCACGTCAGCACTTCCTCCTTGAAACTCTGGAAAGTGCTTTCATGAGTCATCACATCCTTTCTGGTGTATTTTCTGTACCGTGTTCACTGACAGAAAACAAAACCATGACAGCACCTGGCAGGTTTCCTCACAGTCGAACAACCTTGTCAATTCGCTTTCTTTCCTAAAATCCAGTTGTTTCGTTCATGTTATTTATGTTTTAACACGTGTATTTTTCGTGATGAGGTTAATAATAGCAACACTTCCGACAAATGGAACTCTCTCCACTTTGGAATATCTGGTTATGCCTTGGTACGTTGTCATGTTTAAGGTGGCAGATTATTCCCTCCAAATTATCAGCCTTATTAAATTACTGAAGAATCTTCAAAATATGCTAATCCTTCTCAATAAGTTATAAAATGTAGCCTGTAAGGCATACACTTAGGATGAGACAAAGAAAGCCATCTGTGATAGTGGGTAAGAGTGCCTTGAGAGGCAGATAGATGTCCGTTTAAATCCATTCCCAGCACAAACTCACTATGTGAACTTGGGCAAGTGAGTTAAACTTTCTGAATTTGTTTCATCATCTGCAAAGTGCAGTTAATCCTACCTATTTTGCTTGTTTGTTCTGAGGGCTAAATGAGTATTTAACGTGTAAAGTGCTTAGCACAACACCTTATAAATACTAAGCTTGCAATCGATGGTGGATGATAGTAGTATTTCATTACAGATTCTTGCTAGCTCTGCTTTATCTCACTGATAAAGTGATTAAGAACAGATCTTTTTGAAATATTCTTGGATCTCTTTTTAGTCTTTGATTCCATGAACGAGAACTCTCTGTGATTTAGGTTGTCCAGCGTAAGTGAAATATAATCTGTTAATACCTTAATACTTTTGCTGAAATAAAAGTTTATTATGGCAGGTTTTTTTGATGGATGATACTTGCCTTCTTAATTTTGTAAACTGGATTGTCTTCCATCCATATTGAGAGCAGAGCCAGTTTGTGGAACACAACTCTTCATTCCTATTTCTGTGAGCAAAGGAGCCCTGGTCGCGCAATGGTTAAGTGCTTGGCTGCTAACCAAAAGGTTGGTGGTTCGAACCCAACCAGTGGCTCTGTGAGAGAAAGACCTGGCAATCCGCTTCTGTGAAGATTATGGTCAAGAAAACCCTATGGGACAGTTCTACTCTGTCACATGGGGTCACTGACTCTGAACCGACCTGAAGGCACACAACAACTCCAGTATGACCTCGTGTTAACTGATAACATCTTCAAAGACCCTATTTCTGTGTTCACCTCACCCTACTTCTTCAGACTAATCTCCACCCAAGATCCAAAGCAATGCTCCCCAGAATTCTGGGTTTCATGGAAGAGTACATTTTCAAAATTTGGGGAATTGAACCAGACACATATAGTCTGCCCAGCCCTCTGCTCTTTCTGTCCATCTGCATTTTTCTCAGTCCTTGGATTCTCTTGATGCATAACTCCACACGGCATGCAACAGACAAATCGCCCTCAGCCTCTGGCCGAAGCATGAAGCGTTTGTCCCCCAATTTAGATGTAGCATTGTAACCCGACCCTAAGAATGCCAGTAAATTTCCATTAGTCAGAAAAGACTGCCTTAAACCAGCCCAAGCCAGATTTGGCCTGCCTGGCATGTGCAGAAGGGCCAGCTGTGGCTGTTAGTTGACCGCAACAGAAGACGCAGCAACAGGTGGAATGAATCAGAAGGAAAATCATCACCCAGGCCCCATTCCGAAGCGAGAGTTCCAACAAGAACACGTCACCTCCTGTTGCCTGGCCGCTGTAATTCCTGCACCATCTTCCTTCTAGAATTTTCCCTCCCCAGTATGCCTGCGTGGCCACCATCTTGCTGCCAGAATCACATATAAGCCCCGCTTCCCCATGGCTCTGGGAGTCTGGTCTGAGGCACTTCCTCTGGGCCCCTGGCTCTGCGCATAGCAATAAAGTTATTTTCTCTTTCTCAAAAGCTGGTGTCCAGGTTATCGGTAGGTCTGAGCGCACCGGACAGAACTCACCTTCTAGGGTTTGGTAACACATGTCACTGTTACTAACTCCGGTGACGCTCAAATAACTTTCTTGTAATTAATCTTTTATTGTCTCTACATCCTCAAAGAAGGGAAAGGATGGAAGTGTGTGGAACAGAATGTGCTGTTGGCTGGATTGGCGTTTGTGAGTAAATCAGAATGGCAAGCTTATGGATTGGGGTACACACTCTTGAATATAAGTGTTTTTTCCCTTTTATGGAGGCTGTGAGCTGGCTCATGCCATTCTGTTTTCCTGGAAAGCCTTCTTCTCCCCTATTCTCCTGTGGAAATCCCAACAACCTTCCAAATCCTATTCAAATATAACCACTGTTGTTATTAGTAGGTGCCGTCCAGTAGATTCCGACTCATAGCAGCCCTATAAGACAGACTAGGGTTTCCCAGGCTGATATCTTTCTGGGAGCAGATCTCCAGGTCTTTTTTCCTGTGGAGTTGCTGGTGGGTTCGAACTGCCCAAGCGCTTGTGTGATGCGTTCCTTGATTAATGCTCTTCTCCTCCTACTTGGGATTAGTCAGAGCCTTTGCTCTTTTCACAGTGCTCTGCTCACACCACCGCAGGTGAACTGCTCATTGCTGCTCTCATCCCCTGCACTGGATGGGATGGCAGCATCCTGAGGGCAAGGGCGGTGACTTTGCCCGTCTGATTCCCACGAGAAGCATTGTTTCCTAAGGCGGCCCAGTGGGTAACAACGGGGGTTACGAATAGACTATGGAGGCCGAAGGAGGAACCCGCCGTATGGCTCAGGTTACACTGCTGCAACTTATCAAGTATGTGTCAGGAAAGTATTCACCCAAGGCGAGACTGTGCCTCTGCCAAGGCTGTGCATTGGCTGGGCTACTGAGTCAGCGTGAAAGCTAGGCTTGTGAAGGTCACACCCCCGAGCTAGCATCTATGCTACAAAACCAGCTACGGAGCAAACAAACCTTAGGTCGTCTGCAGCAGCCGGGCAGCCTGGCCTCCAGGCCCACCTGCCGAGAGCACACTGACTGTGAAAAGCAGGAAGAGGCGGTGACTGTGTCCCCTTCCCTCTGCCGACCGCAATATCTGTAAGATGATGTGCTTGGTGGCTCCCTTGCTCAGGAAGCTGGGATAGCTCCCCACAGGGCTTGGCAGAGTAACTGTGGTTAACTCTCAGGTGTAAGCATTGGACAGACCTGTTTTTAATTCCTCTCTCTATCATTACCCCCGTTACGTAACTCCAGACTAATACAGACTAGGAAGAAAGTCCTGGCAATCTAAGTTCAAAAATCAGCCAGTGAAAACCCTATAAATCACAACAGACTATTGGCTGATATGGTGCTTGTTATGGATTGAGTTGTGTCCCCCCAAAATGTGTGTCAACTTTGCTAGGCCATGATTTCCAGTATTCTGTGATTGTCCACTATTTTGTGATCTGATGTGATTTTCTTATGTGTTGTAAATCCTAACCTCTATGATGTTAAAGAGGCAGGATGAGTGGCAGTTATATTAATGAGGCAGGGCATAATCTACAAGGTTAGTTGTATTTTGAGTCAATCTCTTTTGAGATATAAAAGAGAGAATCGAGCAAAGAGGAGAGGGACCTCATACCACCAAGAAAGAAGCACCAGGAGAGGAGCTTGTCCTTTGGATGCGGGGTCCCTGCACCGAGAAACTTCTGGACCAGGGGAAGATTGATGACAAGGACCTTTCTCCAGAACCGACAGAGAGAGAAAGCCTTCGCCTGGAGCTGGCACCCTGAATTAGGACTTCTAGCCTCCTAGACTGTGAGAGAATAAATTTCTGTTTGTTAAAGCCATCGACTTGTGGTATTTCTGTTATAGCAGCACTAGATAACTAAGACAGTGTTGGAAGATGAGCAAACAAACCAACAATCGTGAAGATGGCTCAGGACCAGGCAGCGTTTCCTTCTGTTATACATGGGGGAGCTACGAGTTAGAGTCCACTTGTCGGCAACAAACGACAAAGAGAACAAAAATTTCTTAGCACAGTGATTTGTGCACTTTAAACCCTCAATATATTTTAGTTCTCATTCTTGCTATTTTTCTAATTGTTAGATAGTAATCACACAAAATATGTTTATGGATTGAAGGAATAAAAGTTGTTACCAATATTAGCAAGCAAAGTAGAAGTATACATCAATCTGAAGAAGAGACTTCTTTGATGAAACATGAGAAGAGATTCAGGCTACCACCTGGTAATGGACCGATTGATTACTTTATAACAAAGACAAAGTTTAATAGGAAGCTCAAGACATGCCATTATTGGCAAAAATAGCTCATGGATGATCTGAAATTAGGCATAAATGTGAACATTTTATGGATATTTTAATTTAAATTGACTGAAACAACCCTTAAACTAATACTAATCTGTTTATGAAAATATGTATGAAGAAATACCTGTGCTAATAACGTTCTGGGGTGCTGTCTGAGTCAATTCCAACTCATGGCGACCCTCTAAGACAGAGAAGAACTGTCCCATAGGGTTTCCTACGTGGTAATCTTTATGAGGGTAGATGGCCAGGTCTTTTCTCCAGCGGAGCCATTGATGGATTCGAACCACAGACCTTTGGGTTGGCAGCCCAGCACTTAGTCATTGTGCCACCAGGGTTTCTTGTGCTAATAATACCAGGGGAAAAAATCCCAAAGGGGAGGGTTTTGTGAAGAAATTTAAACCACTCTGATGAATTTCATAAAGAAAAAAAAGGCATTTCATAATTAATATTCTTTTGATAGGTTCACCTCCCAAGAATGGACAGTTGATGCTGGATCGTCCTACTTTTTTTTTAATCAGAATGGTAATTTTTGAGCTTTTGGTACTGCCTTTCTAAGGAGACACTTTGGGCTTAGTCTGGAACTGAACAAGTATAATCCTTCCACCACCTGAGAACAGCTGGACTATTTGAAGAAGAAAACAAAAAAAACCCAACCATTGCCGTCAAGTCGATTCCGACTCATAGTGACCCTATAGGACAGAGTAGAACGGCGCCATAGGGTTTCCAAGGAGCAGCTGGTGGATTCCAACTGCCCACTTTTTGGTTAGCAGCCAAATGATTAACCACTGCACCACCAGGGCCCCTGAAGAAGAAAGGGACACTAATAACTGTTGAATACCTCATGTGTCAGACCTTCCTAGGCTCTTTGTTATCTCATTTAATTTGCACAACCATCCTACAGAATATGTATCTTGTGCCCATTTTACAAATGAGAAAACTGAGGCTTAGTGGTTTAATTCCTTTATTTAATGACATAACTAGCAGGAAGGAGAAATGGATTCCAGGCTGAAATTATCTGCTCAAAAAGCCTCCGCTCTTTCCACTAAAGTGATATGTAGAACATCTTGTGTGTCCTGATACTTTTCTCCTCCAGGAAAAATATCCCAGTTTCTTCAAGTATTTTTTCGAGGAATTCCCCTCTTCCTCACTCTCCTAGAAATCAAGTTTTTGAAGGCAGGCATTTTGCAACCGCCATCCTCACCACCATACACTATAGGTATGTATCACTGCATTAGGTATAGAGTTACCGTGATATTGAGCTAATAATTATCCTAAAGTGGCTTGTAAAATAGGACACAT
The DNA here is from genome assembly GCF_000243295.1 of Trichechus manatus latirostris. NCBI lineage: Eukaryota > Metazoa > Chordata > Mammalia > Sirenia > Trichechidae > Trichechus > Trichechus manatus. The sequence continues at coordinate 9,630,128 of NW_004444029.1, forward strand.
TGTGGGCAATCTTTTTCTCCATGGCCCAAGTAGCCATTCCCTCTGCTAATCACCCAAGGAAGTCACATCTACCAACTGAGGATGGGACAGAGCCCTGCGCATCACAGACACACACAACTCCCTTGTGTAATCCCGTTTGGTTATACCTTGGTCTTTAGATTTGTTTGTAGCTTTCAGCCTACTTCTAGTGACTCATGTTGTGGGCTCTTGAGGGCAGTAGCATGTGTCCCAAATGGGTTAGAGCGCTAAAGCCAGAGCCACATGATGTTGGCAGGACTGACTCACAAGAAGCTGCCAAGCAGAGTCCTGGGGAGGGAGAGAAGAATTTCATGTTCCATCTGCACCAAACCTCATGGAGGATCTACTTTCACTGCTATAGTTGGAACATCTGCATTTTCTTTCAGTAAGATGGCAGCTTTTATACGCAGTAAACTCATTGCTGTCAAGTTGGTTCCGAGTCATAGCAACCTTATACACAGTAAAAAAAAAAAAAAAAAAAAAAGCCCATTGCCATCAAGTTAATTCCGACTCATAGCGACCCTGTAGGACAGAGTAGAACAGTCCCATAGGGTTTCCAAGGAATGCCTGGTGGATTTGAACTGCCGACCTTTTAGTTAGCAGCTGAGCACTTAACCACTGTGCCACCAGGGCTCCACACTTGCACACGAGCACAGTGATATAGAGACAGTTGATCTGAGAACCGAGACAGCTACTGAGTGCCTAACAGTTGGGTAGCCTATACAGCATGGATACGCTGGACAAAGGGATGATTCACATCCCGGGAGGGACGGAGTGGGATGGAGCTGGACAGGGTGAGATTTCATCACGCTGCTCAGAACAACGCACAATTTAAAACTTATGAATTGTTTATTTCTGGAATTTTCCATTTAATATTTTTGGACCACAGTTGACCATGGGTAACTGAAACCACGGATAAGTGGGGACTACTATATCTACTCTACTATTAACTTGTTGCCGTGGAGTTGATTTTGACTCATAGTGACACTATAGGACAGAGTAGAACTGCCCCGTAGGGTTTCCAAGGCTGTAAATCTTTACAGACTGTCACATCTTCCTCCCGCAGAGTGGCTGGTGGGTTTGAACCATCAGCCTTTCGATTTGCAGCCAAGTGCTTAACCACAGCACCAACAGAGCTGCTTAGAACTGCTCCGTAGGGTTTCCAAGGCTGTAATCTTTATAGACTCAGAGTGCCACATCTTTCTCCTGAGGAGTGACTGATGGATTCAAACTGCTGACCCTTCAGTTAGCAGCCAAGTGCTTAACCACTGCGCCACCAGGGCTCTTTACCCTCTACTACTAAACACATTTAACAATAGCCTGGGAATTAAAAATTCGAACTTTCTGTTCTCATCGCGATCTGCTTCTGTCAAGATTACAGTCTAGGAAACCCTATGAGGCCGTTCTACCGTGTCACATCAGGTCGCTGTGAGTAGAAATCGACTTGATGTCACTTAACGACAACAACAACAGCAAAGCCATATTATGAGTCTCAAGAATGATTGGGCTCAAGAATTTCTTCTTAAAATTCTCCACCAGGACCTCCTGGGAATTGTAACCCAGACAGCAATGGTTTATACCTCAAGTTTGCCCTTTACCCATTTTCCTCTCCCTTAAGCAATTTCATGTACTAGGAGTCAGAATCAACTCGATGGCGGTGGGTTTGGTTTTTGTTTTTTCACCTCACATGAGCTTATAATTACTTCCAATTTATATCATTAGAATACCCTTTGATTGGTGACAACAAAGTCAGACATAGACATAAGACATTTGCATAATCCATTTCAGCATCTTAGATTTCTAAAATGGGGTCCCTGGGTGGTGCAAACGGTTAACGCGCTTGGCTGTCCACAGAAAGGCTGGAAGTTCGAGTCCACTCAGAGGTGCCTCAGAAGAACGGCCTGGTGATTTACTTTTGAAAAACCAGCTATTGAAAACCCTAGGGAGCACAGTTCTACTCTGACACACATAGGGTCACCATGAGTTGGAATTGACTCAACAGCAACTGGAAGAGAAAGAAATCAATAAATAAACAGCAAGGATATGGAACGAACTCAGAATAAAAGATCAGTGCATAGTAGCAATGCTGGTGGAAGCTACAGACAAAAATCACCCGGTGACGAGGTAAGATAAATAAATGATGCTGGGGGCTCAGGCTACCCCATCTGAAGGACATACCCTTAAGAGTCCCTCTTGACTTAGAGGATCTAGAAAGGACCTCAAAATGGCAGCCTAGATCGTGAAACATTTGCCCCAGGTATTTGTGGCTCAGCCTCTCACGTTCCAATTGAAGCCTCTGGTTGAAATAACAACCTCAGCCCGTCAAGAAGGGAACACCAAATGGGTCTCCTTTGTATGTACTGACTTAATTCAGTGAAGATTTAGAATTAAAGACAGAGAGGATGAAGTACATAAAATGAATAGGATTAACATGTTTGTTTTAGGTTTGGAAATAACCTATGTATATGTAACATTTTAATTACTTGTTGGCATTTTAGAGGGCAATTTGGCATTGTGCATTGGCAAGGTGGATACCTTGGGATTACAGTTTAAATTGTATAGTTGAGTGATTTCTTGATGTCTTCATTACCTAGTGCTGCTATAACAGAGGAAACCCTGGCGGCATAGTGGTTAAGAGCATGGCTGCTAACCAGAAAGTCGGCAGTTTGAATCTACTATATGCTCCTTAGAAACTCTATGGGGCAGTTCTGCTCCGTAACAGAACTATCATAAGGCTTGAAAGAAGAGAAATGTATTTTCTCACAGCTCTGGAAGCTAAAAGTCCAAGTCAGGGTCTCTGCCATGTCAATTCCTACCACGGGCCTCTCTCCCAGTTTATGGTAACTGCTGGCAATCTTTGGTGTTCTTTTGCTTGTAGCTGATCCTGATATAGTGCCTGTATTCCCCCTGTGTAGTTCGATGTGTCTATTCTGCTCTTTTTATAGCTCAGAAGTGATTAAGGTTAGGACTCACTCGACTCTGGCAAACCTCATTAACATAACAAAAGAAAAACCCTGTTTCTAAATAGGATCACATCCACAGGTACAGGGTAGAATTTCAATACATATTATTTTTTTTGGGGGGGTGACAAAATTCAATTCATAACACTTGGTATTGTTAAAACGAAAATACTGTTAAGCCAATAACAGAAATCGGTTGAAGTTTATTTGATACACGATTTGCAAATCAGGGCAACGTTTGCAGCTGTTGCTGTGTAGTGCCCTCCAGTCAGTTCTGACTCACAGTGACCCGACTTACAGCAAAACAAAGCACTGCCCAGTCCTGCAGCAGCCTCACACTTGAGCCCATTGTTGCAGCCACTGTGTCAGTCCATCTCATTGAAGGTTTTCCTCTTTTTTGCTGACCCTCTACCTTACCAAATATAATGTCCACCTGCAGACACTGGTCCTTCCTGATAACATGTTCAAAGTCCTTGAGACAAAGTCTTGCCATCCTTGCCTCTAAGAAGCACTCTGGCTATACTTCTTCCAAGACAGATTTATTTGTTCTTCTGGTAGTCCATGGTATATTCAATATTCTTCACCAACACCATAATTCAAAGGCATCAATTCTTCAGTCTTCCTTATCCTTGTCCAGCTTTTGAATGTGTATGAAGTGATTGAAAATACCATGGCTTGGGTCAGGCACACCTTAGTCCTCAAAGTCACATCTTTGCTTTTTAACCTTTAAAGAGGTCTTTTGCAGCAGATTTGCCCAATGCAATGCATCATTTGATTTCTTGACTGCTGTTTCCATGGGCATTGATTGTGGATCCAAGTAAAACGAAATCCTCGACAACTTCAATATTTTCCCCGTTTATTACGATTTGCTGATTGGCCCAGTTGTGAGGATTTTTGTCTTCTTTATGTTGAGGTGTAATCCATACTGAAGGCTGTGGTCTTTAACCTTCATCAGTATGTACTTCAAGTCCTCTTCACTTTCAACAAGCAGGGTTGTGTCATCTGCATGTCGCAGGTTGTTAACGAGTCTTCCTCCAATCCTGATGCCACGTTCTTCTTCATATAGTCTAGCTTCTGGGATTATTTGCTCAGCATACAGATTGAATAAGTATGGTGAAAGGATACAACTCTGACACACACCTTTCCTGACTAAACCACACAGTATCCCCTTGCTCTGTTCGAATGACTACCTCTTTCTCTATATACAGGTTCCTCATGAGCACAATTAAATGTTCTGGAATTCTCATTCTTCGCAATGATATCCACAATTTGTTACGATTCACACAGTTGAATGACTTTGCATAGCCAATAAAACACAGGTAAACATCTTTCTGGAATTCTCTGCTTTCAGCCAAGATCCATCTGCTAAATCAGCAATGGTATCCCTCTTTCCACATCTTCTTCTGATTCCGACTTGAATTTCTGGCAGTTTCCTGTAGATGTACTACTACAACTGCTTTTGAATGATCTTCAGCAAAATTCTACTTGCCTGTGATATTAATGGAGCCCTGGTGGCGTAGCGGTTAAGAGCTGAACTGCTAACCAAAGGGTTCGCAGTTCGAATCCACCACTCTTTGGAAATCCTATGGGGCAGTTCTACTCTGTCCTATAGGGTCGCTATGGGTCAGAATCGATTCAATGGCAATGGGTTTGGGTTTTTTTTTTTTTTTTTGGTGCTATTAACGATATTGTTTGATAATTTTCACATTCTGTTTGTTATGGATTGATTTGATTTGTGTCCCCCCAAAATGTATATCAACTTGGCTAGTCCATGGTACCCTGTATTGTGTGATTGTTCATTTTGTCGCCTGATGTGATTTTCCTATATATTGTAAATCCTACCTCTACTGGAAACCCTATGCGGCAGTACTTTGTCCTATAGGATTGCGATGAGTTGGAATCAACTCGACGGCAATGGGTTTGGTTTTTTTTAAATTATGTTAATTAGGTGGGGTTAGCAGCAGTTATGTTAATGAAGAAGGATTCAATCTATAAGATTAAGTTGTGTTTTAAGTCAATCTCTTTGGAAAAAGAAAAGAGAGAAGAGAGCAGAGAGATAGGGGGACCACATACCACCAAGAAACAAGAGTCAGGAGAATAGCATGTCCTTTGGACCCCAGGGTCCCTGCGCTGAGAAGCTCCTCAACAGAGAAAGATTTATGACAAGGACCTTTCCCCAGAGCCAACAGAGAAAGAAAATCTTCCCCTGGAGCTGGCATCCTGAATTCGGACTTCTAGCCTCCTAGTCTGTGAGAGAATACATTTCTCTCTGTTATAGCCATTCACTTGTGGTATTTCTGTTAGAGCAGCATTAGATAACCAAGACACGGTTGGATCACCTTTTTCTTTGGAATGGGCACAAATATGGATCTCTTCCAGTCAGTTGAGAAAGCTGTCTTCCAAATTTCTTGGCATAGTGGGCACCTCCAGTGCTGCATCTGTTTGTGAAAAATCTCAATTGGTATTCCGTCAATTCCTGGAGCCTTGTTTTTCACCTGGTGGCATAGTGGTTGAGAGCTATGTCTGCTGACCAAAAGGTCGGCAGTTCAAATCCACCAGACGCTCCTTGGAAGCTCTATGGGGCAGTTCTACTTTGTCCTATAGGGTCGCTATGAATTGGAATTGACTGGATGGCAATAGGTTTAGGTTTTTTTGGGTTTGTTTTCACCATTACCTTTGGTGCAGCTTGAACTTCTTCCTTCAGTACCGTTGGTTCTTGATCATATGCTGCCTCCTGAAATGGTTGAATGTCAACCAATTTTTTTTGATACAGTGACTCTTCCATCTTCTTTTGATGCCTCCTGCATCGTTTAATATTTTCCCCATAGAATCCTTCAATATTGCAGCTCAAGGCTTGAATTTTTTCTTCACTTCTTTCAGCTTGAGAAATGCTGAGGGTGTTCTGACTAGAGAAGCAAAAGTGTTCCAAAAAAGAAAAATCTTTCAAAGATTCCGCGGTAGTGAAAACTCCAGATGCTGTTTTAGAGTAAAACAGATAAATCTATTAAAGATTTGAAGGACTATTTGAATTGGGAACTCCATGGCCCATCCAAATGAAACTATAGAGTCTGAGGCACAATCATTACACAAACTTTTTATAGGGGTCACACAAAGAACGGGGCTGACAGTATTTTGATTGGTTATTCGTTGGTTGAAGTCACAAGAAGGATGGGTTAGGAGGCGGGGAATGGGTTTCTATTGGATAATTGGGTACAGAGGCTTACAGTGGTTGACTTCAGGGACTAATCGCAGAGGTTCTCAAACATAGTTACACATCCTTCAGGAGGGGTCATAAAAACATCACTGGTTGATGTTAAACAGCTCTAACTAGATGTCTCAGGGTTTTTGATAACCATTTGGTGCCAGGTCCTCATTTCCCAGAAACAAATTGTTGATACAAAACTCTTTTAAGTTGTCTGGGAAACTTTAGATAAGGCTGGCTCCAGGACTCTTTAAAAATAAATTTTTTATTATTAATATTTTAATTACATCCTTGTCATAGAGAAACATTTTATAGGCCCACTTTATACAAAAAAACACCTGTGTCAAGATTCTCTTTCTTAGAGTGTATTTCTTTTACATCTTGGCTTGACTGCAGAGAGAAACACTCTGTCAGTTCCTATGGCTACTAGCAATTAAGGGGCCAAATGGCAGGCCTACTTGAAAAGTCTGGGTTAACTCTGTTGAGAGCAGCTAGGCAAATGAAGAATCCTGGGCAGGCATGTAAAAGGACAAATTTATTGTTGTTGTTGTTGTTAGGAGATGTCAAGTTGGTTTCAACTTCTAGTGGTCTTACATACAACAGAACGAAACATTGCCTGTTCCTGCGCGAGCATCATGATCATTACTATGCTTGAGCCCATTGTTGCAGCCACTGTGTCAGTCTATCTCACCAAGGGTCTTCCTCTTTTTTGCTGACCATCTACTTTACCATGCATGATGTTCTTTTCCAGGGACTGGTCCCTCCTGATAACATGTCCAAAGTATGTGAGACAAAGTCTCGCCATCCTCACTTCTAAGGAGCATTCTGACTGTACTTCTTCCAAGACAGATTTGTTCATTCTTCTGGCCGTCCATGGTATAGTCAATATTCTTCACCAACACTGTAATTCAAAGGCATCAATTTTCTTCAGACTGCCTTATTCATTGTCCAGCTTTCACAAGCATATGAGGTGATTAAACTCCAGGGCTAGGTTCAGGTGCACCTTAGTCCTTAAAGTGACGTCTCTGCTAAACACTTTCAAGAGATCTTTTGCAGCAGATTTGCTCAAGGCAATGTGTCCTCTGATTTCGTGACTGCTGCTTCCCTGAGTGTTGACTGTGGATCGAAGTAAAAGGAAATCCTTCACAACGTCAATCTTTTCTCCATTTATTGTGATATTGCTTATTGGCCCATTTGTGAGGATTTTTGTTTTCTTTATGTTGAGATGTAATCCGTACTGAAGGCTGTGGTCTTTGATCTTCATCAGTCAGTGCTTTAAGTCCTCTTCACTTTCAGCAAGCAGGGTTGTGTCGTCTGCATCTTGCAGGTTGTTAACGAGTCTGCCTCCAATCCTGATGCCCTGTTCTTCTTCATATAGTCCAGCTTCTTGGATTATTTGCTCAGCATACAGGTTGAATAGGTATCGTGAAAGAATGCAACCCTGCCGCACTCCTTTCCTGACTTTAAACCATGCAGTATCCCCTTGTTCTGTCCAAACAACTGCCTCTTGGTCTATGTACAGGTTCCTCATGAGCACAATTAAGAATTCTGGAATTCCCATTCTTCACAGTGTTATCCATAATTTGTTATAATCCACACAGTTGAATGTCTTTGCATAGTCAATAAAACACAGGTAAACATCTTTCTGATATTCTCTTCTTTCAGCCAGGATCCATCTGACATCAGCAATGATATCCCTGGTTCCACATCCTCTTCTGAATCTGGCTTGAATTTCTGGCAGTTCTCACTTGATATACTGCTGCAATTGCTTTTGAATGATCCTCAGCAAAATTTTACTTTCATGTGATATTAATGATGTTGTTTGGTAATTTCTGCATTCTGTTGGATCATCTTTCTTTGGAATGGGTACAAATATGGATCTCTTCCAGTCAGTTGACCACGTAGCTGTCTTCCAAATTTCTTGGCATAGACGAGTGAGCACTTCCAGTGCTGCAGCTGTTTGTCAAAACATCTCAATTTGTATTTTGTCAGTTCCTGGAGCCTTGTTTTTCGCCAATGTCTTCAGTGCAGCTTGGACTTCTTCCTTCAGTACCATTGGTTCTTGATCATATGCTACCTCCTGAAATGATTAAATGTTGTACAATTCTTTTTGGTATAGTGACTCTGTGTATTCCTTCCATCTTCTTTTGATGCTTACTGCATCGTTCAGTATTTTGCCCATAGAATCCTTCACTATTGCAATTCAAGGCTTGCATCTTTTCTTCAGTTCTTTCAGCTTGAGAAATGCCTAGTGTGTTCTTCCCTTTTGGTTTTCTATCTCCAGGTCTTTGTACATGTCATTATAATACTTTACTTTGTCTTCTCAAGCTACCCTTTGAAATCTTCTGTTCAGCTCTTTTACTTCATCAATTCTTGCATTTGCTTTAACTACTGAAAGTTCAAGAACAAGTTTCAGAATCTCTTCTGACATCCATTTTGGTCTTTTCTTTCTTTCTTGTCTTTTTAATGACCTCTTACTTTCTTCATGTAGGACGTCCTTGATGTCGTTCCACAATTCATCTGATCTTCAGTCATCAGTGTTCAATGCGTTAAATCTATTCTTGAGATGGTCTCTAAATTCAGGTGGGCTATACTCAAGGTCGCACTTTGGGTCTTGTGGACTTGCTCTAATTTTTTTCAGCTTCAACTTGAACTTGAGTGTGAGCAATTGATGGTCTGTTCTGCAGTCAGCCCCTGGCCTTGTTCTGACTAATGATACAGAGCTTCTCCATTGTCTCTTTCCACAAATGTAGTCAATTTGATTCCTGTGCATTCCATCTGGTGAAGTCCACGTGTATAGTCATTGCTTATGTTGTTGAAAAAAGGTGTTTGCAATGAAGGAGTCGTTGGTCTTGCAAAATTCCATCATGTGATCTCAGGCATCGTGATTCACTAAGGCCATGTTTTCTAACTACTGATCCTTGTTTGTTTCCAATTTTTGCAATCCAGTCACCAGTAATTATCAATGCATCTTGCTTGCATGTTTGATCAATTTCAGACTGCAGAAGTTGGTAAAAATCTTTGATTTCTTTGGCCTTAGTTGTTGGTGTGTAAATTTGAATAATAGTCATATTAACTGGTCTTGTAGGCATATGGATATTATCCTATCACTGACAGCATCGTACTTCAGGATAGATATTGATATTTTCTTTTTGATGATGAATGCAATGCCATTCCTCTTTAAGTTGTCATTCCCGGCATAGTAGACCATATCCAATTTTCCTAGATTTATAGTTTGTACATTCCACATTCCTGTTATTGATGGATGTTTGCAGCTATTTCTTCTCATATTGAGTCATGTCACATCAGCAAATGAAGGTCCTGAAAGCTTGACTCCATCCACGTCATTAAGGTCTGCTCTACTTTGAGGAGGCAGCTGTTCCCCGTTCGTCTTTCAAGTGCCTTCCATCCTGATGGGCTCATCTTCTAGCACTATGTCAGACAATGTTCCGCTGCTATTCATAAGGTTTTCACTGGCTAATTTTTTTCAGAAGTAGACCATCAGGTCGTTCTTCCTAGTCTATCTTAGTGTGGAAGCTCAACTGAAACCTTCCACCATGGGTGACTGTCACAGATTGAACTGTGTCCCCAAAAAATATCTGTCAACTTGGCTAGGTCATGATTCCCAGTATTGTATGATTGTCTACCATTTTGTCATCTAATGTGATTTCCCTATGTGTTGTAAATCCTATCACTACGATGTAATAAGATGGATTAGCGGCAGTTACACTGATGAGGTATACAAGATTGGATAGTGTCTTAAGCCAATCTCTTTTGAGATATAAAAGAGAGAAACAAGCAGAGAGACAGGGGGACCTCATACCACCAAGAAAGTGGTGACAGGAGCAGAGCTCATCCTTTGGACCTGAGGTTCCTGTGCTGAGATGCTCCCAGACCAAGGGAAGACTGATGCATCACAGGGAACTTCCTCTAGAGCCGATAGAGAGAGAACGCCTTTCCCTGGAGCCGGTGCCCTGAATTCAGACTTCTAGCCTACTGGACTGTGAGAGAATAAACCTTTCTTTATCAAAGCCATCCGCCTGTGGTATTTCTATAATAGCAGTACTAGATGACTAAGACAGTGACCCTGCTGGTATTTGAATACCAGCAGCATAGCTTCCAGCATCAGTTTTTACTGAATTAAACTAGTCCTGGTGGCCTATTGGTTAGCTTGGCTGCTAACCAAAAGCTCGGCAGTTCAATTCCACCAGCCGCTCCTTGGAAACCCTATGGGGCAGTTCTACTGTGTCTTATAGGCTCACTATGAGTCGGAACAGACTCGACGGCACCTAACAACAACAACAAACTAGTCCTTTTTTTTTTTTTACTGAATTAAAAGAACTAGTTTAATCCAGTAAATGTGAATTTAATTCAATCATTTAGTCCTAGTCAAAAAGGCTTCATAAACTTCTCCTTTACAATTCCTGTCAAAAACAAACAAACTCACTGCCACCGAGTCAATTCTGATTCATAGCAACTCTATAGGACAGAGTAGAACTGCCCCAGAAGGTTTCCAAGGATGTAAATCTTTACAGAAGCACACTGACACATCCTTCTCCCATGGAGCAACCAGTAGGTTTTAACTGCCAACATTTTGGTTAGCAGCCAAGCACTTAACCCCATGCCACCAGGGATCCTATACTCCAGCTTATTGCTAGCTATTATCCATTGCCACGGGAAGAGGGCCAGAATAGTGCTTACATAAGAACTCGTAGATGTGACGACATTTTCTTGAAGAACAACTCAGATAATTACTGACTTACTCTAAAACATAGCTCAGAGTCTGACCTTAGGAGTTTCTGCTGTTGAAATTGACTGTGTTTTAAAAGAGCACAATGCCCAAGGCAATATTCTTCACTAATTGAGCTCTACTATTGTTTGATTTCAAGATGGAGACCAGTTTCGATGGGAAGTTTATGGTTCAAAGATTATCTGAGGGCGATAGTTTGGGTGGATCATTTTTCCACCTTGATGGCTCCAGAAATCTGGATTCTACTACAACTGAAAAACTCTGTTCTTCTGTATATTTCAAGTTAACTTAAGATTCATGTTACAAATATGTAGAACTTTAACATCCTAGACTTATAAATTATACAAGAGATTGGGAAAAATTGTTTTTGTTAGACAATTAAATACTTGTAAAGAAAATAGAATATATTGAATGTATAAAGGCGGTTAAAATGCTACAATATTAATGAATTAAGCATTTAAAAACTCAAATACTTGTTACAATTTGTGGATTTATAAGTAGCATAATAAGATATACAAATCTGATTCAAGTTTAAGAAACAAATAAGTTTTTGAATTTGTAACTTTAATTAAAAAAAAAAAAAAAACCTATTGCTGTCAAGTCAAATTCTGACTCATAGCAACCCTACAGGACAGAGTAGAACTGCCCCATAGGGTTTCTAAGGCTTTAAGTACTGAATTTTAAAACCAAAGTGGCCCCTCGAATCATATTTTCTTTGCTCAAAAGCTTCCTTCACGGGCACCAAATGGCTCACATTCACTTTTTATTGCAGATAGTAATCTCCTCTTCTCTTAGAACACATTGTCTGGTTTCCTAACATGTTGTCAAGAAGATGAAGCTTAAGGTCCTCTTTCTCTTACTCCTTTATCTTGAAGCCTGACCTTCAGTGTCCTTCAAAATCTCTACTTCTGGCCTTTCAGTATGAACATGGCTGTCCAAATCTCATCCTTGCCATTTGACTCCTGAAAATAACACAAAAGCAATAAGGAGCCCTGGTGGCACAACAGTTAAGCACTCAGCTGATGACGTAAAAGCTGATGGTTTGAATTCACCCATGGCTCCCTGGGAGCAAAGACCTGGTGATCTGTTCTCGTAAAGATTACAACCTAGAAAACCGGATGGGACAGCTCTACTCTGTCATGAGTCGAAATAACAACAATTGTTGAACAGAGTAGACAGAGTAGAACTGCCCCGTAGGGTTTCCAAGGCTGTTATCTTTATGGAAGCAGACTGCCATATCTTTCTCCCACGGAGTGGCTGGTGGGTTTCAACCACCAACCCTTCGGTTAGCAGATGAGCACTTAATCACTGCACCACCAGGGTGCCTAACAACAACAGTCCAAAAACCAAACCCTTTGCTGTCGAGTCGATTCCGACTCATAGCAACCTTATGGTCACACACTTCGGATGTTATCAGAAGGGACCAGTCCCTGGAGAAGGACATCATGCTTGGCAATGTAAAGGGTCAGCGAAAAAGAGGAAGACCCTCAACAAGATGAACTGATATAGTGGCTGCAACCATGGGCTCAAGCATAACAACAATTATGAGCGTGGTGCAGGACAAGGCAGTGTTTCATTCTGTTGTACGTAGGGTCTCTGTGAGTTGGAATTGACTCAATGGTACTTAACAACAACAACATATATGTGGATATAATAGCAGCTAGGAACAGGGTTTTCTTTGTTATGTTAACGAGGCTATATCAGCGTAGGGTGTATCTTAAGCCAATCACTTTTAGATATAAAAGGAGCATCTTAGGCACAGAAGCAAGCAAGGACAAACCGAGGAAGATAGAAATCACATGAAGATTGCCAAGGAATCCAGGAACAGAAATTAAAAAGAGTCAAGGACCTTCCCCGATAGCTGATAGGACCTTCCCCTAGAGCCGGTGCCGAGATCGGACTTCTAGCCTCCTAACTGTATAGACTAAATTGAAAGGTAGGTAGCTAGTTTTAAGAAGAATTCTCATAAGCTTATTAAAATTTATTGAGAATCATTTTAGCATTTTATTAAGAATATTAATTTATTTCCAGAATGAGGTTGTAAATTACATTACACAGAAAGTTCTATCCCAGACCCAGTATTTGACTACGGCAATCTTTAAAGTACTATGTCAAGAAAATGTCTCATTGCAATTTTTTTTTTTTTATTGCACTTCAGCTGAAGGTTTACAGAACATACAGTTTCTTATGAAACAGTAGTACACATATTGTTTTATGACATTGGTTGACAACCCCACAACATGTCAACTCTCTCCCTTCTTCACCTTTTTTTTTTTTATTTTGGTGAAGCATTTTTTAAAAATAATATTTAATTGTGTTTTTGGTGAAAGTTTACACAGAAAATTAGATTCCTAATTTCTATATATATTGTTCAGTGACATTGGTTACATTTTCCACAACGTTGTCAACATTCTCATTGTTCCTGTTCTGGTTGTTCCGTTTTCATTAATCTAGCTTCCCTGCACCCCGCCCCCTTACCTTCTCATCTTTGCTTTAGGGTAAGTTTTGATTGTTTGGTCTCATATAGATGATTTTTTTAAAGGAGCACTGTACTTATGGGTGATATTTTTATTTTAAGAGCCTGTCTGTTATTTAGCTGAAAGGTGACCTCTGGGTTTCGTTTCAGTACAAAGTTTAAAGGGTATCTCAGGGCAATAGTCTCAGGGGTTCCTCTAGTCTCTGCTGGTCCAGTAATTTGGGACTTTTTAAAGAATTTGAGTTTTGTTCTGCACTTTTCTCGTGCTCTATCCAGGACCATCTATTGTGTCCCTAGTCAAAACAGTCGGTAGTGGTAGCTGGGCACCATCTAGTTCTTCTAGTTTCAGGATAAGGCTGTGGCTCGTGTAAGCTATTAGTCCTGTAGACTAGTTTCTCTTTGAGTCTTTGATTTCCTTCTTTCTCTTTTGCTCCAGATGGGTAGAGACCAATAGTTGTATCTTACGTGGCTGCTCACAAGCTTTTAAGACCCCAGACACTACTCACCAAACTAGGATGTAGAACATAAACTCTATGAGCTATGTTATGCCAAAATTTCTTTGCATTTTGTACCAAAATAATATAACGAATGTGTTGATTAGTTAACAGCTTTTTACACTTATTGCATAAGGTGAAAATTAGATACAAGCTCAATTTATACAATGCATATATAATTACAGTTACCAACAATGTGACAATACATTGACAGTGTTGTTTTAAACCAGTTTTCTACATGGTGATACAAAACAGAAAAGTATTTACATATCTAGATTTTGAAGAATGTACAAATGTGGAGAACATTCTAGGAATTTAATTTCTTACTCCCTAAAACGACATAATTTACAATGCAATAATACTACTCATTTTATGAATTTTGAAAGAGCAGCTGTAACAAAATATGAATTAAGGAAGAATTCAAATTTAATCCAATACTTACAGTTTTAGGTTAGTAGTCCTTTAGCCATGGGTTTTAAAAGAGAGAATTTAGTTCAATTTGTATAGTTACAGCTTTCCAAATGGAAAATAGGGATAGAGCAAGAAAGAAGAAAAAGAACTGCATTGCATGCTTATCATCAAGTAGAACACTAAACAATCCCGTAAATATTCCAAGTTTACGTTATAACTGGTCAAAATCTTCCACGATGAGATTTCTCTCAGCAGTTTTGCTCCTTGAGGTAGTAACCTAGATTTACCAAGCTGCTGCCTCTTGTCCTGAGTGGTCCTAGAAATCCTGTGGTGGCAATGCCATCTTACACACTGAGTCTATTTCTGCGGCACCATAGTCTTTTCCACCAAGCCTCTGAGGCGGTCCTTTGCTGTTTCTTCACGAAGACCCAGTACATGGTCTGCAGTTTTTATAAGGCCTCCAGGCAACTCTAACATAAGGAACAGAACCTACCTGCTGAAAACAAGGCTTGTGTTAATATTTTGTGTAACTATCAGTGTCAGAATGAAGAGTGGACTCCCTGTCGAAGTGAAGTGCATAAGTCCATGGGTCTGTCTAACTATTTCATAAGCACTTAGTCTATAATTGCCATGAGTGGAAGAAGACAACCATGGACAATGAAGACGTTTACAAATCTCCAGAGCATTACCAAACATCCTGTAGAGTGAGTGGCATGATCAATAACAAATGATAAGGGGATTTTAACTCCAGAAATAAATCTTTTTACAAGTAATTTTGTTCACAATCCTTGAACATGAACATGATTATGCCTCTACCACCCTGAAAGGGTTTATTTTGCCCTTCTTTTTCTAGTTTCTTGAGGTAGAAACTTAGATTTTTGATTTGAGAAC
Organism: Trichechus manatus latirostris; assembly: GCF_000243295.1. Classification (NCBI taxonomy): domain Eukaryota; kingdom Metazoa; phylum Chordata; class Mammalia; order Sirenia; family Trichechidae; genus Trichechus; species Trichechus manatus. Next base: position 9,645,330 of record NW_004444029.1, read on the forward strand.
TTTTCTCTTTTCTAATGTAAACATTTGTTATTGTTGCGTGCCGCCAAGTTGATTCCGACTCATAGCGACCCTAGAGGACAGAGTAGAACTGCCCCAGTTACAGATTACAGTTCCAAGACTGTAATCTTTATGGAAGCAGACTGAACATCCTTCTCCCATGAAGGAGCTGGTGGGCTTGAACCACCGATCTTTCAGTTAACAGCCGAGCTCTTAACCACTGCACCACCAGGGCTATCTATTTTCCTCTCAGAACGGCTTCAGCTGCATTCAACACATTTTGGTATGTTGTTAATTTTTATGTGCTATTTTTGAAAGTTTCTTTGAGACTTCCTCTTTGATCCATAGGTTATTTGGAAGTGTGTTGTTTAATTTCCAAGTGTCTTGGATTGAATCTTTTTCCCCCAAAGTATGTGTCAACTTGGCTAGGCCATGATTTCCAGTATTGTGTGGTTGTCCTCCATTTTGTGATCTGATGTAGGTTTCCTATGTGTTGTAAATCCTAATCTCTGCCTGTGGTTAACGAGGCAAGATTAGATTATGTTAAAGAGGATTAGGGTGGGATGTAACACCCTTGTTCAGGTCACATCCCTGATCCAATGTGGAGTGTGGCCTGTATCGCCTTTTATTTTACAAGAGATAAAAGGAGAGAGAAGCAAGCAGAGAGATGGGGACCTCACGTCACAAAGAAAAAAGTGCTGGGAGCGGCGCTTGGACCTGGGGTCCTTGCGCTGAGAAGTTCCTAGCCCGGAGAAGATGGATGAAAAGGACCTTCCTCTAGAACCGATAGAGTAAGCAGGAGCTGGCACCCTGAATACGGACTTCTAGCCTCCGAGACTGAGAATAAAATTCTATTTGTTAAAGCCATCCAGTTGGAGTATTTCTGTTATAGCAGCACTAGAGGGGCCCTGGTGGTGCGGTGGTTAAGAGCTCAGCTGCTGACCAAAAGGTCGGCAGTTAGAATCCACCAGCTGCTCCTGGAAACCCTATGGGGTAGTTCTACTCTGTCCTATAGGTTTGCTATGAGTCAGAATCGACTCAACGGCAACGGGTTTTTAGATTTAGATAACTAAGAAACCAAGTGTTTGGAGATTTTTTCCTGGTGTCTTTTTGTTATTGATTTCTGGTTTGATTCCGTTACGGTCAGAGAACATATTTTGTATGATTTCAATTATTTTACACTTGTTCAGCTTTATTTTGTCTGTCTGATGAATGTTCCATGAATGCTTGAAAAGAACGTATATGTGGCTGTAGTTGAGTGGCGTGTTCTATACAACAAAGCCCCACTGTTATGGATTGAATTGTGTTCCCCCAAAATAGGTATTAAAAATCCTAACCCCCATACATATGGATATAATACCAGCTGGGAACAGGGTTTTCTTTATTATGTTAATGAGGCTATATTAGTGTAGGGTGTATCTTAAGCCAATCACTTTTCAGATATAAAAGGAGCATCTTAGGCACAGAAGCAAGGACAAACTGGGGAAGATAGATGCCACTTGAAGATCGTCAAGGAACCGAGAAACAGAAATTGAAAAGAGACAAGGACCTTCTCCCATAGCCGACCGAGACAGAAAGCCCTCCCCTAGAGCGGATGCTCTGAATTTGGACTTTCAGCCTCCTAACTGGTGAGAAAATAAATTTCTTTTGGCTAAAGCTACCCACTTGTGGTATTTCTGTTATAGCAGCACTAAGTAACTAAGACACCCACGTAACTACAATCCAAGTTAAGAGCTGGCACATTGGCAGGGCAAATTATAGCACTCTCTAGATCCTTCACCAACGGGCTACGCTTACACGTCCGCATTATGAACCCTCTGACGGAGCCCACCCTCTGTGGTGGCATCTGATACCTCCTGTAGGTGAAGGCCAACCTGTCCTCAAACGCAGACTGACCACTGGGGAATGGACCTTGGCAGCCACAGAACGGCGTCGGAGAATGCCTGGCCAGCAGAGGGTCTCCTGGGAACAACAGTTTCGACAATGCCCTGTGCTATGGTGGGGATATCATATCAACAGCCATAAAAATATCCATGCCTCTGACCCACTTCAGTAATTCCATTACTGGAGTTCTATCTCAGAAGAGTAATTTAAAATAAGGAAAAAGAGTTACATGTATAAAGATGTTTATAGCTCCATAATTTAAAACTGCAAAAAAAAAAAAAAAAGTGTTAAACTATCCAAAACCAAAGCCCATTGCCATTGAGTGGATTCCACCTCATAGTAACCCTATAGGACAGAGTAGAACTGTCCCATAGGGTTTCCAAGGCTGTCATCTTTATGGGAGCAGATTGCCACATCTTTCTCTCGAGGTGCGGCTGATGGGTTCAAACCGCCGACCTTTTGGTTAGCAGCCAAGAGCTTAACCACCGTGCCACCAGGACTCCTTGTTAAACTATAAATACCCTAAATTTTTAAGGACTGGAGAAATGCTTATAAATTATAATATATCCAAATGTTGGAATACTTTACAGTCATTAAAATAAATATGATTATTGTGGAAGACATGGGAAATGTTTTTGAAATAAGGTTATATAAATGAGAAAAATTGGAACCCAAAATGTAACCTATATTACAACTGTGTAAAAATTCCTCATATGTTGATAACAATAATTTATTTATAATAGCTATACTTTGTTGAATTCCTCCTTCCCAAACACTATTCTAAGCACTTCACCACATCTTTTATCCTTACAGAGATCTTTCAAAATCAACGTTAGTGTCTCCATTTAACAAATGAGGAGAGACCCAGAGACTTAGGATAACTCAATAGGTAAGAAGGAGAATGGAATTTCAGCCCAGATTTGTCTGACTTAAAATCTTACGCATTTTCCAGTCTCCAAAGCTACATTTCTAAATATGGAAAAGAAAACAAACAGAATCTAGCTGCCTTACAGAGGTAGCATGATTACAAGAGAAATTTTTATTTTTGCATTTTAATTTTTTTTTTCTTTTTATAATTTAGAATAGATTTAATACCTTTTCTAGAACTTTGGGTCCTCACACAAAGCACTAAGTATGGTGTCCAGGCACTGCCAGGAACGTGCCGAGTTCCACGTGTACCTTCTGCATCTCCGTTCATATCTGAATTCACACACCTTCCAGCGGCCAAGAGCAACAAGTGATGAGTATGATTATAGCAATGCAAAGCCCCTTCTGAAGACAAACCAGACTCCAGCTCTGTGTTCTATCCTGCAACCTTCCAACACAGCCTTTGAGGCTCTCTTCCTCCACATCAAGCTAGAAGAAGGGAGGCTACTCACCCACCCTGGGCCAACAGAAGAGGGCTTCAACATGGTGATTGGGAGACATTAGAGGTGCCCATAATAAGTGAAAGGAGCCCTGGTGGCAAAGTGGTTAAGCTCTCAGCTACTAACTGAAAGGTCGGCAGTTCAAATCCACCAGCTGTTCAACAGGAGAAAGATGTGGCAGTCTGCCTCCGTAAAGATTACAGCCTTGGAAACCCTATGGGGCTGGTCTACTGTGTCCTACAGGGTCGCTATGAGTCAGAATCAACTCAACCAAAACGGGTTAACAATAACTGGAAATGGACGTTTCCCCCCTCCACCCCCCACCCTCCACTGAGTGCTTAATGGACTGCAAAAACTCATGGATCCATCATAGTGAAGTCATTGGAGTATAGAATGGTGACGGGGTTTTGGGGAGAGCTGGATGTGTGTGCCTTGGGTCTAGGAGCGTCTCTGAAACTGATGCCTACTTCTCCCGTAGAGGACAGAAGGCAATAGAAGGCTGCTTACGTATCTACCATCTTGCCAACGACACAATTCTAATGCATCAATTCTTCTTTGGTCTTCCTTATTCATTGTCCAGCTTCTACATGCATGCGAGGTGATTGAAAATATCACGGTTTGGGTCAGGCACATCTTAGTTCTCAAAGTGACATCTTTGCTTTTTAATACTTTAAAGAGGTCTTTTGCAGCAGATTTGCCTGATGCAATAAGTTGTTTGACTTCTTGACTGTTGCTTCCATGGACATTGAACGTTGATCCAAGGAAAATGAAATCCTTGACAACGTCAATATTTTCTCTGTTTATCATGATGTTGTTAACTCACCCAGTTGGATTTTCATTTTCTTGATGTTCAGGTGTAATCCATATAGAAAGCTGTAGTCTTTGACCTTCGTTATTAAGTGCTTCAAGTCATCTTCATTTGTTGCAATGCATGTAAGTCTGAAAATATTCACTCAGTAATGAATAATTTCTCTGCTCTTCTATAATGGTACAGAGGGGTCTTTTGTTGGCAAGGATGTTTTATTCCCCCAAAACCCTTCAAGTATCTCAAACTCAATGCGTTCAAACCAGAATTTACCAATTTTCTGCTCCTCACCCAGCATCCTACACTTACTCTTAGGCCTAAGAATAGTAACACATCCGTACCCAGGCACCATGGGTAAAAACCCATGTCATCCATGAGCCTATTTTCTCTTTCATTCATTCAACACATATTTAGTGAGTACATTTTCTCTGCCAGGCCCTACTCTGGGCACAGAGAGACAGAGCAGTGAACGAAACAAAACCCTGCCCTCTTGTCGCTGGCAAGATGGTAGATACGTAAGCAGCCTTGTATTGCCCTCTGTCCTCTACGGGAGAAGTAGGCACCAGTTTCAGAGATGCTCCTAGACCCAAGGCACACACATCCAAAGGAGCTTATGTTCTAATGGAGGAGAAGACAATGAATAAATAGCTGACATAATGTCAGGTAGCGAGTGACAAGTGCAGGTTCAGGGGGACAGAAAGTAACTGGGAATGGCGGTGAGGGAAGGCTCCATAGTGTCTTTAAGACAGTGGTCCCCAAGCTGTGGAAAATTCTGCTGCCTCAAGCAGCTTGCTTGGCACATCCAGTAGCTTTACATTAACATCCTAATTCCTTTGCTTGACATGCCCCCCCATAGCTTTACAGTAAAATCCTGGTTCTCTCTCTTTAACTGCTGCCCAAAATAGAGAAAATTGGTGGAAACCGGTTTAGGCACCATGTGACATTCAGAATCACCTTTTAGACCTCATGCATTGTAACTTCTCTGCCTCTGATGGAGTTTAATGGTCAGTTTCTAACCACACAATGCATGAAGTTATATGTAAACCCCATTGCGCCTGTGTAGTATGATTAAGAGTGTTGCTGATGTAAGTTGTATGAACTTCCTACTTGTAAACCCCTTAAAACTAACCTCCCCTTTTGCCCTCACTGAGCAGTCTTGGTGGCAGCAGCCCCAACTGTTTCCTTTACTTGCGCAATGAAATAAAGGTGCCTTTCCACTCTCCCACCTCAGTCTCTTGTTTATTGGCAGAGATGAGTTGCGCTGAACAGAACCTGGGGTTTCCACCTGGCAATATATTTGCTCAGAGACCTGAACACAGTGAAGAAGTAAACTGCAAAGATTTGGGGTGTGCCCAGGTGTGGTGTAATGAATTCCTTAGCATGGCCTTTCTCGCCATGGTCTTATAACTCCCACCCCAGTGATTCAGCGGGGCTTTGCAAATAAGATAATTCTGGGCCACCAAGATAATTCTGGGTCAGTTTTGCCTTAAAAGAGAGCCAACTCCAGAGCTGAAAGAAGAGCCTACCACCACCAAGGAAGGAGAGACCTACAGGAGAGACTTGCAGGAGACAGTGCAGTGGGCTTCCCGGCCCACAGAGTGCCTGTGGGCAGAGACTGAGGGCCACGGAGAAGCCTACTACACCTGACCCACGAATTTGGGACTTGCCAGCCTCCACAACCACGTGAGCCATTTCCCTGAGATACGGTTCATGAGTTCTGTGAGACATGGCAGCAAATCAGGGAAACCAAAGACAGGAGGGAGAGTACTGAGAGGAGAGGGAGTAGTTGATGTTAGAGATGATGGAGTGGGACAGCAGCTTGGAAAAGCTGAACATTTGGGAGATCTTTAACCTTTGCCTCATAGGAACCAGTTTTGTGATGATCCTTATAAAAGAAATTATTCATTTACTGGGGCTCAGTGAGGCAAAGGGAAAGTAAGAAAGGGCGAGGAGGCAGCGGCAGGCCTCAGAGGGCACTGTGGCCATCCTAGAACTTGGATTTCAATTCAATCACCATGAGAAGCCATTGGAGGGTTCTGAGCAGGAGAAGAGCGTGATCTGATAAATACAGTAAAACCTGTGAAAGCTGGAACCTGTGGAAGGTGGAAACCTGTCAGAGAAGGAAAACTCGTTGTGTGTTTATGAGATAAGATTCTTTTTTTTTTATTATTGTATTTTAGATAAAGTTTTACAGAACAAACTCGCTTCTCATTAAACAATTAGTACACATATTATTTTGTGACATCGGTTACCAACCACACAATATGTCAACACTCTCCCCTTCTCGACCTTGGGTTCTCTATTACCAGCTTTCCTGTACCCTCTTGCCTTTGATCCTTGCCCCTGGGCTGGTGTGTCCCTTTCATCTCATTTTGTTCTGTGGGCCTGTCTAATCTTTGACTGAAGTGTGAACCTCAGGAGTGACTTCAGTACTGAGATAAAAGGGTGTCCAAGGGCCATAGTTCCAGGGTTTCCCCAGTCTCTGTCAGAACAGCAGGTCTTTTGTTTTTGAGTTTGAATTTTGTTCTACATTTTTCTCCAGCTCTGTCCAGGACCCTCTATTGTGATCCCTGTCAGAGTAGTCAGTGGTGGTAGCCAGGCACCATCTAGTTATGCTGGACTCAGTCTGGTGGAGGCTGTGGTAGTTGTGGTCCGTTAGTCCTTTGGACTAATCTTTCCCTTGTGTCTTTGGTTTTCTTCATTCTCTCTTGCTCCAGGTGGGGTGAGACCAGTGAAATATCTTAGATGGTCACTTACAGGCTTTTAAGACCCTAGACACTACTCACCAAAGTAGAATGTAGAACATTACCTTTGTAAACTATATTATGCCACTTGAGCTAGATGTTGCCAGAGACCATGGTCGCCACAGCCCTCAGCCCAGTAATTCGGTCCCTCAGGGAGTTTGGATGTGTCTATGGAACTTCCATGACCTTACCTGGAATGAGTTGTGCTGGCTGCCCCAGTATTGTGTATTGTCTTACCCTTCACCAAAGTTACCACTTAACTATTGTCTGTTAAGTGTTTTTCCATCCCCACCCCACCCCACCTCATAATCATCAAAGATTGTTTCTTTTTGTATGTAAACCTTTTCATTAGTTTTTATAGTAGTGGTCTTATACAATATTTATCCTTTTGTGATTGACTTATTTCACCCAGCATAACGCCCTCCAGATTCATCCATGTTGTGAGATGGTTTGCAGATTCATCATTGTTCTTTATCAATGCATAATGCTCCATTGTGTGTATGTACCATAGTTAGTTTATCCATTCATCTGTTGACAGGCATCTAAGATGTTTCCATCTTTTTGCTATTGTGAACAATGCTGCAGTGAACATGGGTGTGCACAAGTCTATTCGTGTGATGGCCCTTATTTCTCTAGGATATATTCCTAGGAGTGGGATTGCTGGATCGTATGGTATTTCTATTATGAAGTAGGATTCTTAACAGAGAGTGATAGAAAAGAGGTAAGACTGTATCCTGTCAAAGATGGAAACTTTGTAAGACCCAGAAACACGACAGTCCTATCGAGTTCCAGCTCTCACAGGTTTCACTGTATTTAAAAAGATGGCTGATTCTATTTTCAAACAGTGACCAGAGTGATCTTTCCTATTGTTTTGTCCTCCTTCTCTTCATTCTCTTTCTCCTTTTTCTTTTTAATAAAAACAGCTTGACTAACAATTCTCTTTTTTAATATTTATTTTCTTTTTGGTGAAGATATATATACACAGCATAACATACACCCATTCAACAATTGCTGCATGTACAGTTCAGAGATATTGTGTCTTAGTCACCTAGTGCTGCTACAACAGAAATACCACAAGTGGATGGCTTTAACAGAGAGAAGTTTATTCTCTCACAGTTCAGTAGACTAGAAGTCTGAATTCAGGGCACCAGCTCCAGGAGAAGGCTTTCTCTCTCTGTTGGCTCTGGAGGAAGGTCCTTGTGATGCATCAGGCTTCTTTTGGTCTGGGAGCATCTCAGCACAGGAAACTCAGGTCCAAAGGATGAGCTCTGCTCCTGGCACTGCTTTCTTGGTGGTATGAGGTCCCTATGTCTCTCTGCTCGCTTCTTTCTTTTATATCTCAAAAGAGATTGGCCTAAGACACTATCTAATCTTATAGTTCTCATCAATATAACTGCCACTAATCCATTTGATTACATCATAGTGATAGGATTTACAACACACAGGGAAATCACATCAGATGACAAAATGGTAGACAATCATACAATACTAGGAATCATGATCTAGCCAAGTTGACAGATATTTCTGGGGGACACAGTTCAACCCATGACACATTGGTTACGTTCTTCACATGTGTCATCATTCTTGCTATCGCTACCCAAATAATTTCACCGCCATTAACTTAGACTCACTCCCCTCTAAAGTTCTCATCTATGCTTTAGTTACTGTTATTAACTTGATCGCGTATACATAATTCTTTAAAAGAGTGCAATGCTCAGGCAAACATTTTTTACTAATTGAGCTAAACTGTTGTTTGGTTTAAAGATGGCTTCAGAGGATAGTTTTGGTTCAAGGTTTAAAGATTAACTCAAGACAATAGATTCAGGGTTTCCTCCAGTCTCATTGAGTAAGTCCGGCTTTTATAGGAATATGAATTCTGTTCTACATTTCCCCCCCTTTTGATCAGGATCCATCTATTGAGTCCTTGATCAAAACATTCAGCCTTACTGATTGTTATGATTGCAAAAATCTCATATGCTTATTGTAAAAAAAAATTCAAACAGAATAGGAAAAAAAAATTATCTTAAGTAAAACTTGTGTGAAATCTCGTGGGAAAACATTTTGGTGCACCTTGCTATATTTTGGAGCCTTGGTGGCACAGTGGTTATGAGCTATGGCGTGCTACAGCTACTTGTCAAAAAGGTCAGTAGTTCGAATCCACCATCTGCTCTTTGGGAACCCTAAGAAACAGTTCTACTCTGTCCTATAGGGTCGCTATGAGTCGGAATTGAGTCGATGGCAACCTGTTTTGCTATAGTTTGGTAAATAGAGAAGGGTTTCTTACCGTGCACATCTGCTCACTTTAGTCCCTAAATTGAAGCTGTTTAAGAAAGGTTGGTGGTTCAAACCCATCCAGCTGCAGCACAAAAGAAAAGCCTGGCTGTCTGCTGTCATAGAGATTACAGCCAGGAAAACCTTATGGAGTGATTCTACTCTGTAATATATGGGTAATGTTGGGGAAATTTGCTAAAAACAAATCCTACTCCCAACCCAGAAAACCTCTCCAAAAAAACAAGAGAAAGGAAAGTTTGGTGATTGAATAAATGTTAAACAAGAATGTGGTACATCACAGGAAATCAGCTCTAGAGATTGCAAAGTAGCCACTGTATTGGTAAAGGAGTACAATGATTACATTCATATTTTAGAGATAATTGTGAATTTTCTAATCCTTCTGGCCTGGAGATGGAGCTGGGCCACCAGAGTTCCTGCTAAGCTCCAACAGGAAGCTAAAGCAGAATTACCTGATGTTACATTTACATACTTTTTAGAAAGACAAAGAATTTACAATGACAGGTTATCTATAGAAAGCAATGGAGGAGGGGAAGTCCTTCCTCTATGGTCACCGGGGGAATTCACACTTTTATTTTCTACTTATACTGGGCTCTACAGTTGCCACGAGTCCCTGGCTGCCTCAATGGCAGTTAACAACAAGGAGTTTCTGTTGTTTTCAGGATGAAGTCCACATCCTCGACACTGTGCTCTTTCCAGCATGCCCTCCTCACTTCTCCGTGCTGTCCTCGTCCATGTCTGGCACAGACCCACTGTCCCCATCCTCCAATACCCAGCCAACCTTGCGGCGGGCGGCACGGGCCCTCCACACCTGCCTTCGTCCTTCTGCCTGGTAGCTGGGCTCTCTCACTGTGGACTGTAAGCTCTTTGAGGACGGTCGAGGGCTTGTTTGCCTTGGCGTCTACCTCCCAGCCCGGTGCCTGGTACCTAAGAGGCAATCAATAAGTATTTTGGAATGAATGCATGAGAGTGCTTGGATTCCAGATAAGTCCTTCAGGAGACACTTACTACCTTCTGGATGCCAGGTTCCCGTCTGTTACCAAGAAGGTAAAAGATCCACAAAACAAAGCCCTCTCCTCGAGGTTTTTAGTCTCCTGCCAGCCCTTCACGCACAAATGCCCCCGAAGTGGAGAAAGGCAGTTCCTTGGGCTTTGTCTGCTTTATACTAAAACCTTTCAGGATACGGCTCTTTGCCATAATTCTGGGATTCCAGGGTCAGTATGATCTGCTATTTTTGTCTGCTGTCCATTTAGAGATAAATCAGCTCAATAAGCCTTTTTATTTTCCCTTACTTTTTTTTAAAAAAAATATGGGGATAAATATTTGGTCTACTACCCATTTCAAGATAAGTCATTGCAACGGTGTTGTTTAATTTCACTTTTTTACTTAGTGTATTATTTCATAGGGGGGCGTAAATGCTTAACCCCCCCCCCCCATTAAAGTTTTCTCTCCTTCCTCTGGAAGGACCCTAACCTAATTGGTTTCAGGTCACAAATTTATTGTGTGTTCTTTCCATAGAGCCTGATTCTATCCCTCATCCCCGCTCTGCAGTATTTCCCTTGCTCCTGTGATGTTTGCTTACGATTACGATAGTAACCACAGTCCTTGACCCTGAATCCGGGGGGAAACGGGCCCCATTACTCATTAGGTACCTCTTTCCGCCCCTCAGATCTGAGAAGGGAAAATTTATCTTTATGTTGGGCCCACAAGAATTCCAGCTTGGCCGCTGTTCAGAGTCACTCGCTGTTGTTTTGTTTGATTTCACTTTTCAGTCACTATTTTTCTGTCAGCAGTCAAGGCTGAGATGATGACAATCCCTTCAAGGTCTTCGGTATTCTGTGTATTTATGAATGGTTTTCATATGCACGGCCACAGCTGTCTCACGCAGCAATGGCCAGGGTTCCTCAACGCTCGTTCGTCTTCTGAAATGGCTTCCTCCAGCATCTGCTAAAACTCTTTTTTTCGTTTGGCAACATCAACAAAGTAATAGGAGTGACACTTGGCTGCAAAGCGTCTTGCATTTTTCACTGTAGCTTTCCTCTATACCCATTTAGTGCATCCTTAAAGCACTAGGAGGTAGGATGGGTTTTGTTTTCTTCCCTTTACGAATGAAGAGACTTGAGGTGCAGAGAATTTGGGTGATTCACACAAATTCTTGCAGATTATAAGTGGCAGAGCATGAATGGCAACCAAGATCTGTGACGGGCCGCCCAGCCCTGTCTCGGCTAGACAAAGCAGGCCCTCAGAATATTTGTTGAACAAACGGTTGACATGCTGGCGTTTGCTCTCGTCTGATTGACCATTTTGTTGGCAAGCACCACAAAACGCCAGCTACTTTGCAGAGTGAGAAGGGTTCTTACACCCTTTCTCGCTTCCAAGTGTCTCAGTAATACTATTATTTGGATAAATATTTCTATAGATAGCTTACCTCATCCAAGTGCCAGAAGACCCTGAATGTATAAAAATTCTCAGAAAATTGTGGTAGGAAAATAACCTGAGAATGTAGAGGGCTTGGTTTATCATTCATTCATGAAACATTTATTTTGAAGGATATTTATCAAACATATTAGAGTGGGCCGGCGGAGGGAAGTAGGAGGCTGAGTTTGAATGTAAAGGGGAAAATGTTTTTAATAACTAAATTAAGTATTTCGTGGCTTTATGGTGATAATGAGCTTTGAAATGAGGAATATGATCAACTCTTTGCACCTGATCCAAAAAGAAAACGTATTCTATGTATTTTCCCCCCTTCTCCTCCATGCAATAATAAAACAAACAAAAACAATCCCTAAGCCCATCTAAAGAGATGCAGCGTTTGAATGGCACTTTTATTTTATCTTTTAAATAGCAGCCTTTGGAGGAGCACAAGTTCTTTACAGCGCTGTAGACCTAAGAGACGAGCCCTTCCTGCCAGCAGCGTGCAGAGCCTTTCTGCCCCTCGGGGAGCTGCTCTCGTTGTATTGACTTTCTGTGACCTTCCTTTATCATGCAAAACAACCCAGTCACACCGACTGAGCTGCGTCCTCCCCAGTCCCTGGCAGATGGGCAACACTCTCAGCAAGTGAATGGGAGGATTAGGGCCGGGCTCCCTCTCCCTTCCACTCCTTAAACCGGCTTCATGGCCTCAAGATCAGACAAACATTTGCAATGGCTGACGCCCTGCCGTTCACCCTGCGTTAGTTCCTATTTTGAAAGCTTTAAATGTTTCCAAAACACAAGCGAGGCCTGGCCCTCAATCTCTAGTAGGAGATGGTTTAAATTCTTACATCATTTGCATGTACCAGTAAACATAAAATGCGATCTCAGTACTAGTAATTACATCCAGCAGTGTCCTAGAAGCACCAGACTTACACTCTGTTAAAAAGGAAGGCAGGTAGCTCATGGAGGAAAATCAAGGCCTGCTCCAGCAGGTCAAAACCATGCATGTGATGTAAGAGACGCAAGACAACGAGGTGTTCCTGCTCAGTGGAGGGCGGGTCAGCCTTTTATAGTAAAATGGGGAAGGGGAGGACGTGACCGTTGTCACAAAGCCAGCGTGTGATCATGGTTACAAGCTGGTCGTGGGACTACTATCTTTTCTTAACATCAGCAGCTGAATTTAAAAAAAAAAACAAAAACGCATTCTTCCTGGTGCAAGCTGTGCAAACATCCTTGATAAACGTCCGTCAAACATTTCCTTAACAAACAATGTCCCTGACCCCTATCCTTATCTGCTAAGAGTAGTAAAATTTTACAGGGATTCACGAGTTGCCTTCTCAGGAAAGCAGAAGCAGTACAGGCTCAAGTTTGATTCAAAATGGAGTCTAGTGAACACTATGGAGTATGATTCAGACTGGGCTTAGCTATCCTTCCAGCCAGGTGTCTCTATTTTGCAGTATCCCTACACAACAGAAAGTAAAGTTGTTATTAAAAAACATCTTTATCTTGAAAGCTTTTTAATGAAAAACCATTTTTAATTGGAAGATGGCATAAAAAATTTTTTTTAAATATCTTTAATTCGTAAAAACTGGAAAAGAGTTTACAAAGACAAAATCTATGTTTGAAAATCACGTCACCCAGAGATTCAATAAATGACACTTGAATTACACTTGTTTCCAATCTTTTGTCTATACACTTGCATTTTTATATCAGTGAGAACTTGCTAAATATACAGTTTTAATTTTTGTTTTATTTCCTTAGAATATTATGACTCGTTAGCGGTTTTCATATTACTAATGACTTCTTCAAGGTGTTTCTGAGTGCGGCCTTATAGCTCATTATGTGGATATGCCATTAAAAATATTAAGTTACAAAGGAGATTTCTGGGCACCTTCGTGGCAACCCTATGTGTTACAGAGTAGAAATGAGCTCCATAGGATTTTCTTGGTTATTATCTTTATGAAAGCAGAGTTCAAACCACCAACCCGTGAGTTAATAGTCGAGGGCAAACTGTTTACACCACCCAGGAACATGTGGTCACCGTGAGTTGTTTCACTCAACAGCAGTGGGTTTGGTTTTTTTTTTCTGGGCACCTTCAAGGGCTTTCAGATTTGATGATGATACATCTTTATTATGTTTGATTTCAGTTAAATGTTTATGACTTTAGTTTTTATTGTTTTATAAGTTACAAAAAGTACAGAAGCATAGAGAATAATACGACAAATCTTTGTATCCCCCACTTACAATTAACCAGTGCTAATGTTTCTTCATTTTTATACCAAAGTTTTAATAAAAGAAATGGGACATTACAGATATAGTTGACTTTATTCTCCTTCACATCACCCCGTTGTACTTTTTATATCTTTTGTAGATATATATTCTTATGTGATTTAAAAATTACATAAATGGTATCACGCTATGCATATGATTCTGCAACTTGCTTTTTTTAATGACTTCTGCTTTTTAAAAATTTTATTTTGAATCTTTAAGAAATCCTTCATTACTCTAAACCTATACACATTTCTTCTACATTTTCTTCTCATAGTTTTAAATAATTTTTTTTTACATTAAGTCCTTAATTCTTCTGGTGTTTTCTCTTCCTATGATGTGAAGTAGAAATTTTTCCCATATGGCAATCCAATTGGCCTTCCAACCAATTATTGACTTGTCCATTCTTTTTTTTAGTAATTTGTTTTGTCCTGTCTGTAACACATTAAGGTGTCCTATGTTCTTGGGTGTGTTTCTGGAATCTCTTATATATTTATTTACCTTTATGTCAGTATCATACCATTTCACTTCTATGGCTGTATAATAAATTTGGGTGTCCAGAAAGACAAGTATCCTCTCTCTTATTTTTCAGAATTATGAATTTAAAGATATTACCTTCTATTCCTACTTTGCTGGGAGCTTTATCATAAATGAATACTGTGTTTTACTGAGTGCTTTTATCTATACCTATTGAGAAGATTACGTTGATTTTTCTCTTTTAGTGGCTAAGTAGACATGGTAAGTTGCATTGATAGTGTTATGTGGAACCATCGTTGTATTCATGAGATAAGCTACGTGACATGACATCTTGTGGAGCAGTCCTGGGCTCACCATGGGTGGAGTCGACTCAAGAGCAACTAACAATGACAACAGAGCGCTGAAACCTTTGCAGGAAGGAGAATACAGGCACGCAGAGCTGGACCAGAGCCATTGCATAAAACTGGGAGCTCTGAAGGGCTTCTCTGTCTCTGAAGAGCAATAAATTTGATGTCAGAGATAGCTAGATAGCTGCCGTTGAATGAACTCTGGTATATGGCGACTTCATGCACAACGGAACAAAACATTGCCTGGCGCTGCACCATCTTCACGATCCCTGGCAGGTTCGAGCCCATTGTTGTGGCTGCTGAGCCTGTCCATCTCACCTAGGGTCTCCCTCACCCGTGCTGGCCCTCTGCTTCACCACAAAGGATGCCCTCCTGACGATGTGTCTGATTCGGGCTATGTTCTGTTGTGATGTGTAGGGTTTTCACTGGCTAATTTTTGGAAGTATATTACCAGGCCTTTCTTCCTAGTCTGCCTTAGTCTGGAAGCTCTGCTGAAACATGTCCACCATGGGTATTTGAATGCCAGTGGCGTAGCATCCAGCATCACGGCAACAAGCAAGCCCTTACAGTATGACAGACTTACAGCTGGGTGGTGGAATGTGACAGGTGACACAAATTCTCCTTAGCGAACGCCCCCTACCAAATCTTCAGTAAAATATTTCCTTCTCATCAGTGCTTTGTGGGTACAATCTGAATGTAGACATGAATATGGACAGAGGCTGCTCATAGAATCCACTCATGTTACAATTTAAGGTTCTTGCCCGACTAGCGGTATTACATTTGCCAAATTATACAACTTCTCAAAGTCTCAGGTTTCTTTGTTTTTGTTTTTAATTATTCTGTCAGGATGATAGGATGCACTTTTTAAGACTGTTGTGTGGAATTTTGCCCCTGTGGAAAAGCAGGACAGAAGAGTGGAACAATTGCAAAGAGAGTCCAGCTTGTTAGAACTTAGCGCTACAATTGTCTATAAAGTCACTCAAGCTTCAATCTACATTAATTTCACCAAAGTGAAAAACATCTCCACAATTTCTTCCCAACTGAAAATTCCGTCATTTCAAGATTTTGCAGTTGTATTGAGATAAAAATCTGACAAGGCTCCTACGCAGTTCAGTTTTGCTTTGCAGATATTTCTTTATATTTATAACCAGTTGCCGTTGAGTCGACTCCAACTCATGGGGACCCCATGTTTGTCAGAGTGGAACTACACTCCATGGGTTTTCAATGGCTGATTTTTCAGAAGTTGATCACCAGGCATGCAGTATCCCCTTGTTCTGTTCAAATGACTGCCTCTTGATCCATGTACAGATTCCTCATGAGCACAATTAAGTGTTCTGGAATTCCATTCTCCACAATGTTATCCATAATTTGTTATGATCCACACAGTTGAATGCCTTAGCATAGTCAATAAGACACAGGTAAACATCTTTCTGGTATTCTCTGTTTTCAGCCATGATCCATCTGACATCAGCAATGATATCCCTCATTCCACATCCTCTTCTGAATCTGCCTTGAATTTCTGGCAGTTCCCTGTCAATGTACTGCTGCAGCCACTTTTGAATGATCTTCACACACAGGGTAGCATAGGATATTTCTTAAGTTCTCTGCTAGATCCCTATAAACGGGTGTGTTGTAATCAATTGCAAGAACTATGTCAAGTAATTTGTTTCTAAAATTATTCACTCAAGTGGTAAGGGCAATGGGAGGAACAAGGGGAACAGGGAAAAGGGGACTGGAAACGCTGGAGAGATGTCAGGAAGGGCATTGAATAAAATCTGCTTGGAAGTTGATTTCAACATTTATTCCTAAAAAAACCAACATGGAGACCCACTTAGTTTTCTGGTGTTAATTTACCTTGATAATCATATGAATATTCTAGCTACCAGTAGAAACTAATTTTTTCCAGAATGTCTGCCTTGAGCATTGTGTGCGTTTTAAAGAGCTATCCATATGTGATCAAATTAACATCAGCAACTGGAAAGGTTAGATGAGAAGCTTAGGGGGCAGTGGGTTTGTGTTAATGATGGTGAAATAATTTGGAAAAGGATATCGAGAAAGATGGCACAGCTTGAAGAATGTAACCAATGTCACTGAATTGCACACGTAGAAATTGTTGAATTGGTGTATTATATTTTGCTGCGTATACCTTCACCCAAACTTTAAAAAAAGCAAGCAACTGATTTTTTCTTTCTATCACAAAATGACAAAGAACCAGCTGAGATCGATACGGACTCTCTGTGTGTATTTTTACTCCTTTACAAATCATCTGTCTGCAATGAGATTCTTTTTCTTAGAGGCAATCAAAATTGATTCATGGTAATTGGAAAATAACAGGTTCTTCTTAAGTAACTGTGAACTGGAGGCTCGAAATTGGCTCCTGTTAGAAATAGTTGCAAACTATGTAAGAAATATCCAGATGCACACACACAAAGAGGCCTCTCCCTTAGCAATGGCGGAGCAGCTGAGCTGCAGAGCCACAGAAAGCCATCGATCACTTTTATTACACTGCAGACAGCAGCAATTTTAAGGGAGCCTGGGCCTCCCGAATGAATTCCAATAATTCAAGTGATGATGCCTAAACTGGGTGTCAGACTAATTCAATATTACTTTTAGGCAAGAAAAAAAAAAAAAAGTTGAAATAATTAGTCCCATAACGTGGCGAAAAGTACCCGGGTTTTATTACTTTAATCATTAATAAAGACATTACAAACGAATTGGTGATTGTTTTCAATAGAAGAATGAGGGTAATTGTGCAAATCCTACTGTGTCACTATTATATAAGTGGTTAAGTTTTTGTTTGTTTGTTTTTACACCAGAGATAGATTTAAAATAAACGTGGAGGCTACTTAGTTTACAGCATACCCCGTTGAGTTTCTTTATTTTCTTTCCAAAATGGAAAGATTTTGATTGTTTTGACTGATTATAAAAGTAATTCATGGTCATGAAAAATAAAAAGAAAACAGAAGAAGATAAGGCATATAAAGTGAACTTTTCCCCTGTTGGAGATACGCAGTTAAAAAAAAAAATTGGTATATATTTTCCTGAGTTTTAATGTAAAGCTTCTCCTCCATCCATCCACCCATGCATGTATGCATCCATCCATCTACCCATCCGTTCATTCCATCTTGCCCCACTGAAAGATAGAGCGTTGGAGAAAAGACAGGGAGAAGCAGATTCCTGTTCTCAAACAGTGGAAGACTCACACAGCACATGATCCGAGCACATTCAGACTAACCCGGAGTAGCCAGCGCTGTGTGCTGGAGTTCCAGTTTCCACATCCTCACTTTAGCTCCATGTCTAACTATTGTGAGACAGTGAGCAAACCAAGCACCCTCATTTATAAAAAGCATATTCTTTGCTGGTTCGAACACCTTGAATTAGACTCTGCTTTATAGCTGTGTTTTGAGGAAGGAAGTATTAGTTTTTGATGAAAGGTTATTTCTATTTAGAGGAGCACCCAACTGATGGACAGCTACAGACACACACCCCGAAATACGTTAACCAACACAGGACAATGTATCTTGTTTTCCAAAAGCCGCATAATGGCCCCTTAGCTAGCCTCCTTTAGGCTAAGCTTAAACTACTTAATGTTCTTGAGGAATAGATTCTGAAACAGATGCCTCCATGGGCTCTGAGAAAACGCTTCAAAGCATTGATCATGTCTTGTCATTGATGAAATGACACTAGCATTGGCATTGGTCACAGAGACGAGGGTTGGGGAGTGGTTGTCTATGCATGCTGAATTTCAAAGATGTGGTTCTCAGGAATACAAGGGGTTTTGTATGGAGCTGAATGAAGCTTCCACAGTCGGAAAGCCCATCTTTGGGAAACAAATATCCGGTTGCCATGGCGACACTCAAGGTGGATGAAGGATGGATTAATCAAAATACAGTAAATCCTTTTTATGAGCTTCCCAAGAAATCTAGTGTGAAGTGAACTCTCTGGTCTGTCTGCTCTCATTCTCCCCCCATCACACAGGAAACCCACCACAGACGGACAACGACACACATTTATTTCGCTGAGTTCTGTCTACACTCTAGGGAACGATACCCTCTCTTGCCTGAAAGGCACCACCATGCAAACACAAGGCCTCCCTACTTGTGTATTTTTTTCAATGGTACTTGAAATTTAAGGGGAAATTTTTTTTTAATCCTGCTCTGCAACAAAAAACAAAAGAGAATGGTTAAGAACAGCCTGTACATATTTGTGATTATTTATTTAGTGAGCCTCATTCTCTGGGGAATCGAGCACATGACTCACGTGTACTGTGAACGAGGCTGCAACCTGCCTGGGCCCAAGTACACACTTGACCTGATCATTTCACCTGTCCAGTGAGACCAAGGACAAGTCATCTCAGGCCCAGACTCGGTTAAATAAATAAGCGAATAATTCGACAGAAATTATTAAGTTGAAGAAGTTAAATGAATAAATAAATGGCTGTACCCTTCCTTCCCCACAGTCTCTCTGGTCAAATTAATCAAAGAGTTAATCCGGCTGTTGGGGACATTTCCAGAAGCCTCCAGTCAATCACTTCTGGGCAGCCAATTCGATTTTATTTTTTTAAATTTATTTTATTTGTTGTTGTCGTTAATAATATACACAGTAGAACATACAGCATATAGCTCAGCGATATTGAGTACATTCTTTGAGTTGTGCAACAATCTTTACTCTCCTTTACAGAGTTGTTCTCTCTCCGTTAGCATAAATTCAGTGCCCCCTAAGTTCCTATCTAATCTTTCAAGTTGCTGCTGTCCCTTTGATGCTATATAAACCAAATCAAACCTATTGCCATTGAGCCGATTCCTACTCATAGCCACCCTATAGGACAGAGTAGACCTGCCCTATAGGGTTTTCAAAGAGTGGCTAGTGGATTCGAACTGCTGACCTTTTGGTTAGCAGCTGAGCTCTTAACCACTGTGCCACCAGGGCTTCCATATAGACATCGTTCTTAAAAGAGTATAATACTCAAGGCAGATATTCTTGATTAGCTAAGATAAACTATTGTTTGGTTTGAAGAAAACTTCAGGGGATATTTTTGGTTTAAGGTTTAAAGATTATCTTAGGGCAAAGGTTTCAGCAGAGTCAATTTTAGTTTAACCCCTGGTTCTGCAGAGCCGCTGAATCAGGCCAGCCTGACAAGCTAGCGCGTGTGAGCGGGTGCTGGACACTGTCCAGGAAGAGATTGGGTCCGCAGTGAGGGGAGCAGTTAGCAAAGGTGAGTGTCTTAGTCATCTAGTGTTGCTATAACAGAGATACCACAAGTGGATGGCTTTAACAAAGAGAAGTTTATTCTCTTATAGTCTGGTAGGCTACAAGTCCAAATTCAGGGCGTCAGCTCCAAGGGAAAGCTTTCTCTGTCAGCTCTGGAGGAAGGTCCATGCCATCAATCTTCCCTTGGTCTGGCAGCTTCTCAGTTCAGGAACCTCAGGTCCAAAGGACATGCTCTGCTCCCTGCACTGCTTTCTTGGTGGTATGAGGTTCCCAACTCTCTGCTTACTTCCCTTTCCTTTTATCTCTTGTAAGCTAAAAGGTGGTGCGGGCCACACCTCTGGGAAACTCCCTTTATATTGGATCAGGGATGCAACCTTAGTTAAGGGTGGTGTTACAATCCTACCCTAATCCTCTTTAACATAAAATTACAATCACAAAATGGAGGACAACCACACAATACTGGGAATCATGGCCCAGCCAAATTGATGCACTCGTTTTGGGAGGGGACATAATTCAACCCATGACAGAGAGGAACCAGAGGGACCCAGCAGAGGGTGCAGCTGGAGCTTTTCCACGTAGGCACATCGGTTCTCAGACTCCATTGTTCTCACAGCCCAAAGGCATATTGGTTTCTGTCTCAGTCACCTAGGGCTGCTGTAACAGAAACACCACAAGTGTGTGGCTTTGCTCTGTGTGTTTCCATAACGCTCTCAAATCCCATAAGACGAAAGTAGCCATTATGTTTTCAAAATACATGTGTATAATCACTCATAATATGAATTTAGAAATGTACCTACCTTTGTGAGGCTTGCTAGCATTAACTATAAGTTATTAGCAACGTGTAACTCATAAGAAAGTTCTTTAGAAATTTTCTGAGCTTAGACATAGAAACATGTGAAGAACGTAAACAACCTTTAAGTTCACTTTGACCCGGCATGAGGTGACACAAGAAAGCATGACGTAAATCTAAACACCCTCCCTCATCTCCAACCTTGAGGACAAGCTGCATCCTTCGGCTACTCTCTAACCCTGGAGAAAAGACGTAACGTACTAGTCTTTGACGTCACACTGGCCCTTGTCCTGTGGAGCCAAGGTGAATGAATAATTTCTTTTATAAGGATCAGCACAAAGCTGGTTCTTATGAGGTGGAGACTAAAGATGTCCCAAATGTCCAAATTTTCCAAACTGCTGTTCCACTCCGTCATCTCTAACATCACCTACTCCTCCTCCCCTCAGTACTCTCCCTCCTGTCTTTGGGTTCCATAATTTGCTGCAGTGTCTCGCAGAACTCACAGCTGTGGAGGCTGGTAAGTCTAAAATCTGTGAGTCAGGCATTAGGCTAGAGGTTTCTCCTGACCCATGTGGCTGCAGGGGCTGATGAACCCAAATCAGCAGGCCAGATGACAGGCTGCTGGCTCACAAGGCTGTGGAACCTGGCAAGGCAGGTCAGATGATAGGCTGCTGGCTCACGTGGCTGCAGAAGCTGGCAATCCCAGAATCGGCAGGTCAGACGGCAGGCTGCTGCCTCAAGCCCCAAGACCCAGAGGTCAGACAATGATGAGCCAGACACACGATCCAGATGCAGAGAGACAGAGCCCTGCCAGAGTATCCACATCTGTACACTGGGTGCAGGCCACACCCCAGTGAAGGGCATGACTCGAGTAAGGGTTGGACATGAGTCACACCCTCTACTAAGGTGGTGACTCAAGACACATCCTTGATCCTGCCTCACTAACACCACCACAGGCATAGAGGCTAGGATTCACAACACATCACAAAATGGAGAATAATTACACCAGATTACAAAATGGAGGACAACCATACAATACTGGGAATCGTGGCCTAGCCAAGTTGACACGTCGCTCCAACCATCGCAGGTTCCATACACCTTATTTGTATAGTCCCACTCAATCATTGTCTGTGAGTCACGAAGACTATGGCTAGAAGGGCCATATTAAGTAATTCACTGCACCGCACAAGGTGACAAATTCACATATAATCCCTGAATTTCTGCTCACTCACTGAGAGATGGCAGAGGTGGAACTGAGATTCTGTCCGCCACCACCGACCTCGAGCCCTAGCTATGTGGGACCTCCACCGAGTTCAAGCTGTAGTTAAGCCTTCCTCCCAAGACCTTTCCTTAAAGATAATAGCCTGAAGTCTAAAGATTTGGACTCCAACCATTGAACTAACATTGTAATTGTTAATTCTGATTCTCAGGTTCTAAACGAATGTCATGAGGTCTTACTTCCATGCCTTGCCATAACTGCCTTGCAATAAACCAAATGAGTTTATGCGCGCCCAATCTAAGTAGCTCTCTATTAATTTTCTAAGATTAAAAGCGTACTCAACAGCCTTTAACAAACAGAAATTTATTTTCTCACAGTTTAGGGAGGTGGAAGGCCAAATTCAGGCCATCAGCTCTAGTGGAAGGCTTTCTTTGTCTATTGGCTCTGGGAGAATGTCCTTGTCTCTTAAGCTTCTGTTTCCTGGTTCCTTAGAGATCTAATGGGCTTTGGCATCTATCTTCCCCTGTCTCTGCTTGCTTAATCTGCTCTTTTTATATCTTGTAAGAGATTGACTCAAGACACACCCTACAGTAATTCTGCCTCATTAACAAAGACAACCCATTTCCAAATGGGATTATAGCCACAGGCATAGAGGTTAGGAATTACAACATATATTTTTTGCAGACACAATTCAATCCATAACAGTTTCCTAGTGCTGCTGTAACACAAATACAACAAGTGAGTCCCTTTAAAGTACAGAAATTTATTTTTCTTACAGTTCAAGGGGATATCAGTCCAAATCAGGGTCTCAGCTGTGTCAGCTTCTTCCTTGCTGGTAGCCCCGGGCTTCCTTGATTCCTTGGCTTGTAGATGATCCTCACATGGCATCTGTCTTCCCTCACGTGTGCATGTCTCTGTGACTAATCTGCTCTTTTTATAACTCAGAAGTAATTAGGTTTAGAACCCACTCCACTCAGGTATGTTCTGATTAACATAACAAAGACAACCTATTTCCAAACAGGTATAAAACTAAAACCAAACCCATTGCCTTCAAGTCAATTCCGACTCATAGAGACCGTATAGGACAGAGTAGAACTGCCCCATAGGGTTTCCAAGGAGCGACTGGTAGATTGGAACTGCTGACCTTTTGGTTAGCAGCTGAGCTCTTAACCACTGTGCCACCAAGGCTTCAAACAGCTGTAGGTGTTAGGATTCCAGCACGTGTTTTGCGGGACACAATTCAATCCATAACAGAAGAGTACATAATGGATGCAAATTCCAAAGGAATTCTGACTGAAACAGTGGTTCTCAACTGAGGGAGAATTTGTCATGCATGGGGGGTAGTGTGGGGGGAGGTGATGCTATGGCATCTAGTGGGTAGAGGCCAGGGATGCTGTTAAACATCCTTCAATGCACAGGGCAGTCCCCCCACGGCAAAGGAAGATGTCAATAGTGCCAAGGCTGGGGAACCCTGGAGAGGAAGTGAACAGTTAATGGAGTCTCAACAGCACCATGCACTGACTACAGACTCTTAGGATCACACTAGCAGCACAAAGACTTATTATGACTCCTGAGCCGAGCAGTAGGGAATCAGCTCCGGACTTGGGATCTGAAGACCTGGGTCTCAGTCCTTGCCTTGCTACTCGTTATTACCTGTGAGATGCTGGACTCTTGGAGTCTCAGTTACTTAATCTGTTAAATGGTGATCAGTAATAGCTAACTACCTTATCTTGTTAGTTGCCATCAAGTTGGCTGCCACTCATGGAAACCCCATCTACAACATCGCCTGATCCCGTGCCATCTTCACAAACATTGGTGTGCTCGAGACCATTGTTGCAGCCACTAGGGGGCTCCTCTTCCAGCGCTGTGTCGGATAATATTCTGTTGTGATCCATAAGGTTTCCATGGCTAATCTTTGGAAGTAGATTGTCAGGCCTTTCTACCTAGTCTGTCTTACTCTGGGAGCTCCTTTGAAACCTGTCCACCATGGGCGACCTTGCTGATATTTAAAATACTGAGGGCATAGCTTCCAGCATCACAGCAACACGTAAGCCACCACAATGCAACACACTGACAGATGGGACCTTCTTCATAGTGAAGATTAAAGGCGATAACAGACGTGAAAACATGGAATATAAAACAGTGTCCATGAAATAGTGATGGAAAACAGGCAAGCCTGTTTATGTTCTTTTTGAGCAAAGTGGGTCAAGTTTGACTCACAGTGACATTAAAAACAAAAAAACGGTTTGGAATTCATCCTTCACTTTGGATCTTTTTTGCTTGGGGGATTTTGGGTATGAGGGTGCAAGATTGGAGAGGGTTACATTTCTTTACACCAGAAAAAAGAAAGATACCGAAAGTATTAGGGAAGGGCCACTGGGAGGAGAGGAAAAGGCAGAGCTAGACGGGAAGCCCGGAAGCAAGGTATCTTCCAAAAAAATCTGTTGCCGTTGAGTCAATTCTGATTCACGGCGACCCCATGTGTTACAGAGTAGAACGGTGCTTTCTTGCTACAGTCTTTACGAAAGCAGGCCAACGGGCCTTTCCTCCATGGCGCCAATGGGTGGGTTTGAACTGCCAACCTTTAGTTAGTAATCTACAGCCAACCCGTTGCTGTAGAGTTGACTCCAATTCATGACGACCCCATGTGTTACATAGTAGAACTCCTCCATAGGGTTTTCTTGGCTGTAATCTTTATGGAAGCAGATTGCCAGGCCCTTCTTCCTTGGAGCAGCTGGGTGGGTTCGAACTGCCAACCTTTAGGTTAGTAGTCTAGGGCAAACGGTTTGCACCACCCAGGTACCTCACGGGATTTCAGAGATGAAGCTTCACTGTGAGGCATGCTTTGTAACCTTCTCTTCCATCCATCCTCAAGCTCTTTAGTAAACCCTCCTTTCTCCTCCATGGTGGTTCGTGGCTTTGGATTTGTTTGTTTTGTTTTTGTTAACAGCTGAGGCCTGAATCTTGCTTCATGTGCTGCCAACTAGTGCGTGTTAAGGAAACGTATCCAAACTTGGAAATAAGCAAAAGATGATAAATGTCACACCAAGAACGTTTTCTAGTAAGCCCACCTAAGAATCATCTGACTCAGGGAGTTGGTACAACCCATTAGGACCCGGAGATTTTATCATTCTGTAAAGCTGATTTGGTATAATGATTTCCTTTTTTGTTTGGTGGGAAAGATAACCCCAAACACAATAGTAAAGCATTTGACTGCTAACTGAAAGGTTGGCAGTTTGAACCCACCCGGGGGTTCTACGGGAGAAAGACCTGGCCATCTGCTTCTGGGAAGATTACAGCCTAAGAAACCCTTTGGGGCAGTTCTACTCCGTCACATGAGGTCACTATGAGTCGAAACTGACTTGATGGCCCCTATGAACAACAAAAACAGCAAGGATATTAACCAGTTTTGTATTAACTTAGCAATTTTATTTCAGCTTAAACTTTTTCTCCCACTTACTGTAAAAACACGTTTCCTAAATTCTCTTTTGAATTGGTTTTACCACCCTGCTGTTTCCTTCGTTAATAAATTCAATAAATCTTTGACATATGCTCACTATCTATTTGCACAAGAATTATGTTTTTAACGTTTGAGAGCTATGCTTTGACACTCGCATGCAACCTTTGTGTGAATTAGAAAAAGGCATTCCTTCCTTGAGTACAATTAGATTTCTTTTTCTCAAGTACAGTTCTTAGAAGATGGCATATTATTTATTTCTTAATGATAAAAATTACAGCAAACCTAATCATTCTAGGTAAATTATACACATTCAGTTATTGAACACATAACGATAGAAAGTAAAAAAATTTAATCATAATAATTAAAACTCACAGTCACTAGGATTTCATGGTTTGTTATAAAATAGCTACACATCTTGCTTTCATAGGAACAAAATTCTGTATCACCTTTTCAATGTCTGCTTGCATCAGTGTCTTATTTTCTAAAAAAAAATGCACAGTTTTTCTTGTCACATTATATACCTTTAATAAATTTTAGTTTTGAGAAGCTATCAAATTCTCCATTGGCAATTGCTACTGCAAGGTTAAATTTATCTACAGAACTACAAAAGTTATTGGAAATGTGTCCAGGAAGTTATTGTTACAAACATGTTGCAATGTTTCATCTGGAGTTGTGTTGGGGTAGATTGTACAACCCGGCTTACGGTTTTAGTTCTTCATACATGGAATTTCCATCAATATCATTTTCCTTCCTTTGTTCATCAGTCAATTTCAATTGTTACTGTTTACATAGTGGTATTATTTCATGCTCGTTACAATTCTTTAAGTTACATTTGCCATGTAGAACACTGAACCAAAATCACTTGCCTTGGAATTGATTCTGACTCATGGTGACCTCCTGTGTGTTCAAGTAGAACTGTGTTCTACAAGGTTTTCAATGTAGATCACCAGGCCTTTCTTCCTAGGTGCCTTTGGGT
>NW_004444029.1:9672686-9674561 GCF_000243295.1 Trichechus manatus latirostris
GTATTTACAACACATGTTGTGAGGGGACAGAATTCAATCCATAGCAGATGGGATTCTACTTTGAAAGGAAACTTCTCGCTCTTTTCTCAGTGTTGCTTATATCGGGGGAGTTGTCATCAGTGTCAAGAGACTCTGCAGTATGTTCTGTATCTATCCGTCTGTCTGTCTACCGAGCTGTCTATCTGGCTATCTTCCTATCTACCTATCTATCTATGGAAGCAGCAGTGAAGAAATCAAAAAACGTATTGCATTGGGCAAATCTGCTACAAAAGACCTCTTTAAAGTGGTAAAAAGCAAAGATGCCACTTTGGGGACAAAGGTGCACCTGACTCAAACCATGGTATTTTCAATCGCCTCATAAGCATGTGAAAGCTGGACAATGAATAAAGAAGACTGAAGAAGAATTGATGCCTTTGAATTATGGTATTGGTAAAGAATATTAAATAGACCATGGATTGCCAGAAGAAGGAATAAACCTGTCTTGGAAGAAGTGTTACTGAAATTGCGTGGATTGGAGCCGCCTGCTGCAACAGCCTCTGAGAGAGGGGTGAGGTGAGCAGCAAGAGTTTTATTACATATCGATGTATAGGAGAAAGAGGGGAATAGATTCCTCCAAAAACCTGTCTCCTCAAACTGGAGACTGGCTGAAGGTTTTATATGGACAGGATTACGAGTCTTAAGAATTTGTGGAATGTTAGTTCCTCCTCGAGGTTGTCATGGTGGTCACGTTCCAGACAAGTTGACCTTTTTACTGTCATTCTTAAGGTTGCCTGACGCCATCCTGGTTTCTGGTCACAAGATGGGCGCTTTGTTTGATCTTTCATTCCTAGATTATTATCTCTTGTTTTCCACCCTGGAGGGACATTGGTTAATCTTAAACCTTTTTTCTCTCTCTCTCTCTTTTTTTTTTTAATTGTACTTTAGATGAAGGTTTACAGAACAGTTTCTCATTAAACAGTTATATACATATTGTTTTATGACAATGGTTTACAACTCCAAGACATGTCAACACTGTCCCTTCTCAACCTTGGGTTCCCTATTACCAGCTTTCTTGTGTCCTCTTGCATTCTAGTCCTTGTCCCTGGACTGTTGTGCCCCATTAGTCTCGTTTTGTGTTATGGGGCTGTCTAATCTTTGGCTGAAGGGTGAACCTCGGGAGTGACTTCATTACTGAGCTAGAAAGTGTGTCCTGGGGCCATATTCTGGGGGTTTCTCCAGTCTCTGTCAGGCCAGTAAGTCTGGTCTTTTTTTGTGAGTTAGAACTTTGTTCTACATTTTTCTCCAGCTCTGTCTGAGACCCTCTGTTGTGATCCCGGTCAGAGACTCAGTGGTGGTAGCCAGGGACCATCTAGCTGTACTGGACTCAGTCTGGTGGAGGCCTTGGTAGCTGTGGTCCATTAGTCCTTTGAACTAATCTTTTGCTTGTATCTTGTTCTCTTCATTTTCCCTTGCTCCCGAAAGGGTGAGACCAGTGGAGTATCTTAGATGGCTGCTCACAGGCTTTTAAGAGCCCAGAGGCTAGATGTTCCCCGAGACCATAGTCCCCACAGCCCTCTGCCCAGCAATTCAGTCCCTCGGGGAGTTTAGATGTGTCTATGGAGCTTCCACGACCTTTCCTCGTACAAGTTGTGCTGGCTTCCCCAGTATTGTGTACTGTCTTACCCTTCACCAAAGTTACCACTTAATCTATTGTCTATTTAGTATTTCCTACACCCCCATCCCTCATAACCAACAAAGATTGCTTCTTTTTGTGTGTAAACTTTTTCATGAATTTCTACAGTAGAGGTCTCATACAATATTTGTCCTTTTGTGATTGACTTATATCACTCAGCATAATGTCCTCCAGTTTCATCCATGTTATGAGATGCTTCACAG
>NW_004444029.1:9681692-9682906 GCF_000243295.1 Trichechus manatus latirostris
GATTGTGAGGATTGGGAATTGTTTCATTCTGTGGTCCGTAGAGTCACTATAAGTTGGAACTGACTCGATGGAATGTAGCAACAACTGTTTTGCATATAACATCAATTTTACCTAAAGTATTGTGTTGAATTGGTTCTGAGCAAATAAATTTAACAGTAGTTATTTTCAAAAGCTTTCATACCTTTGGCTTGTGTTACAGAGAAACAAAGCTATTAGCATCATCAACAATTTCTAACAGAACATTACATTCTTCCTCTAATTGAGTTTTTAGTGTCTTAATGGCTTCAACTTGACTTTCTCATCATTTTTTTCTAAAATGGCTTCAGATTTTTGTTTCCTAAAATTGTTTGCAAGAAACTCCAATATTGATGCCAAACAAGTTGCTGTATGTTTCCTGTCAAGTTTTAAGAATGTGCAAAGCAAGAGATGTAGAATGACCTATCATTTTCTCATGGATTTGTTGCTGTGATCTCTTACATTTTCCGTGTGTGTTTGTGGCATGGTCATATCTCTGGCCTTTCCAACTATTTTATCTCAATTCAGTTTTATAGACATTCTACTCAGAACTGATTTTATATGTGTCAACATGGTTTAACTAGTTTTTCCCCCCAGGAAATTGTAGTCCAGGAAGATAAGCCTGCAAAACAATAATAATTTCACTGATTGCTTCAGGAAATTTCTGCAAAGCAATTTATCAAGGCAAACAGTTGCCTCATTGTGGCAACAGTTAATCTTAACAAAACCGTGTGCTCACCTGGACATACAAGTTTCTTATCAGGACAATAGTTTGTTTTATCTAGACTTGCCTCAAGATTCCCAACTGCTGTGTTTACCAAAAGGAGCCCTGGTGGAGTAGTGGTTTCCTACGGTTGCTAATCAGAGGTCAACAGTTCTAACCCACCAACCGCTCCTCCAGAGAAACATGTGGCAATCTGCTTTCGTAAAGATTACAGCCTTGGAAACTCTATAGGGCAGTTCTACTCTGTCCTACAGGGTCTCTATGAGTCGGAATCAATTCAATGGCAATGGGTTAATGGGTGTTTACCAATCCTAAACTCTTATGTCTCAATCTTTGCCCAATCCCACCTAGAAGAATATGCCTTAAATCACTCGAATCCAGATCCCAAACCCATAAAAACCAAACGCATTGCTGCCGAGTCAATTCCAACTCATAGTGACCCTATAGGACAGAGTAGAACTGCCCGATAAGGTTT
>NW_004444029.1:9683939-9692085 GCF_000243295.1 Trichechus manatus latirostris
CTCCAATCTCTGCCTCTGTTTTCACATGGCTGTCTTCCTTCTGTGTCTGTCCTGCTTCTCCTCTGCTTTTAAGGACACCAATCGTATTGGATTGCTGTTGTTGTCGTTAGGTGCCTTCAAGTCTGTTCCAACTCATAGCGACCTTATGTACAACAGAATGAAACACTGCCCAGTCCCGCGCCATCCTCACAATCATTATGCCTGAGCCCATTATGGCAGCCGCTGTGTCAGTTTATCTTGTTGAAGGTCTTCCTCTTTTTCACTGGCTCTCTACTTCACCAAGCATGATGTCCTTCTCCAGGGACTGATCTCTGCTGATAACATGTCCAAAGCATGTGAGATTAAGGCACACATTAATCCAGTATGACCTTATGTTAACTTAAGTAATTACATCTGCAGAGACCCTATGACCAAATAAGGTACAGGGTTAAGACGTTAACATATCTCTGCGGCCCTCGGACACCCAGCTAACGCAGAACTGAAGCCACTCTGGAAGCCTGCTTTTCAGACAAAGGTTAGGCAGGCCTATAAAACAAACAACAGCACACGTGAGGAACTTGCTTCTTACTTCAATCAAATATACGAGACCAAATGGGCACCTCCTGCACAAAAGCAAGAAAAGAAGTCAGGAAGGAGGAGGAAAACTTGAAGAATGGGCATGAGGAACCCGAGGTGGAAAGGGGGAGAGTGCTGTCACATTGTGTGGATTGAAGCCATTGTCACAAAACAGTATGTGCCTAAATTTCTGAATGAGAAACTAACTTGCGCTGTAAGCTTTCACCTAAAGCACAGTAAAATTTAGGAAAAAAAAAAAAAAGGCTTCACCATACCACCACTCAGCTCTCAGTTTGTTATACTATGGTGGCTTGCGTGTTGCTGTGATGCTGGAAGATATGTCATCAGTATTTCAAATACTAGCAGAGTCACCCATGATGAACAGGTTTCAGTGGAGCTTACAGACTAAGACAAACTAGGAAAGAGGACCTAGCAATCTACTTCTAAAAAAATTAGCTAGTGAAAACCTTATGACTAGCAGCAGAGCATTGTCTGATATAGCACCAGAAGATGAGCCCCTCAGGTTGGAAGGCACTCAAAATAAGACTAGGGAAGAGCTGCCACTTCAAAGTTGAGTTGATCTTAATGACATAGATGGAGTCAAGCTTTTGGGACCTTCATTTGCCGATGTGGCACAACTCAAAATGAGAAGAAACAGCTGCCAACATCCGTTAATAATCAGAATGCTAAATGTATGAAGTATGAATCTAGGAAAATTGGACTTTGTCAAAAATAAAGTGTAACGCTTGAAGATAGATATACTAGGTATTAAACCTGTTGCTGTCGAGTCGATTCTAACTCATAGCGACCCTGTAGGACAGAGTAGAACTGCTCCATAGGGTTTCCAAGGAGTTGCTGGTGGATTCCAATTGCCTACCTTTTCGTTAGCAGCTGTAGCTCTTAACCACTGTGCCACTAGGGCTCCATTCTAGAAATTAGTGAGCTAAAAGGGACTAATATTGGCCATTGTGAATCAGACAATCATATGGTCTATTATGCCAGAACCACAAACTGAAGAGGAATGACATCCCATTCTTTGTCAAAAAGAACACTTCAAGATCTATCCTGAAGTACATAGCTGTCAGAGATAGGAAAATATCCATATGCCTTCAAGGAAGACTGGTTAACATAACTATTATTCAAATTTATGCACAAACCACTAATGCCAAAGATGAAGAAATTGAAGATTCTTACCAACTTCTGCAGTCGGAAATTGATCAAATACACAATAAAGATGCGTTGATAATTACTAGTATTGGAATGTGAAAGGTAGAAATGAAGAAGGATCGGTAGTTGGAAACTACAGCCTTGGTGATAGAAACAACACTGGAGATTGCATGATAGAATTTTGCAAGATCAACAACCTATTCATTGCAAATACCTTTTCACAACAACATAAATAGCCACTATGCACTTAGACCTCACCAGATGGAATACACAGGAATCAAATCGACTACATCTGTGGAAAGAGACAATGGAGAAGCTCAATATCATCAGTCAGAACAAAGTCAGGGGCCGACTATGGAACATACCATCAATTGCTCATGTAAAAGTTCAAATTGAAGCTGAGAACCAAAATATGACTTGAGTATATTCCACCTGTATTTAGAGACCATCTCAAGAACAGATTTGACCCATTGAACCCTAATGACTCAGGATCAGATGAGTTGTGGGATGGAATGAAGGACATCATACATGAACAAAGCAAAAGGTCATTAAACAGACAGGAAGGAAAGAAAAGAGCAAAATGGATGCCAGAAGAGACTCTGAAACTTGCTCTTGAACGTAGAGTAGCTAAAGTGAATGAAAGAAATGAAGAGGTAAAAGAGCTGAACAGAATATTTAACAGTGCAGCTCTAGAAGACAAAGTATAGTATTATAAAGAAATGTACAAAGACCAAAAGGGAAGAACAAGCTTGGCATTTCTCAGTGAAAGAACTGAAGAAAACATTCAAGCCTCAAACTGCAATTTTGAAAGATTTGATGGGCAAAATATTGAATTTACACAGAAAGCTTCAAAAGAAGATGGAAAGAGTACACAGAGTTACTGTACCAAAAAGAACTGGTCAACCTTCAACCATTTCAGGAGGTAGAAGATGACCAAGAACTGATGACACTGAAGGAAGAAGTCCAAGCTTCACTGAAGGCATTGTCGAAAAACGAGGCTCCAGGAATTCACAAAATGTCAATTGAGAGTTTTCAACAAAGAGATGCAATGATGGAGATGCTCACTCGTCTATGCCAAGAAATTTGGAAGACAGCTACCCGGTCAATCTACTGGAAGAGATTAATGTTTACGCCCTTTCCAAAGAAAGGTGATCCAACAGAATGTGTAAATTATCAAACAATATCATCAGTATGACACACAAGTAAAATTTTGCTGAAGATCATTCAAAAATGGTTGTGGCAGTACATCTACAGGGAACTGCCAGAAACTCAAGCCAGATTCAGAAGAGGACACAGAACAAGGGATATCATTGCTAATGTCAAATGGATCTTGGCTGAAAGCATAGAATACTGGAAAGATGCTTACCTGTGTTTTATTGACTATGCAAAACCATTCAACTGTGTGGATCATAACAAATTATGGATAACCTTTTGAAGCATGGGAATTCCAGAACACTTAATTGTGCTCATGAGGAACCTGTACATAGACCAAGAGGCAGTCATTTCAACAGAACAATGGCATACTGTGTGGTTTAAAATCAGGAATGATGTGCAGTTGGCCCCTGACCTTGTTCTGACTGATGATATTGGGCTTCTCCATTGTCTCTTTCTATAAATGTAATCAATTTGATTCTCGTGTACTCCACTTGGCGAGATCTAAGTGTATAGTGACTGTTTATGTTGTTGTAAAAAGGTATTTGCAATGAATAGGTTGTTGGTCTTGCAAACTTCTGTCATGCAATCTCCAGTGTCATTTCTATCACCAAAGTCATATTTTCCAACCTCCGATCCTTCTTCTTTGTTTCCAACTTTCACATTCCAATCATCAGTAATTATCAGTGCATCTTGATTGTATGTTTTGATCAATTTCTAACTGCAGAAATTGGTAAAATCTTCAATTTCTTCCTTTTTGACATTAGTGGTTCGTTCATGAGTAAGTTTGAATAATAGTCATATTAACTGGTCTTCCTTGTAGGCATATGGATATTATACTATCGCTAACAGTGATGTACTTCAGGATAGATCTTGAAATGTTCTTTTTGAAAATGAATGCTATGCCATTCCTCTTCAATTTTGATTCTGGCATAGTAGATCATATGATTGTCCGATTCAAAAAGGCCAATACAGTAATCTCCCCTTATTCACTGAGGATACTTTCTAAGACATCTGTACATGCCTGGAATGATGGATAGTAGCGGGCCCTATATATTCTGTTTTATGCTATACATACATACTTATGATAAAATTTATTTTATAAATTCGGCAGAGTAAGAGATTAACAACAACAATAATAATATAACAGAACAGTTATAACAGTATACTGTAATAAAATTTATGTGAATGTAGTCCCTGGGCAGGACAGAGCAGGAAGGTGCGAGATTTCATCAAGCTACTCATTTAACATGTTTGAACGGTGGTTGACAACAGGTAACTGAAACCACAGAAAGTGAAACCGTGAATAGGAGAGGATTACTGTACCAGTCCATTTTAGCTCACTAATAATGCCTAGAATATTGATCTTTAAGAGTCAATTTCATTTTTGACAATTTTCAATCTTCTTAGATTCATACCTTGTGCATTCTGCATTCTGATTATTAATGGATATTTTCAGCTGTTTCTTTTCATTTTGAGTTGTGCCACATCAGCAAATGAAAATCCCAAAAGCTTTACTCCATCCACATCATTAAGGTAGACTCTACTTTGAGGAGGTAGCTCTTCCCCAGTCATATTTTGAATGCCTTCCAACCTGAGAGGCTCATCTTCTGTTCTCTATATCAGACAATGTTCTGCTGCTATCCATTAGGTTTTCACTGGCCAATTTTTTCACAAATAGACTGTCATATCCTGTTTCCTAGTCTGTCTTAGTCTGGAGGCTCCACTGAAACCTGTCCACCATGGGTGACCCTGCTGGTATTTGAAATACCAGTGGCATAGGTTCCAGCATCAGAGCAATATGCAAGCCACCACAGTACAACAAACTGACAGACAAGTGGTGGCCATCTACGGTATATTCAATATTTTTCGAGAACACCATAATTTAAAGGCATCAATTATTCTTCAATCCTCCTTATTCATTGTCCAGCTTTTGCATGCATGAAATAAATGCTTTGGAATATCTACTGCCTTTTAAATTTGAAAGCCTGGGGAATTCACTAGAGGCTATGCAGGACTCACCTACTAGCTCAAATAGTATGGAGCACGCACCGCTAACTGCCAATGTCTTCTCTCCACTCATCTCCAGAGACACCCTAAGAGAAAGTTTGCATGTGGAGTTTTCCTTTGTTTAAAAATTTTTTAAATAAATTTTCTGGACAGACTATTTCTTCATCCTCCTCTTTTTTTCTCCTTTTTCTCCTCTACATCTCCTACTCCTTCTCTTCTTATCTTCCTCCTCCTCCTCTTCCTCGTTCTTGTTCCTCTTCTTTTTCCACCTCTTCCCCCTTCTCCTTCTCCTTCTCATCCTCCTCCTCCTTAGGAGTTTCCATTTTACTGATGGGGCTGCATTCAATGGGATCCATGACTGCCCCTGGTGAAGTCATAGATTGAATTTGGGTCACAGGTGGCACCTTCTAACCATGAAATGGTTAGTACATCACATTAGAATTTAGAAGACCTGGATTTGTCTTGACTTTTAACTAAGTGTCTGTTTTGGAACTTGAAATCAGGTTTTTTTAATTTCAAATCCTGTACTCTTTGAATAGCACCATTATTTCTTCTGTACATTTTTATGCTGAGATCTTTGGACAAAAACTATCAAGTATTGTGGGGTTCTCACTTGGAAGAACTAGGTTAGCTCAATGGTGTGTAGTTTTCTTGGGAGAGATGGACCTGGGTTGGGACATATTCAGCAGAGATGTTTCTTGAAGCAGTCACACTGCTGAGAGAAGCTTAGGTTGTGGTCAGAGAAGCAGGGCTAAGAGAAGTCTGGAGGGAAGGGGAAGAACAAGCATATTAGAATAAAGAGCCAGGTTAGCTAGGAGGGTTAGAAGTCACAAAAAATAAAGTACATGGGACAGGTTAAATGAAGTAGTTCAGAGTCATGGAACAATGAGGCTTTATTCTGTGATTATACTTGAACCTGTTAGATAAATTTCTTTTTTGACTTGCATTTTTCAAGGGTACTAGAAGAAAATATGGAGACCAGGGATCTGAATTTTCCTAAGTAGCAATAAAGTCTTCTTCTTAGTAACTATCAGTAAACAAGATGACGATTTTGTATCTAGTAAAACAGAATATACAAACATTAATTTAAAAAAAAAATTTTTTTAACATTCACATAGATTAAAAAGTCTTTTAATGAAAAATAGTAGTTATCCACCTTGTTTCTGCCCTACCCTCAGTTTCCACTTTTCAAAGGAAGCCATTTTCAATTCATTTAATTGTTGTTTAATGCTACAGTCTTCCATATTTTAAAATAACATGCAATAATGCTATTTCTTGATTTATGAGTTTTAGATATTATTTATTGACATCCTATTGTGGAAAAGGAGTCTTTAGTTCACCTTTGTACTCCACATTTCTCTTTTGTCTTTGCCCCAAAAATAAATATCATAATTTGGGATAAATTAATATTTAGTGTTTACATTATCACTATGGAAATATTCAGGGGTGGATTAACCAGTAAGCAAGGTACATTTGAGCTTTCATTACGCAAGGTACCCTCAGGTTTACTTGTGTATACTTACTAATCTGTGAAGATGTGGTGAAATCCATGTGAAATTGTGCACTATAGATTAGTAAGTAAGCACAGGTAAGCCGTGCATACCTTGCTTTTTTGGTAATCTGTCCCTGGAAATATTATTTGCAGATGAACCATATAGTGATTGTATTAGTATTATGATTGTGTTCCCTTTTTTGTAAAATATTTGTTTTCTTTGGAGTTAAAAATTGACTCATTTTTTAATTTATCTGTTTGTGTGAGTGTCCAGTTAGTTTCCAGACTTTGTCAGAAGTATAGATCTTCTTTAAATACATTCATCAAAAAATAGATGGTAAAAAACAGTGACCCATTAGAAATAACAAGGACAAACGACACAAAAAGACATTTCACACGTTGGAAAAGATGTGAAGACTCATTCATAATTACATGAATGCAAATTAAAACCGAATACACTATTTTCACTTCTCAGATTAGCAAAAATCTGTAAGTTTTACAATGCACTCTATGGGAAAAAAAAACTAAACCCATTGCCGTCGAGTTGATTCCAACTCATAGCAACTCTATAGGACAGAGTAGAACTGCCCCATAGGGTTTCCAAGGAGCAGCTGGTGGATTCAAACTGCTGGCTTTTTGGTTAGCAGCCAAACTCTTAACCAATGCACCATCAGGATTTCCCTACTGGCAAAGGTGGGGGGAAATAGGTACTTGCATACACTGTTGGTGTGATTGCAAGATGTAGAACACCTATGGAGGGCAATTTGTCAAGATCTTCAGAGAGTAAATGTCCAGCCTTCTACCAGGGTGGGAGAAAAGTGGATTCCCGGCTTTGTAGCCAGAGAGAGAACGTCTAGAGGCCCAAATACTTTTCATTTTCAATTAGTTGAAAACATGTTTAAATTTCTCTTGAGAATTATTTGACCCATGTGGTGTTTAGAAGTATAGTGCTTAATCTACAAATATTTTTGGATTTTTCCAACTATCTTTCTGTCATTGTGTCCTAGTTTAATTCCAGTGTGGTCTGACAGTATACTGTGTATGATTTCTACTCTTTTAATTTGTTAAGGTGTGTTTCATGGCCCAGAATATGGTCTACCTTTGTAAATGCTCCATGTTGAGTTTGGGAAGAATGTGTATTCTGCTGTTGTTGGATAAAGTATTCTATAAATGTCGGTTAGATGCAGTTGATAGATTGTCCTGTTCAGTTCAATTATCCTTACTGATCTTCTGCCTGCTAGATCTGTCAATTACTGATAGAGAAGTGTTGAAGTCTCCAACTACAATAGTGGCTTTGCCCATTTATCCTTGCAGTTCTATCAGGTTTGTTTCATGTGTTTTGATATTCTGTTTTTAGGTGCATACACATTAAGGATTGTTATGTCTTCTTGGAGAATTAACCCTTTTATCATTATGTAATATCCCTCTTTATCCCCCGATAATTTTCCTTGTTCTGAAGTCTACTTTGTATGAAAATAATACAGTAACTCCAGCTTTCTTTTGATGAAGTTAACATTGTATATTTTTCTTCACCCCTTTACTTTTAACCTATCTGTACCTTTATATTTAAAACGGGTTTCTGTCTCAGACTATCCTCTCTAGAGAAGGAAAACCAGTAAAGTGTATAAATATATATAGAGAGAGATTTATATCAAAGAAACAGCTCATAAATGGCACTCTAGGCAGAAGCACCACGCCGTCCCTCCACAGCAAAGATCCGAAAAACTAAGCCGAACAGAGAATACAACAATCCTGAAACCCTAAAACATC